>NW_026906989.1:157500-489335 GCF_033978795.1 Nerophis ophidion | reverse complement strand
GAATATTTAATACATGTTTAGTGTATTAATATTAAATATGTGTTTAGTTTATTAAAATTAAATACATGTTTTTGTATTAATATTAAAAAAATGATTAGTGTATTAATATTAAATATATGTTTAGTTTATTAAAATTAAATACATGTTTTTGTATTAATATTAAATACAAGTTTCGTGTATAAATATTAAATACATGTTAAGTGTATAAATATTAAATACATATTTAGTGTATACATATTAAATACATGTTTAGTGTATAAATATTAAATACATGTTTCGTGTACGAATATTAAATACATGTTTAGTGTATAAATATTAAATACATGTTTAATGTATGAATATTAAATACATTTTTAATGTATGAATATTAAATACATGTTTAGTGTATAAATATTAAATACATGTTTCGTGAATAAATATTAAATACATGTTAAGTGTATGAACATTAAATACATGTTTAGTGTATGAATATTAAATACATGTTTAGTGTATAAATATTAAATACATGTTTAGTGTATTAATATTAAATATGTGTTTAGTTTATTAAACTTAAATACATGTTTTGTATTAATATTAAATACATGTTTAGTGTATGAATATTAAATACACGTTTAGTGTATGAATATTAAATACATGTTTAGTTTATGAATATTAAATACATGTTTAGTGGATATATAATAAATACATATTTAGTGTATTAATATTAAATACATGTTTAGTGCATGAATATTAAATACATGTTTAGTGTATTAATATTAAATACATGTTTAGTGTATAAATAATAACTACATGTTTAGTGTATGAATATTAAATACATGTTTAGTGTATAAATGTTAAATACATGTTTAGTTTATGAATATTAAATACATGTTTAGTGTATAAATAATAACTACATGTTTAGTGTATGAATATTAAATACATGTTTAGTGTATAAATGTTAGATACACGTTTAGTTTATGAATATTAAATACATGTTTAGTGTATAAATATTAAATACATGTTTATTGTATGAATATTAAATACATGTTTTGTGTATAAATATTAAATACATGTTTAGTGTATTAATATTAAATACATGTTTAGTGTATTAATATTAAATACACTTTTAGTGTATAAATATTAAATACACGTTTAGTGTAAAAATATTAAATACATGTTTAGTGTATTAATATTAAATATATGATTAGTTTATTAAAATTAAATACATGTTTTTGTATTAATATTAAATACATATTAAGTGTAAGAATAATAACTACATGTTTATTGAATGAATATTAAATAAATGTTTAGTGTATGAATATTTAATACATGTTTAGTGTATTAATATTAAATACATGTTTAGTGTATAAATATAAGTGTATGAGAAACCAAACTTATGTAAAAAAAATAAGAGAAACAAAAAAAAGGAAAAAGAGAGATAAGAGACGGAGAGGACCGGACTTATTAAGAGGGAACATGCGCCCTCCTGTGGACTTCTGCTGCAACTGCACACATAAAGAAATTCCAAGTGTGCCTTATTTAGAGGATAATGAATACATGTTTACTGTATGAATATTAAATATATGATTAGTATATGATTACATATACGTTTAGTATATGATTATTAAATACATGTTCAGTGTATTAATATTAAATACATGTTTAGTGTATGAATATTAAATACATGTTTAGTGTATAAATATTAAATACATGTTTAGTGTATGAATATTAAATACATGTTTAGTGTATGAATATTAAATACATGTTTAATGTATGAATATTAAATACATGTTTAGTGTATGAATATTAAATACATGTTTAATGTATGAATATTAAATACATGTTTAGTGTATAAATATTAAATACATGTTTCGTGTATAAATATTAAATACATATTTAGTGTATGAATATTAAATACATGATTAGAGTATTAATATTAAATACATGATTAGTGTATAAATATTGAATACATGTTTAGTGTATTAATACTAAATAAATGTTTAGTGTATTAATATTAAATACATGTTTAGTGTATAAATAACAACTAAATGTTTAGTGTATGAATATTAAATACATGTTTAGTGTATGAATATTAAATACATGTTTAGTGTAATAATATTAAATATATGTTTAGTTTATTAAAATTAAATACATGTTTTTGTATTAATATTAAATACATGTTAAGTGTATAAATCTCAAATACATGTTTAGTGTATTAATATTAGATTCATGTTTAGTGTATAAATGTTAAATATATGTTTAGTGTATGAATATTAAATATATGTTTAGTTTATTAAAATTAAATACATGTTTAATGTATAAATATCAAATACATGTTTAGTGTATGAATATTAAATACATGTTTAGTGTATGAATATTAAATACATGTTTAATGTATGAATATTAAATACATGTTTGGTGTATAAATATTAAATACATGTTTAACTTTAACTTTAGTCCTAACTTAAATAATAAATATAAATCGTTTGAGGTGCTTTCTATGAAGTCTGCCACACCTCTGCCTCTGTGCCTGGCCGTTATCTACCGCCCCCCAGGGCCCTATTCGGACTTTATTAGTGAATTCTCAGAGTTTGTTGCTGATCTAGTGACGCACGCCGATAATATAATTATAATGGGGGACTTTAATATCCATATGAATACCCCATTGGACCCACCGTGCGTGGCGCTCCAGACTATAATTGATAGCTGTGGTCTTACACAAATAATAAATGAACCGACGCATCGCAGCGGTAATACGATAGACCTAGTGCTTGTCAGAGGTATCACCGTCTCCAAAGTTATGATACTCCCGTATACTAAAGTAATGTCCGATCATTACCTTATAAAATTCGAAGTTCAGACTCATGTTCGGCAAGCTAATAATAATAATAACTGCTATAGCAGCCGCAACATTAATGCTGCCACAACGACGACTCTTGCGGACCTACTGCCCTCGGTAATGGCACCGTTCCCAAAGTATGTGGGCTCTATTGATAACCTCACTAACAACTTTAACAACGCCCTGCGCGAAACCATTGATAGTATAGCACCGCTGAAGTTAAAAAAGGCTCCAAAAAGGCGTACGCCATGGTTTACTGAAGAAACTAGAGCTCAGAAATTATTATGTAGAAAGCTGGAACGCAAATGGCGCACGACTAAACTTGAGGTGCACCATCAAGCATGGAGTGATAGTTTAATAACTTATAAACGCATGCTTAACTTAGCTAAAACTAATTATTACTCAAATCTCATCCGCATTAATAAAAACGATCCAAAATTTTTGTTTAGTACAGTAGCATCGCTAACCCAACAAGGGACTCCTTCCAGTAGCTCCACCCATTCGGCAGATGACTTTATGAAGTTCTTTAATAAGAATATTGAACTTATTAGAAAGGAGATTAAAGACAATGCGTCCCAGCTACAACGGGGTTATAGTAACACAGATACGATTGTATATACGGCGGATACTGCAAATATCCAAAATAGTTTCTCTCGTTTTGATGAAATAACATTAGAAGGATTGTTACAACGTGTAAATGGAATAAAACAAACAACATGTTTACTTGACCCACTTCCTGGGAAACTTATCAAGGAGCTTTTTGTATTATTAGGTCCATCAGTGCTAAATATTATAAACTTATCACTTTCCTCGGGCACTGTTCCCGTTGCATTCAAAAAAGCGGTTATTCATCCTCTCCTTAAAAGACCTAACCTCGATCCAGACCTCATGGTAAACTACCGACCGGTGTCTCACCTTCCCTTTATTTCGAAAATCCTCGAAAAAATTGTTGCAGAGCAGCTAAATGACCACTTAGCGTTTAACAATCTATGTGAAACCTTTCAATCCGGTTTCAGGGCAAATCACTCGACTGAGACAGCCCTCGCAAAACTGACTAATGATCTATTGCTAACGATGGACTCTGATGCGTCATCTATGTTGCTGCTCCTCGATCTTAGCGCTGCTTTCGATACCGTCGATCATAATATTTTATTAGAGCGTATCAAAATACGAATTGGTATTTCAGACTCAGCCCTGTCATGGTTTAACTCTTATCTTACTGATAGGATGCAGTGCGTCTCCTATAACAGTGTGACCTCGGACTATGTTAAGGTAACGTGTGGAGTTCCCCAGGGTTCGGTCCTTGGCCCTGTACTCTTCAGCATCTACATGCTGCCGCTAGGTGACGTCATATGCAAATACGGTGTTAGCTTTCACTGTTATGCTGATGACACCCAACTCTACATGCCCTTAAAGCTGACCAACACGCCGGACTGTAGTCAGTTGGAAGCGTGTCTTAATGAAATTAAACAATGGATGTCCGCTAACTTTTTGCAACTTAATGCCAAAAAAACGGAAATGCTGATTATCGGTCCTGCTAGACACCGACCTCTATTTAATAATACAACTTTAACATTTGACAACCAAATAATAAAACAAGGCGACTCTGTAAAAAATCTGGGTATTATCTTCGACCCAACTCTCTCCTTTGAGTCACACATTAAAAGCGTTACTAAAACGGCCTTCTTTCATCTCCGTAATATCGCTAAAATTCGCTCCATTTTGTCCACTAAAGACGCCGAGATCATTATCCATGCGTTTGTTACGTCTCGCCTCGACTACTGTAACGTATTATTTTCGGGTCTCCCAATGTCTAGCATTAAAAGATTACAGTTGGTACAAAATGCGGCTGCTAGACTTTTGACAAGAACAAGAAAGTTTGATCACATTACGCCTGTACTGGCTCACCTGCACTGGCTTCCTGTGCACTTAAGATGTGACTTTAAGGTTTTACTACTTACGTATAAAATACTACACGGTCTAGCTCCAGCCTATCTTGCCGATTGTATTGTACCGTATGTCCCGGCAAGAAATCTGCGTTCAAAAGACTCCGGCTTATTAGTGATTCCTAGAGCTCAAAAAAAGTCTGCGGGCTATAGAGCGTTTTCCGTTCGGGCTCCAGTACTCTGGAATGCCCTCCCGGTAACAGTTCGAGATGCTACCTCAGTAGAAGCATTTAAGTCTCATCTTAAAACTCATCTGTATACTCTAGCCTTTAAATAGACCTTTTTAGACCAGTTGATCTGCCGCTTCTTTTCTTTCTTCTATGTCCCCCCCTCCCTTGTGGAGGGGGTCCGGTCCGATGACCATGGATGAAGTACTGACTGTCCAGAGTCGAGACCCAGGATGGACCGCTCGTCGGGACCCAGGATGGACCGCTCGCCTGTATCGGTTGGGGACATCTCTACGCTGCTGATCCGCTTGAGATGGTTTCCTGTGGACGGGACTCTCACTGCTGTCTTGGAGCCACTATGGATTGAACTTTCACAGTATCATGTTAGACCCGCTCGACATCCATTGCTTTCGGTCCCCTAGAGGGTGGGGGTTGCCCACATCTGAGGTCCTCTCCAAGGTTTCTCATAGTCAGCATTGTCGCTGGCGTCCCACTGAATGTGAATTCTCCCTGCCCACTGGGTGTGAGTTTTCCTTGCCCTTTTGTGGGTTCTTCCGAGGATGTTGTAGTCGTAATGATTTGTGCAGTCCTTTGAGACATTTGTGATTTGGGGCTATATAAATAAACATTGATTGATTGATTGATTAGTGTATGAATATTAAATACATGTTTGGTGTATAAATATTAAATATATGTTAAGTGTATTAAAATTAAATACATGTTTTTGTATTAATATTAAATACATGTTTAGTGTATAAATATTAAATACATGTTTAGTGTATTAATATTAAATACATGTTTAGTGTATTAATATTAAATACATGTTTAATGTATGAATATTAAATACATGTTTGGTGTATAAATATTAAATACATGTTTAGTGTATGAATAATAACTACAAGTTTAGTGTATTAATATTAAATACATGTTTAGTGTATAAATATTTAATACATGTTTACTGTATTAATATTAAATAAATATTTAGTGTATAAATAATAACTACATGTTTAGTGTATGAATATTAAATACATGTTTAATGTATAAATACTAAATACATGTTTAGTGTATTAATATTAAATAAATGTTTAGTTTATTAAAATTAAATACATGTTTTTGTATTAATATTATATACATGTTTAGTGTATAAATATTAAATACATTTTAGTTTATTAATATTAAATACAGGTTTAGTGTTCTAATATTAAATACACGTTTAGTGTATAAATATTAAATATATGTTTAGTTTATTAAAATTAAATACATGTTTTTGTATTAATATTAAATACATGTTTAGTGTATAAATATTAAATACATGTTTAGTGTATTAATATTAAATACATGTTTAGTGTATAAATGTTAAATACATGTTTAGTGTATTAATATTAAATATATGTTTAGTTTATCAAAATTAAATACATGTTTTTGTATTAATATTAAATACATGTTTATTGTATTAATATTAAATATATGTTTAGTGTATTAAAATTAAATACATGTTTTTGTGTTAATATTAAATACATGTTTAGTGTATTAAAATTAAATACATGTTTTTGTATTAATATTAAATACATGTTTAGTGTATAAATATTAAATACATGTTTAGTGTATTAATATTAAATACATGTTTAGTGTATTAATATTAAATAAATGTTTAGTTTATTAAAATTAAATACATTTTTTCGTATTAATATTAAATACATGTTTAGTGTATAAATATTAAATACATGTTTAGTGTATTAATATTAAATACATGTTTAGTGTATAAATGTTAAATACATGTTTAGTGTATGAATATTAAATATATGTTTAGTTTATTAAAATTAAATACATGTTTTTGTATTAATATTAAATACATGTTCAGTGTATTAATATTAAATACATGTTTAGTGTATGGATATTAAATACATGTTTAGTGTATGAATATTAAATACATGTTTAGTGTATGAATATTAAATACATGTTTAATGTATGAATATTAAATACATGTTTGGTGTATAAATATTAAATACATGTTTAGTGTATGAATAATAACTACAGGTTTAGTGTATTAATATTAAATACATGTTTAGTGTATACATATTTAATACATGTTTACTGTATTAATATTAAATACATATTTAGTGTATAAATAATAACTACATGTTTAGTGTATGAATATTAAATACATGTTCAGTGTATAAATATTAAATACATGTTTAGTGTATTAATATTAAATAAATGTTTAGTTTATTAAAATTAAATACATGTTTTTGTATTAATATTATATACATGTTTAGTGTATAAATATTAAATACATGTTTAGTGTATTAATATTAAATACATGTTTAGTGTATAAATGTTAAATACACGTTTATTGTATAAATATTAAATATATGTTTAGTTTATTAAAATTAAATACATGTTTTTGTATTAATATTAAATACATGTTTAGTGTATAAATATTAAATACATGTTTAGTGTATTAATATTAAATACATGTTTAGTGTATAAATGTTAAATACATGTTTAGTGTATTAATATTAAATATATGTTTAGTTTATCAAAATTAAATACATGTTTTTGTATTAATATTAAATACATGTTTATTGTATTAATATTAAATATATGTTTAGTGTATTAAAACTAAATACATGTTTTTGTTTTAATATTAAATACATGTTTAGTGTATTAATATTAAAAACATGTTTAGTGTATGAATGTTAAATACATGTTTAGTGTATGAATATTAAATACATGATTAGTGTATTAATATTAAATATATGTTTAGTGTATTAAAATTAAATACATGTTTTTGTATTAATATCAAATACAAGTTTAGTGTATAAATATTAAATAAATGTTTAGTGTATGAATATTAAATACATGTTTAGTGTATAAACATTAAATACATGTTTAGTGTAATAATATTAAATATATGTTTAGTTTATTAAAATTAAATACATGTTTTTGTATTAATATTAAATACATGTTTAGTGTATAAATATTAAATACATGTTTAGTGTATTAATATTAAATACATGTTTAGTGTATAAATATTAAAAACATGTTTAGTGTATTAATATTAAATATATGTTTAGTTTATTAAACTTAAATACATGTTTTTGTATTAATATTAAATACATGTTTAGTGTATGAATATTAAATACACGTTTAGTGTATGAATATTAAATACATGTTTAGTTTATGAATATTAAATACATGTTTAGTGGATATATAATAAATACATATTCAGTGTATTAAGATTAAATACATGTTTAGTGTATAAATATTAAATACATGTTTAGTGTATAAATATTAAATACATGTTTAGTGTATTAATATTAAATACATGTTTAGTGTATAAATATTAAATACATGTTTAGTGTATTAATATTAAATACATGTTTAGTGTATGAATATTAAATACATGTTTTTGTATTAATATTAAATACATGTTTAGTGTATTAATATTAAATA
Organism: Nerophis ophidion; assembly: GCF_033978795.1. Taxonomy (NCBI): domain Eukaryota; kingdom Metazoa; phylum Chordata; class Actinopteri; order Syngnathiformes; family Syngnathidae; genus Nerophis; species Nerophis ophidion. Next base: position 480,948 of record NW_026906989.1, on the reverse strand, counting down.
CATGTTTACTGTATTAATATTAAATACATGTTCAGTGTATAAATAATAACTACATGTTTAGTGTATGAATATTAAATACATGTTTAGTGTATTAATATTAAATACACGTTTAGTGTATAAATATTAAATACATGTTTAGTGTATGAATATTAAATACATGTTTAGTGTATGAATATTAAATACAAGTTTAGTGTATGAATATTAAATACATGTTTAATGTATGAATATTAAATACATGTTTAGTGTATAAATATTAAATACATGTTTCGTGTACGAATATTAAATACATGTTTAGTGTATAAATATTAAATACATGTTTCGTGTACGAATATTAAATACATTTTTTATGTATGAATATTAAATACATGTTTAGTGTATAAATATTAAATACATGTTTCGTGTATTAATATTAAATATATATTTAGTTTATTAAAATTAAATACATGTTTTTGTATTAATATTAAATACATGTTTAGTGTATTAATATTAAATATATATTTAGTTTATTAAAATTAAATACATGTTTAGTGTATAAATATTAAATACATGTTTCGTGTATAAATATTAAATACATGTTAAGTGTATCAATATTAAATACATATTTAGTGTATAAATATTAACTACATGATTAGTGTATTAATATTAAATACATGATTAGTGTATAAATATTAAATACATGTTTAGTGTATTAATAGTAAATACATGTTTAGTGTATGAATATTAAATACATGTTTAGTGTATGAATATTCAATACATGTTTACTGTATAAATATTAAATACGTGTTTAGTGTATTAATATTAAATATATGTTTAGTTTATTAAACTGAAATACATGTTTTGTATTAATATTAAATACATGTTTAGTTTATGAATATTAAATACATGTTTAGTGGATATATAATAAATACATATTTAGTGTATTAATATAAAAATACATGTTTAGTGTATAAATATTAAAAACATGTTTAGTGTATTAATATTAAACACATGTTTAGTGGATATATAATAAATACATATTTAGTGTATTAATATAAAAATACATGTTTAGTGTATAAATGTTAAATATATGTTTAGTTTATGAATATTAAATACATGTTTAGTGTATAAATATTAAATACATGATTAGTGTATTAATATTAAATACATGATTAGTGTATAACTATTAAATACATGTTTAGTGTATAAATATTAAATATATGTTTAGTGTAATAATATTAAATATATGTTTAGTTTATTAAAATTAAATACATGTTTTTGTATTAATATTAAATACATGTTTAGTGTATAAATATTAAATACATGTTTAGTGTATTAATATTAAATACATGTTTACTGTATAAAAATTAAAACATGTTTAGTGTATTAATATTAAATATATGTTTAGTTTATTAAACTTAAATACATGTTTTTGTATTAATATTAAATACATGTTTAGTGTATGAATATTAAATACACGTTTAGTGTATGAATATTAAATACATGTTTAGTTTATGAATATTAAATACATGTTTAGTGGATGTATAATAAATACATATTTAGTGTATTAATATTAAATACATGTTTAGTGTATAAATATTAAATACATGTTTAGTGTATTAATATTAAATACATGTTTAGTGTATAAATAATAACTACATGTTTAGTGTATGAATATTAACTACATGTTTAGTGTATAAATGTTAAATATATATTTAGTTTATTGAAATTAAATACATGTTTTTGTATTAATATTAAATACATGTTTAGTGTATTAATATTAAATAAAGGTTTACTGTATTAATATTAAATACATGTTTAGTGTATAAATAATAACTACATGTTTAGTGTATGAATATTAAATACATATTTAGTGTATAAATATTAAATACATGTTTAGTGTATTAATTCTAAATATATGTTTAGTTTATTAAAATTAAATACATGTTTTTGTATAAATATTAAATACATATTTAGTGTATGAATATTAAATACATGTTTAGTGTATAAATATTAAATACATGTTTAGTGTATGAATATTAAATACATGTTTAATGTATGAATATTAAATACATGTTTACTGTATGAATATTAAATACATGTTTCGTGTACGAATATTAAATAAATGTTTAGTGTATAAATATTAAAAACATGTTTAATGTATGAATATTAAATACATGTTTAGTGTATGAATATTAAATACAAAATTCTAATGTATGAATATTAAATACATGTTTAGTGTATAAATATTAAATACATGTTTCGTGTATTAATATTAAATATATGTTAAGTGTATGAATATTAAATACATATTTAGTGTATAAATATTAAATACATGATTAATGTATTAATATTAAATACATGATTAGTGTATAACTATTAAATACATGTTTAGTGTATAAATATTAAATACATGTTTAGTGTAATAATATTAAATATATGTTTAGTTTATTAAAATTAGATACATGTTTTTGTATTAATATTAAATACATGTTTAGTGTATAAATATTAAATACATGTTTAGTGTATGAATATTAAATACATGTTTAGTGTATGAATATTCAATACATGTTTACTGTATAAATATTAAATACGTGTTTAGTGTATTAATATTAAATATATGTTTAGTTTATTAAACTTAAATACATGTTTTGTATTAATATTAAATACATGTTTAGTGTATGAATATTAAATACACGTTTAGTGTATGAATATTAAATACATGTTTAGTTTATGAATATTAAATACATGTTTAGTGGATATATAATAAATACATATTTAGTGTATTAATATAAAAATACATGTTTAGTGTATTAATATTAAATACATGTTTAGTGTATTAATATCAAATACATGTTTAGTGTATAAATAATAACTACATGTTTAGTGTATGAATATTAAATACATGTTTAGTGTATAAGTGTTAAATATATGTTTAGTTTATGAATATTAAATACATGTTTAGTGTATAAATATTAAATACATGTTTAGTGTATTAATATTAAATACATGTTTAGTGTATGAATATTAAATACATGTTTAGTGTATAAATATTAAATTAATGTTTAGTGTATTAATATTAAATACATGTTTAGTATATTAATATTAAATACACTTTTAGTGTATAAATATTAAATACACGTTTAGTGTAAAAATATTAAATACATGTTTAGTGTATTAATATTATATATATGATTAGTTTATTAAAATTAAATACATGTTTTTGTATTAATATTAAATACATATTAAGTGTAAGAATAATAACTACATGTTTATTGAATACATTTTAAATAAATGTTTAGTGTTTGAATATTTAATACATGTTTAGTGTATTAATATTAAATATATGTTTAGTTTATTAAAATTAAATACATAATTTTGTATTAATATTAAATACATGTTTAGTGTATTAATATTAAATATATGTTTAGTTTATTAAAATTAAATACAAGTTTTTGTACTAATATTAAATACATGTTTAGTGTATTAATATTAAATACATGTTTAGTGTATTAATATTAAATACATATTTAGTGTATAAATATTAAATACAAGTTTAGTGTATGAATATTAAATACATGTTTAATGTATGAATATTAAATACATGTTTAGTGTATAAATATTAAATACATGTTTCGTGTACGAATATTAAATACATGTTTAGTGTATAAATATTAAATACATGTTTCGTGTACGAATATTAAATACATTTTTTATGTATGAATATTAAATACATGTTTAGTGTATAAATATTAAATACATGTTTCGTGTATTAATATTAAATATATATTTAGTTTATTAAAATTAAATACATGTTTTTGTATTAATATTAAATACATGTTTAGTGTATTAATATTAAATATGTATTTAGTTTATTAAAATTAAATACATGTTTAGTGTATAGATATTAAATACATGTTTTGTGTATCAATATTAAATACATATTTAGTGTATAAATATTAACTACATGATTAGTGTATTAATATTAAATACATGATTAGTGTATAAATATTAAATACATGTTTAGTGTATTAATATTAAATACATGTTTAGTGTATGAATATTAAATACATGTTTAGTGTATGAATATTCAATACATGTTTAGTGTATTAATATTAAATATATGTTTAGTTTATTAAACTTAAATACATGTTTTGTATTAATATTAAATACATTTTTAGTTTATGAATATTAAATACATGTTTAGTGGATATATAATAAATACATATTTAGTGTATTAATATAAAAATACATGTTTAGTGTATAAATATTAAAAACATGTTTAGTGTATTGATATTAAATACATGTTTAGTGTATAAATAATAACTACATGTTTAGTGTATGAATATTAAATACATGTTTAGTGTATAAATGTTAAATATATGTTTAGTTTATGAATATTAAATACATGTTTAATGTATAAATATTAAATACATGATTAGTGTATTAATATTAAATACATGATTAGTGTATAACTATTAAATACATGTTTAGTGTATAAATATTAAATATATGTTTAGTGTAATAATATTAAATATATGTTTAGTTTATTAAAATTAAATACATGTTTTTGTATTAATATTAAATACATGTTTAGTGTATAAATATTAAATACATGTTTAGTGTATTAATATTAAATACATGTTTACTGTTTTAATATTAAAACATGTTTAGTGTATTAATATTAAATATATGTTTAGTTTATTAAACTTAAATACATGTTTTTGTATTAATATTAAATACATGTTTAGTGTATGAATATTAAATACACGTTTAGTGTATGAATATTAAATACATGTTTAGTTTATGAATATTAAATACATGTTTAGTGGATATATAATAAATACATATTTAGTGTATTAATATTAAATACATGTTTAGTGTATGAATATTAAATACATGTTTAGTGTATTAATATTAAATACATGTTTAGTGTATAAATAATAACTACATGTTTAGTGTATGAATATTAACTACATGTTTAGTGTATGAATGTTAAATATATATTTAGTTTATTGAAATTAAATACATGTTTTTGTATTAATATTAAATACATGTTTAGTGTATTAATATTAAATAAAGGTTTACTGTATTAATATTAAATACATGTTTAGTGTATAAATAATAACTACATGTTTAGTGTATGAATATTAAATACATATTTAGTGTATAAATATTAAATACATGTTTAGTGTATTAATTCTAAATATATGTTTAGTTTATTAAAATTAAATACATGTTTTTGTATGAATATTAAATACATATTTAGTGTATGAATATTAAATACATGTTTAGTGTATAAATATTAAATACACGTTTAGTGTATGAATATTAAATACATGTTTAATGTATGAATATTAAATACATGTTTACTGTATAAATATTAAATACATGTTTCGTGTACGAATATTAAATAAATGTTTAGTGTATAAATATTAAATACATGTTTAATGTATGAATATTAAATACATGTTTAGTGTATGAATATTAAATACATTTTTAATGTATGAATATTAAATACATGTTTAGTGTATAAATATTAAATACATGTTTCGTGTATTAATATTAAATACATTTTAAGTGTATGAATATTAAATACATATTTAGTGTATAAATATTAAATACATGATTAATGTATTAATATTAAATACATGATTAGTGTATAACTATTAAATACATGTTTAGTGTATAAATATTAAATACTTGTTTAGTGTAATAATATTAAATATATGTTTAGTTTATTAAAATTAGATACATGTTTTTGTATTAATATTAAATACATGTTTAGTGTATAAATATTAAATACATGTTTAGTGTATGAATATTAAATACATGTTTAGTTTATGAATATTCAATTAATGTTTACTGTATAAATATTAAATACGTGTTTAGTGTATTAATATTAAATATATGTTTAGTTTTTTAAAACTTAAATACATGTTTTGTATTAATATTAAATACATGTTTAGTGTTTGAATATTAAATACACGTTTAGTGTATGAATATTAAATACATGTTTAGTTTATGAATATTAAATACATGTTTAGTGGATATATAATAAATACATATTTAGTGTATTAATATAAAAATACATGTTTAGTGTATTAATATTAAATACATGTTTAGTGTATTAATATTAAATACATGTTTAGTGTATAAATAATAACTACATGTTTAGTGTATGAATATTAAATACATGTTTAGTGTATAAATATTAAATTAATGTTTAGTGTATTAATATTAAATACATGTTTAGTATATTAATATTAAATACTCTTTTAGTGTATAAATATTAAATACACGTTTAGTGTAAAAATATTAAATACATGTTTAGTGTATTAATATTATATATATGATTAGTTTATTAAAATTAAATACATGTTTTTGTATTAATATTAAATACATATTAAGTGTAAGAATAATAACTACATGTTTATTGAATACATTTTAAATAAATGTTTAGTGTATGAATATCTAATACATGTTTAGTGTATTAATATTAAATATATGTTTAGTTTATTCAAATTAAATACATAATTTTGTATTAATATTAAATACATGTTTAGTGTATTAATATTAAATATAGATTTAGTTTATTAAAATTAAATACAAGTTTTTGTACTAATATTAAATACATGTTTAGTGTATTAATATTAAATACATGTTTAGTGTATTAATATTAAATACATGTTTAGTGTATAAATATAAGTGTATGAAAAACCAAACTTATGTAAAAAAAATAAAAGAAACAAAAAAAAAGGAAAAAGAGAGAGAGAGAGACAGAGAGGACCGGACTTATTAAGAGGGAACGTGCGCCCTCCTGTGGAGTTTTGCCGCAACTGCACACATAAAGAAATTCATTATTTCCAAGTGTGCCTTATTTAGAGGATAATAAATACATGTTTACTGTATGAATATTAAATATATGATTAGTATATAATTACATATACGTTTAGTATATGATTATTAAATACATGTTTAGTGTATAGATATTAAATACATGTTAAGTGTATGAATATTAAATACATATTTAGTGTATGAATATTAAATACATGATTAGTGTATTTATATTAAATGTTTAGTTTATTAAAATTAAATACATGTTTTTGTATTAATATTAAATACATGTTTAGTGTATTAATATTAAATACATGTTTAGTGTATAAATATAAGTGTATGAGAAACCAAACTTATGTAAAAAAAAAAAAAAAAGAAACAAAAAAAAAAGGAAAAAGAGAGAGAGAGAGAGACGGAGAGGACCGACTTATTAAGAGAGAACGTGCCCCCTCCTGTGGAGTTTTGCCGCAACTGCACAATAAAGAAAGTCATTATTTCCAAGTGTGCCTTATTTAGAGGATAATAAATACATGTTTACTGTATGAATATTAAATATATGATTAGTATATAATTACATATATGTTTGGTATATGATTATTAAATACATGTTCAGTGTATTAATATTAAATACATGTTTAGTGTATGAATATTAAATACATGTTTAGTGTATGAATATTAAATACATGTTTAGTGTATGAATATTAAATACATGTTTGTGTATAAATATTAAATACATGTTTAGTGTATTAATATTAAGTATATGTTTAGTTTATTAAACTTAAATACATGTTTTTGTATTAATATTAAATACATGTTTAGTGTATAAATATTAAATACAGGTTTAGTGGATAAATAATAAATAAATATTTAGTGTATTAATGTTAAATACATTTTTAGTGTATAAATATTAAATACATGTTTAGTATATAAATATTAAATACATGTTTAGTGTATTAATATTAAATATGTGTTTACTTTATTAAAATTAAATACATGTTTTTGTATTAATATTAAATAAATGTTTAGTGTATAAATATTAAATACAGGTTTAGTGTATTAATATTAAATACATGTTTAGTGTATGAATAATAACTACAGGTTTAGTGTATAAAAATTAAATACATGTTTAGTGTATGAATGTTAAATACATGTTTAGTTTATGAATATTAAATACATGTTTAGTGTATTAGTATTAAATATATATTTAGTTTATTAAAATTAAATACATGTTTTGTATTAATATTAAATACATGTTTAGTGTATAAATATTAAATACATGTTTAGTGTATTAATATTAAATACATGTTTAGTGTATGAATATTAAATACATGTTTAGTGTATAAATATTAAATACACGTTTAGTGTAACAATATTAAATACATGTTTAGTGTATTAATATTAAATATATGTTTAGTTTATTAAAATTAAATACATGTTTTTGTATTAATATTAAATACATATTAAGTGTAAGAATAATAACTACATGTTTATTGAATGAATATTGAATACATGTTTAGTGTATGAATATTTAATACATGTTTAGTGTATTAATATTAAATATGTGTTTAGTTTATTAAAATTAAATACATGTTTTTGTATTAATATTAAATACATGTTTAGTGTATCAATATTAAATATATGTTTAGTTTATTAAAATTAAATACATGTTTTTGTGTTAATATTAAATACATGTTTAGTGTATTAATATTAAATACATGTTTAGTGTATGAATAATAACTACATGTTTATGAATATTAAATACATGTTTAGTGTATGAATATTAAATACAAGTTTAGTGTGAACATATTAAATTCATGTTTAGTCTATTATTAAAGTCCATTTTAGTGTATAATTATTAAATACATGTTTAGTGTATTAATATTAAATACATGTTTAGTGTATAAATATTAAATATATATTTAGTTTATGAATATTAAATACATGTTTAGTGGATATATAATAAATACATATTTAGTGTATTAATATTAAATACATGTTTAGTGTATAAATATTAAATACATGTTTAGTGTATTAATATTAAATATATATTTAGTTTATGAATATTAAATACATGTTTAGTGGATATATAATAAATACATATTTAGTGTATTAATATTAAATACATGTTTAGTGTATAAATATTAAATACATGTTTAGTGTATGACTAATAACTACATGTTTAGTATATTAATATTAAACACATGTTTAGTGTATGAATATTAAATACACTTTTAGTGTACGAATATTAAATACACGTTTAGTGTAAAAATATTAAATACATGTTTAGTGTATTAATATTAAATATATATTTAGTTTATTAAAATTAAATACATGTTTTTGTATTAATATTAAATATATGTTTACTCTATAAATATTTAATACATGTTTACTGTATTAATATTAAATACATGTTTAGTGTATAAATAATAACTACATGTTTAGTGTATGAATATTAAATACATGTTTAGTGTATAAATATTAAATACATGTTTAGTGTATTAATATTAAATATATGTTTAGTTTATTAAAATTAAATACATGTTTTTGTATTAATATTAAATACATATTAAGTGTAAGAATAATAACTGCATGTTTATTGAATGAATATTAAATACATGTTTAGTGTATAAATATTTAATACATGTTTACTGGATTAATATTAAATACATGTTTAGTGTATGAATAATAACTACATGTTTAGTGTATGAATATTAAATACATGTTTAGTGTATAAATATTAAATACATGTTTAGTGTATTAATATTAAATATATGTTTAGTTTATTAAAAATTAAATACATGTTTTTGTATTAATATTAAATACATGTTTAGTGTATAAATATTAAATACATGTTTAGTGCATTAATATCAAATACATTTTTACTGTATAAATGTTAAATACATGTTTAATGTATAAATATTAAATATATGTTTAGTTTATTAAAATTAAATACATGTTTTTGTATTAATATTAAATACATGTTTAGTGTATTAATATTAAAAACATGTTTAGTGTATAAATGTTAAATACATGTTTAGTGTATTAATATTAAATATATGTTTAGTTTATTAAAATTAAATATATGTGTTTGTATTAATATTTAATACAAGTTTACTGTATTAATATTAAATACATGTTTAGTGTATAAATAATAACTACATGTTTAGTGTATGAATATTAAATACATGTTTAGTGTATAAATATTAAATACATGTTTAGTGTATTAATATTAAATATATGTTTAGTTTATTAAAATTAAATACATGTTTTTGTATTATTATTAAATACATATTAAGTGTAAGAATAATAACTACATGTTTATTGTATGAATATTAAATACATGTTTAGTGTATAAATATTTAATACATGTTTACTGTATTAATATTAAATCCATATTTAGTGTATAAATAATAACTACATGTTTAGTGTATGAATATTAAATACATGTTCAGTGTATAAATATTAAATACATGTTTAGTGTATTAATATTAAATAAATGTTTAGTTTATTAAAATTAAATACATGTTTTTGTATTAATATTAAATACATGTTTAGTGTATAAATATTAAATACATGTTTAGTGTATTAATATTAAATACGTGTTTAGTGTATAAATGTTAAATACATGTTTAGTGTATAAATATTAAATATATGTTTAGTTTATTAAAATTAAATACATGTTTTTGTATTAATATTAAATACATGTTTAGTGTATACATATTAAATACATGTTTAGTGTATTAATATTAAATACATGTTTAGTGTATAAATGTTAAATACATGTTTAGTGTATTAATATTAAATATATGTTTAGTTTATTAAAATTAAATACATGTTTTTGTATTAATATTAAATACATGTTTAGTGTATTAATATTAAATACATGTTTAGTGTATGAATATTAAATACATGTTTAGTGTATGAATATTAAATACATGTTTAGTGTATTAATATTAAATATATGTTTAGTTTATTAAAATTAAATACATGTTTTTGTATTAATATTAAATACATGTTTAGTGTATAAATATTAAATACATGTTTAGTGTATAAATATTAAATACATGTTTAGTGTATTAATATTAAATACATGTTTAGTGTATAAATATAAGTGTATGAGAAACCAAACTTATGTAAAAAAAAATAAAAGAAACAAAAAAAAGGAAAAAGAGAGAGAGAGAGACGGAGAGGACCGGACTTATTAAGAGGGAACGTGCGCCCTCCTGTGGACTTCTGCCGCAACTGCACACATAAAGAAATTCATTATTTCCAAGTGTGCCTTATTTAGAGGATAATAAATACATGTTTACTGTATGAATATTAAATATATGATTAGTATATAATTACATATATGTTTGGTATATGATTATTAAATACATGTTCAGTGTATTAATATTAAATACATGTTTAGTGTATGAATATTAAATACATGTTTAGTTTATGAATATTAAATACATGTTTAGTGTATTAATATTAAATGTATATTTAGTTTATTAAAATTAAATACATGTTTTGTATAAATATTAAATACATGTTTAGTGTATAAATATTAAATACATGTTTAGTGTATTAATATTAAATACATGTTTAGTGTATGAATATTAAATACATGTTTAGTGTATTAATATTAAATGTATATTTAGTTTATTAAAATTAAATACATGTTTTGTATAAATATTAAATATATGTTTAGTGTATTAAAACTAAATACATGTTTTTGTGTTAATATTAAATACATGTTTAGTGTATGAATATTAAATACATGTTTAGTGTATTAATATTAAATGTATATTTAGTTTATTAAAATTAAATACATATTTTGTATAAATATTAAAAACATGTTTAGTGTATAAATGTTAAATACATGTTTAGTGTATAAATGTTAAATACATGTTTAGTGTATTAATATTAAAAACATGTTTACTGTATGAATGTTAAATACATGTTTAGTGTATAAATGTTAAATACATGTTTAGTGTATAAATATTAAATATATGTTTAGTTTATTAAAATTAAAAACATGTTTTTGTATTAATATTAAATACATGTTTAGTGTATAAATATTAAATACATGTTTAGTGTATTAATATTAAATACATGTTTAGTGTATAAATATAAGTGTATGAGAAACCAAACTTATGTAAAAAAAAATAAAAGGAACAAAAAAAAGGAAAAAGAGAGAGAGAGAGACGGAGAGGACCGGACTTATTAAGAGGGAATGTGCGCCCTCCTGTGGACTTCTGCCGCAACCGCACACATAAAGAAATTCATTATTTCCAAGTGTGCCTTATTTAGAGGATAATAAATACATGTTTACTGTATGAATATTAAATAAAGGATTAGTATATAATTACATATATGTTTGGTATATGATTATTAAATACATGTTCAGTGTATTAATATTAAATACATGTTTAGTGTATGGATATTCAATCAATCAATCAATGTTTATTTATATAGCCCCAAATCACAAATGTCTCAAAGGACTGCACAAATCATTACGACTACAACATCCTCGGAAGAACCCACAAAAGGGCAAGGAAAACTCACACCCAGTGGGCAGGGAGAATTCACATTCAGTGGGACGCCAGTGACAATGCTGACTATGAGAAACCTTGGAGAGGACCTCAGATGTGGGCAACCCCCCCCCTCTAGGGGACCGAAAGCAATGGATGTCGAGCGGGTCTAACATGATACTGTGAAAGTTCAATCCATAGTGGCTCCAAGACAGCAGTGAGAGTCCCATCCACAGGAAACCATCTCAAGCGGATCAGCAGCGTAGAGATGTCCCCAACCGATACAGGCGAGCGGTCCATCCTGGGTCCCGACGAGCGGTCCATCCTGGGTCTCGACTCTGGACAGTCAGTACTTCATCCATGGTCATCGGACCGGACCCCCTCCACAAGGGAGGGGGGGACATAGGAGAAAGAAAAGAAGCGGCAGATCAACTGGTCTAAAAAGGAGGTCTATTTAAAGGCTAGAGTATACAGATGAGTTTTAAGATGAGACTTAAATGCTTCTACTGAGGTAGCATCTCGAACTGTTACCGGGAGGGCATTCCAGAGTACTGGAGCCCGAACGGAAAACGCTCTATAGCCCGCAGACCTTTTTTGAGCTCTAGGAATCACTAATAAGCCGGAGTCTTTTGAACGCAGATTTCTTGCCGGGACATACGGTACAACACAATCGGCAAGATAGGCTGGAGCTAGACCGTGTAGTATTTTATACGTAAGTAGTAAAACCTTAAAGTCACATCTTAAGTGCACAGGAAGCCAGTGCAGGTGAGCCAGTACAGGCGTAATATGATCAAACTTTCTTGTTCTTGTCAAAAGTCTAGCAGCCGCATTTTGTACCAACTGTAATCTTTTAATGCTAGACATGGGGAGACCCGAAAATAATACGTTACAGTAATCGAGACGAGACGTAACAAACGCATGGATAATGATCTCGGCGTCTTTAGTGGACAAAATGGAGCGAATTTTAGCGATATTACGGAGATGAAAGAAGGCTGTTTTAGTAACGCTTTTAATGTGTGCCTCAAAGGAGAGAGTTGGGTCGAAGATAATACCCAGATTCTTTACCGTGTCGCCTTGTTTAATTGTTTGGTTGTCAAATGTTAAAGTTGTATTATTAAATAGAGGTCGGTGTCTAGCAGGACCGATAATCAGCATTTCCGTTTTTTTGGCATTAAGTTGCAAAAAGTTAGCGGACATCCATTGTTTAATTTCATTAAGACACGCTTCCAACTGACTACAGTCCGGCGTGTTGGTCAGCTTTAGGGGCATGTAAAGTTGGGTGTCATCAGCATAACAGTGAAAGCTAATACCGTATTTGCGTATGACGTCACCTAGCGGCAGCATGTAGATGCTGAAGAGTACAGGGCCAAGGACCGAACCCTGGGGAACTCCACACGTTACCTTAACATAGTCCGAGGTCACACTGTTATAGGAGACGCACTGCATCCTATCAGTAAGATAAGAGTTAAACCAAGACAGGGCTAAGTCTGACATACCAATTCGTATTTTGATACGCTCTAATAAAATATTATGATTGACGGTATCGAAAGCAGCGCTAAGATCGAGGAGCAGCAACATAGATGACGCATCAGAGTCCATCGTTAGCAATAGATCATTAGTCAATTTTGCGAGGGCTGTCTCAGTCGAGTGATTTGCCCTGAAACCGGATTGAAAGGTTTCACATAGATTGTTAAACGCTAAGTGGTCATTTAGCTGCTCTGCAACAATTTTTTCGAGGATTTTCGAAATAAAGGGAAGGTGAGACACCGGTCGGTAGTTTACCATGAGGTCAGGATCGAGGTTAGGTCTTTTAAGGAGAGGATGAATAACCGCTTTTTTGAATGCAACGGGAACAGTGCCCGAGGAAAGTGATAAGTTTATAATATTTAGCACTGATGGACCTAATAATACAAAAAGCTCCTTGATAAGTTTCCCAGGAAGTGGGTCAAGTAAAAATGTTGTTTGTTTTATTCCATTTACACGTTGTAACAATCCTTCTAATGTTATTTCATCAAAACGAGAGAAACTATTTTGGATATTTGCAGTATCCGCCGTATATACAATCGTATCTGTGTTACTATAACCCAGTTGTAGCTGGGACGCATTTTCTTTAATCTCCTTTCTAATAAGTTCAATTTTCTTATTAAAGAACTTCATAAAGTCATCTGCCGAATGGGTGGAGCTACTGGAAGGAGTCCCTTGTTGGGTTAGCTGTTGCGATCTGTGACTCAGATCTTCACATGTTTATTTTTCCATCTTTGTTTCATTCTCTTCTGACCCACTTACTTCCTGTTTAGTCCGTTACCATGGTTACACATTGATTTCACCTGCTCCTCGTTTTCTACACACCTGGTTCTCCTTGATTTCTCCCTATATAAGCTTTCCTCTTTTCTTTGTTCAGTCTCGGATCCTAATTTGCCCACGCGCAACACTGACGACTCTCGACCTTCATCTTTGTATGTATATTCTCGCTAGCTTTTACGCTAAGCCATTTGTTTATTCCAGCTCACATGCTGAGGAACTGTTTTTCTGTTTTTGGTTTGCTTTCTCTTTACAGCAGTGTTTTTGTTCCTAGCCTTTTATTATTTAATAAATCCATTTATAACTTACCTTGTTGTGTTCATCGCTTCGACGCATCCCCGGAAGAACCAATCCGGCATTACAATGCCACACAAGCGTCACAGTAGGATCCGAGCATCAAAATGTTTTTCCGCGTCGAAACCACGGGAGGAACCCTTCGACTTGGGTTTGTGGTTGGAGCTCGTGGCTTGGGAGCAGGAAAGACTTGACTGTGGGCCTGAAGTCCCCTCCGAAGCCGTTCGCGCTGCCCCGAAGAGGCGGGGGGTCCAGTGGAGAGGTCCCCCGCACGGCAGTAATGTTCCAGCACCACTTATTCCTCCCCATGGACACAGCAAGTTTCACCCCGTCCAGGATTCACCCGTCATTACCGGTAATCCTGCTTGTTTTTTTTCAAATCATTCCTTAAGCTGCCATGACACTTTTTCTGACACAAGCGATGACGTCAATTGGGGAACGCCCACCGGTGACGCAACACCGGCCCCTGTTGTTGACATTTTTTCAGAAGATTTTTATATTGTGGACAGTACTTTTCATTCCCAACCTTTTTCGAATACCAATAACATTTATGATAAAATACGTAATTATCAGGATATTTTTTCTCATTATTCTAGTCAACCTCAGTCACCTAGTTTTTCTTCAACTCCACCTGTAAAACCTCATTCCCAGCCCAAGTCCAAGGTTTTTTCTCCCTTTTCAAAGGGACACTCTGGACAATATAGAGGGGAGGAGTCTGCCCGCCTCCAAACCTCCCACCACCCTCCCTTATGGTCAGTCCCTGACCACAGGGAACGGGTCTGGGATTCCCGTCTGGAGGGGGGGGCTATGGCCTATAGCTGTGTTGCGGAGGTAGCGCAGACGCTACCATTTCTTAAAACTGTCAAACCGCAACCTCCTATGAGGCCACCCTTACCTGTTTTTCGGCCCGTTAAACCGCTAGCTCCTCCTAGACCTCCTCCACCTGTGTTTCCCCCGGCCAAGTCTCAACGGCCTTGTAGACCTCCTCCACCTGTTTTTCCCCTGGCCAAGTCTCAACGGCCTTGTAGACCTCCTCCACCTGTTTTTCCCCCGGCCAAGTCTCAACGGCCTTGTAGACCTCCTCCACCGGTGTTCGGACTCGCGAGGTCATTACCTCCAGCACATCCTCCACCACCGGTGTTCTGCACTGCTCCCAGTCTGGTTCTCACACCAGCACATGACTCTCGCCTGGTTTTCAAGCCAGAATTAGACTCTCGCCTGGTTTTCACACCAGAAAATGTTTCTAGCCTGGTTCTCAAGCCAGCACTAGACTCCCACCTGGTTCTCACACCAGCCTCCGACCCAGAACTGGTTCTCATACCAGTTACAGACTTTAGCCTGGAGCCCACTCCAGTACCAGCTCCAGAGCTGGAGCCTACTCCAGTACCAGCTCCACGCCGCCAAGCGCCGGTACCAGCTCCACGCCGCCAAGCGCCGGTACCAGCTCCGCGCCGCCAAGCACCGCCGACGACGGGGCTGGAGCCCACACCAGCGTCGACGACGGGGCTGGAGCCCACACCAGCGTCGACGACGGGGCTGGAGCCCACACCAGCGTCGACGACGGGGCTGGAACCTTCACCTGTGTCGACAGGGCTGGAGCCCACTCCAGTGCCAGCTCCTCGACAAGCGCCGGTACCAGCTCCACGCCGCCAAGCACTGCCGACGAAGAAGCTGGAGCCCACACCGGCGCCGACGATGAGGCTGGAGCTCACACCAGTCACGACTCCTGCGGCTCCCAGGCCGCCTCCGACGACTCCTGCGGCTCCCAGGCCGCCTCCGACGACTCCTGCGGCTCCCAGGCCGCCTCCGACGACTCCTGCGGCTCCCAGGCCGCCTCCGACGACTCCTGCGGCTCCCAGGCCGCCTCCGACGACTCCTGCGGCTCCCAGGCCGCCTCCGACGACTCCTGCGGCTGCAGCACCCGCATCATCCTCGCCAGCTGCACTCGGGCCTGCTTTGGCTGCAGTCCCCGCACCCTCGTCTGCTGCTTCCAAGCCTGCTGGGATTTCGGTGCTGAGGCGTCGTCCACCACGTCGACCACGGGCGTGGCCTCTGCGAGGTCATCCTCCTCGCCAGACACTCCCTCCTCCATGTCGGCCACGGATGTGGCCGTGCCCGGGTCGTCCGCCTCGCCGGGCACCTCATCCTGCGAGGCGGCCACTAATGTGGCCTTTTCGAGGTCGCCCGCCAAAACTTGTTCGGCAGCGGCGTTCCATCCGCCGCCGCCACTTGACTTGTCCTCGGTGGATTCGGGGACACACGACTTGGCGACCCTCCACCGTGGCCTCCCTCCGCCCTCCCTTCGTTTGTGGACTCTGTTTTTGGGGAGGGGGTTCAAGTTGTTTCTTATTTGTTTTTGTTTTCTTTGAGACATCTGGAATCTGTTTTTTTGGGGGGGGGAATACTGTTGCGATCTGTGACTCAGATCTTCACATGTTTATTTTTCCATCTTTGTTTCATTCTCTTCTGACCCACTTACTTCCTGTTTAGTCCGTTACCATGGTTACACATTGATTTCACCTGCTCCTCGTTTTCTACACACCTGGTTCTCCTTGATTTCTCCCTATATAAGCTTTCCTCTTTTCTTTGTTCAGTCTCGGATCCTAATTTGCCCACGCGCAACACTGACGACTCTCGACCTTCATCTTTGTATGTATATTCTCGCTAGCTTTTACGCTAAGCCATTTGTTTATTCCAGCTCACATGCTGAGGAACTGTTTTTCTGTTTTTGGTTTGCTTTCTCTTTACAGCAGTGTTTTTGTTCCTAGCCTTTTATTATTTAATAAATCCATTTATAACTTACCTTGTTGTGTTCATCGCTTCGACGCATCCCCGGAAGAACCAATCCGGCATTACAATGCCACACAAGCGTCACATTAGCGATGCTACTGTACTAAACAGAAATTTTGGATCGTTTTTATTAATGCGGATGAGATTTGAGTAATATATAGTTTTAGCTAAGGTAAGCATGCGTTTATAAGTTATTAAACTATCACTCCATGCTTGATGGTGCACCTCAAGTTTAGTCGTGCGCCATTTGCGTTCCAGCTTTCTACATAATAATTTCTGAGCTCTAGTTTCTTCAGTAAACCATGGCGTACGCCTTTTTGGAGCCTTTTTTAACTTCAGCGGTGCTATACTATCAATGGTTTCGCGCAGGGCGTTGTTAAAGTTGTTAGTGAGGTTATCAATAGAGCCCACATACTTTGGGAACGGTGCCCTTACCGAGGGCAGTAGGTCCGCAAGAGTCGTCGTTGTGGCAGCATTAATGTTGCGGCTGCTATAGCAGTTATTATTATTATTAGCTTGCCGAACATGAGTCTGAACTTCGAATTTTATAAGGTAATGATCGGACATTACTTTAGTATACGGGAGTATCATAACTTTGGAGACGGTGATACCTCTGACAAGCACTAGGTCTATCGTATTACCGCTGCGATGCGTCGGTTCATTTATTATTTGTGTAAGACCACAGCTATCAATTATAGTCTGGAGCGCCACGCACGGTGGGTCCAATGGGGTATTCATATGGATATTAAAGTCCCCCATTATAATTATATTATCGGCGTGCGTCACTAGATCAGCAACAAACTCTGAGAATTCACTAATAAAGTCCGAATAGGGCCCTGGGGGGCGGTAGATAACGGCCAGGCACAGAGGCAGAGGTGTGGCAGACTTCATAGAAAGCACCTCAAACGATTTATATTTATTATTTAAGTTAGGACTAAAGTTAAAGTTTTCGTTGTATATTAGTGCGACACCCCCTCCCCTTTTGAGGTGACGGGCAATATGCGCATTCGTATAGTTAGGAGGGGATGCCTCATTTATCGCAAAAAAGTCGTCTGGTTTAAGCCAGGTTTCGCTAAGACCGATGATGTTAAGGTTGTTGTCTCTAATGACCTCATTGACTAATAACGTTTTGGGAGGCAAAGATCTGATGTTTAGAAAGCCCATATTATAGGTAGTGGGCTGTTTTAAGGAGTTGTTGATAAAATTATCCGTAGTAGCAATATTAATAATGTTGCGTTTATTATGCGCAGTGTACTTAAAATAATTACGACCATATCTAGGAATTGATATGACGGGAATTTTCAGATTGTCTACTTGGCGCTGCGATAAACTGAACGCATCATAATTTGCCACCTCAGTAGAACGCATGTCTAACTCTGACGTAGTCATTGACACAGTAGAAAAAACATTTTGTGAGTTGTGTATTATTCTACGAAAATTGCTATGTGTACAGGGATCATCCAGCCTGGCGCTGGCTAGTTCTAACTTAACTGACTCCATACCCAGGCTAGCAGGCTCTGTAATTGCCTGTGACCGGGCTTGCTCTAGTGCAGTTAGTCAAATGTGGCTCAATGCGAAGTCTATGTTCCGAGACAAGAGGATAGCGCCTTCCTGGTTAGGGTGAAGGCCGTCTCTCCTCAGCAAGCCAGGTTTGCCCCAGAAAGAGGGCCAATTATCAATAAACGTAAATCCCTGTTGTCTGCAGAAGCTATCCAGCCACCTGTTAAGAGAGACTAATCTGCTATATCTCTCATCATTGCCTCTCCCAGGCAGGGGGCCAGAGACAATTACTCGATTTCTGGACATCTTTCTGGCGAGATTACAAGCCCTGGCTATGTTTCTCTTTGTAATCTCTGATTGTCTCATCCTAACGTCATTGGAGCCAACGTGTATTACTATATTCGCATAACTAGTGGTGCGGTTAGCCTGCCGTACGTGCTTACTAGACCTGTTGCGAGTTAGCTCCCTAAGATTAGCTTCAATGTCAGGTGCTCTGCCCCCGGGAATACACTTAATTGTGGCTGGTTTGCTAAGCTTTATGTTTCGGGTGATGGAGTCCCCTATGACTAAAGTGTGGTGCCCGGTAGACTGGGGTGTAGGACTAGCTAAAGGGCTAAATCTATTATGCGTCTCAACCGGTACACCGTAGCTTGTAGGCCGATTAGGGCTGCTACAAGCTGGGCTAGTTAGCTCGCTACAGCTAACGCTAGCAGATGTGTCCGCAACATCTAAAGTTACGAAATTACACTGCTCTAACTGGCGGACACGGCTCTCTAGCAAAGCCAACCTATCCATGAGTAAAGTGCACGAAGCGCAGGAAGCCATACTCACAGAAACTTTCCGTCGCCGAGTGGAGTGCCAGCTGTCTTCGGGAAGTGGTGGTCACGGTGGCGGGGGAGAAGCTTCCTTTAGTGTATGAATATTAAATACATGTTTAGTGTATAAATATTAAATACATGTTTAGTGTATGAATATTAAATACATGTTTGGTGTATAAATATTAAATACATGATTAGTGTATGAATATTAAATACATGTTTGGTGTATAAATATTAAATACATGTTTAGTGTATTAATATTAAATATATGTTTAGTTTATTAAACTTAAATACATGTTTTTGTATTAATATTAAATACATGTTTAGTGTATGAATATTAAATACACGTTTAGTGTATGAATATTAAATACATGTTTAGTTTATGAATATTAAATACATGTTTAGTGGATAAATAATAAATAAATATTTAGTGTATTAATATTAAATACATGTTTAGTGTATAAATATTAAATACATGTTTAGTGTATAAATATTAAATACATGTTTAGTGTATTAATATTAAATATGTGTTTACTTTATTAAAATTAAATACATGTTTTTGTATTAATATTAAATACATGTTTAGTGTATGAATAATAACTACAGGTTTAGTGTATTAATATTAAATACATGTTTAGTGTATAAATAATAACTACATGTTTAGTGTATGAATATTAACTACATGTTTAGTGTATAAATGTTAAATACATGTTTAGTTTATGAATATTAAATACATGTTTAGTGTATTAATATTAAATATATATTTAGTTTATTAAAATTAAATACATGTTTTGTATTAATATTAAATACATGTTTAGTGTATAAATATTAAATACATGTTTAGTGTTTGAATATTAAATACATGTTTAGTGTATCAATATTAAATATATGTTTAGTTTATTAAAATTAAATACATGTTTTTGTATTAATATTAAATACATGTTTAGTGTATTAATATTAAATACATGTTTAGTGTATGAATAATAACTACATGTTTATGAATATTAAATACATGTTTAGTGTCTGAATATTAAACCAAGTTTAGTGTGAACATATTAAATACATGTTTAGTCTATTATTAAATTCCATTTTAGTGTATAATTATTAAATACATGTTTAGTGTATTAATATTAAATACATGTTTAGTGTATTAATATTAAATATATATTTAGTTTATGAATATTAAATACATGTTTGGTGGATATATAATAAATACATATTTAGTGTATTAATATTAAATACATGTTTAGTGTATGAATATTAAATACATGTTTAGTGTATGAATAATAACTACATGTTTAGTATATTAATATTAAACACATGTTTAGTGTATGAATATTAAATAAACTTTTAGTGTATGAATATTAAATACACGTTTAGTGTATGAATAATAACTACATGTTTAGCATGTTAATATTAAACACATGTTTACTTTATTAATATTAAATACATGTTTAGTGTATAAATAATAACTACATGTTTAGTGTATGAATATTAAATACATGTTTAGTGTATAAATATTAAATACATGTTTAGTGTATTAATATTAAATATATGTTTAGTTTATTAAAATTAAATACATGTTTTTGTATTAATATTAAACACATATTAAGTGTAAGAATAATAACTACATGTTTATTGAATGAATATTAAATACATGTTTAGTGTATAAATATTTAATACATGTTTACTGTATTAATATTAAATACATGTTTAGTGTATGAATAATAACTACATGTTTAGTGTATGAATATTAAATACATGTTTAGTGTATAAATATTAAATACATGTTTAGTGTATTAATACTAAATATATGTTTAGTTTATTAAAAATTAAATACATGTTTTTGTATTAATATTAAATACATGTTTAGTGTATAAATATTAAATATATGTTTAGTGTATTAATATCAAATACATTTTTACTGTATAAATGTTAAATACATGTTTAATGTATAAATATTAAATATATGTTTAGTTTATTAAAATTAAATACATGTTTTTGTATTAATATTAAATACATGTTTAGTGTATTAATATTAAAAACATGTCTAGTGTATGAATGTTAAATACATGTTTAGTGTATTAATATTAAATATATGTTTAGTTTATTAAAATTAAATACATGTTTTTGTGTTAATATTAAATACATATTAAGTGTAAGAATAATAACTACATGTTTATTGTATGAATATTAAATACATGTTTAGTGTATAAATATTTAATACATGTTTACTGTATTAATATTAAATACATATTTAGTGTATAAATAATAACTACATGTTTAGTGTATGAATATTAAATACATGTTCAGTGTATAAATATTAAATACATGTTTAGTGTATTAATATTAAATAAATGTTTAGTTTATTAAAATTAAATACATGTTTTTGTATTAATATTAAATACATGTTTAGTGTATAAATATTAAATACATGTTTAGTGTATTAATATTAAACACATGTTTAGTGTATTAATGTTAAATACATGTTTAGTGTATAAATATTAAATATATGTTTAGTTTATTAAAATTAAATACATGTTTTTGTATTAATATTAAATACATGTTTAGTGTATAAATATTAAATACATGTTTAGTGTATTAATATTAAATGTATGTTTAGTTTATTAAAATTAAATACATGTTTTTGTATGAATATTAAATACATGTTTAGTGTATTAATATTAAATACATGTTTAGTGTATGAATATTGAATACATGTTTAGTGTATTAATATTGAATATATGTTCAGTTTATTAAAATTAAATACATGTTTTTGGATTAATATTAAATACATGTTTAGTGTATAAATATTAAATACATGTTTAGTGTATAAATATTAAATACATGTTTAGTGTATTAATATTAAATACATGTTTAGTGTATAAATATAAGTGTATGAGAAACCAAACTTATGTAAAAAAAAATAAAAGAAACAAAAAAAAAGGAAAAAGAGAGAGAGAGAGACGGAGATTACCGGGCAAATTAAGAGGGAACGTGCGCCCTCGTGTGGACTTCTGCCGCAACTGCACACATAAAGAAATTCATTATTTCCAAGTGTGCCTTATTTAGTGGATAATAAATACATGTTTACTGTATGAATATTAAATATATGATTAGTATATGATTACATATACGTTTAGTATATGATTATTAAATACATGTTCAGTGTATTAATATTAAATACATGTTTAGTGTATGAATATTAAATACATGTTTAGTGTGTAAATATTAAATACATGTTTAGTGTATAAATGTTAAATATATATTTAGTTTATTAAAATTAAATACATGTTTTTGTATGAATATTAAATACATGTTTAGTGTATTAATATTAAATATATATTTAGTTTATTAAAATTAAATACATGTTTTTGTATTAATATTAAATACATGTTTAGTGTATGAATATTAAATACATGTTTAGTGTATTAATATTAAATACATGTTTAGTGTATGAATATTAAATACATGTTTAATGTATGAATATTAAATACATGTTTAGTGTATAAATATTGAATACATGTTTCGTGTACGAATATTAAATACATGTTTAGTGTATAAATATTAAATACATGTTTAATGTATGAATATTAAATACATGTTTAGTGTATGAATATTAAATACTTTTTTAATGTATGAATATTAAATACATGTTTTTGTATTAATATTAAATACATGTTTAGTGTATTAATATTAAATACATGTTTACTGTATTAATATTAAATACATGTTTAGTGTATAAATAATAACTACATGTTTAGTGTATGAATATTAAATACATGTTTAGTGTATAAATATTAAATACATGTTGAGTGTATTAATATCAAATATATGTTTAGTTTATTAAAATTAAATACATGTTTTTGTATAAATATTAAATACATGTTTAGTGTATGAATATTAAATACATGTTTAGTGTATAAATATTAAATACATGTTTAGTGTAGGAATATTAAATACATGTCTAATGTATGAATATAAAATACATGTTTAGTGTATAAATATTAAATACATGTTTCGTGTACGAATATTAAATACATGTTTAGTGTATAAATATTAAATACATGTTTCGTGTATAAATATTAAATACATGTTTAGTGTATAAATATTAAATACATGTTTAGTGTATAAATATTAAATACATGTTTAGTGTATTAATATTAAATATGTGTTTACTTTATTAAAATTAAATAAATGATTTTGTATTAATATTAAATACATGTTTAGTGTATTAATATTAAATACATGTTTAGTGTATGAATAATAACTACAGGTTTAGTGTATGAATATTAAATATATGTTTAGTTTATTAAAATTAAATACATGTTTTTGTATTAATATTAAATACATGTTTAGTGTATTAATATTAAATGCTTGTTTAGTGTATTAATATTAAATACATGTTTAGTGTATAAATGTTCAATACATGTTTAGTTTATGAATATTAAATACATGTTTAGTGTATTAATATTAAATATATATTTAGTTTATTAAAATTAAATACATGTTTTGTATTAATATTAAATACATGTTTAGTGTATAAATATTAAATACATGTTTAGGGTATTAATATTAATTACATGTTTAGTGTATGAATATTAAATACATGTTTAGTTTATAAATATTAAATACATGTTTAGTGTATTAATATTAAATACATGTTTAGTGTATTAATATTAAATACACTTTTAGTGTATAAATAGTAAATACACGTTTAGTGTAACAATATGAAATACATGTTTAGTGTATTAATATTAAATATATGTTTAGTGTATTAATATTAAATACATGTTTAGTGTATAAATATAAGTGTATGAGAAACCAAACTTATGTAAAAAAAAATGAAAGAAATAAAAAAAAGGAAAAAGAGAGAGAGAGAGACGGAGAGGACCGGACTTATTAAGAGGGAACGTGCGCCCTCCTGTGGACTTCTGCCGCAACTGCACACATAAAGAAATTCATTATTTCCAAGTGTGCCTTATTTAGAGGATAATAAATACATGTTTACTGTATGAATATTAAATATATGATTAGTATATGATTACATATACGTTTAGTATATGATTGTTAAATACATGTTCAGTGTATTAATATTAAATACATGTTTAGTGTATGAATATTAAATACATGTTTAGTGTGTAAATATTAAATACATGTTTAGTGTATGAATATTAAATACATTTTTAATGTATGAATATTAAATACATGTTTCGTGTATAAATATTAAATACATGTTAAGTGTATAAATATTAAATACACATTTAGTGTATTAATATTAAATATATGTTTATTGTATTAATATTAAATACATGTTTAGTGTATTAATATTAAATACTTGTTTAGTGTATAAATAATAAATAAATGTTTAGTGTATGAATATTAAATACATGTTTAGTGTATAAATATTAAATACATGTTTAGTGTAATAATATTAAATATATGTTTAGTTTATTAAAATTAAATACATGTTTTTGTATTAATATTAAATACATGTTTAGTGTATAAATATTAAATACATGTTTAGTGTATTAATATTAAATACATGTTTACTGTATGAATATTAAAAACATGTTTAGTGTATTAATATTAAATATATGTTTAGTTTATTAAACTTAAATACATGTTTTTGTATTAATATTAAATACATGTTTAGTGTATGAATATTAAATACACGTTTAGTGTATGAATATTAAATACATGTTTAGTGTATAAATATTAAATACATGTTTAGTTGATTAATATTAAATACATGTTTAGTGTATAAATAATAACTACATGTTTAGTGTATGAATATTAAATACATGTTTAGTGTATAAATGTTAAATACATGTTTAGTTTATGAATATTAAATACATGTTTAGTGTATTAATATTAAATATATATTTAGTTTATTAAAATTAAATACATGTTTTTGTATTAATATTAAATACATGTTTAGTGTATTAATATTAAATACATGTTTAGTGTATTAATATTAAATATATGTTTAGTTTATTAAAATTAAATACATGTTTTTGTATAAATATTAAATACATGTTTAGTGTATGAATATTAAATACATGTTTAGTGTATTAATATTAAATACATGTTTAGTGTATGAATATTAAATACATGTTTAATGTATGAATATTAAATACATGTTTAGTGTATAAATATTAAATACATGTTTCGTGTACGAATATTAAATACATGTTTAGTGTATAAATATTAAATACATGTTTAGTGTAGGAATATTAAATACATGTCTAATGTATGAATATTAAATACATGTTTAGTGTATAAATATTAAATACATGTTTCGTGTACGAATATTAAATACATGTTTAGTGTATAAATATTAAATACATGTTTAATGTATGAATATTAAATACATGTTTAGTGTATGAATAATAAATACATTTTTAATGTATGAATATTAAATACATGTTTAGTGTATAAATATTAAATACATGTTTCGTGTATAAATATTAAATACATGTTAAGTGTATGAATATTAAATACATATTTAGTGTATAAATATTAAATACATGATTAGTGTATTAATATTAAATACATGATTAGTGTATAACTATTAAATACATGTTTAGTGTATAAATATTAAATACATGTTTAGTGTAATAATATTAAATATATGTTTAGTTTATTAAAAATAAATACATGTGTTTGTATTACTATTAAATACATGTTTAGTGTATAAATATTAAATACATGTTTAGTGTATGAATATTAAATACATGTTTAGTGTATGAATATTCAATACATGTTTAATGTATAAATATTAAATATGTTTTTAGTGTATTAATATTAAATATATGTTTAGTTTATTAAACTTAAATACATGTTTTGTATTAATATTAAATACATGTTTAGTGTATGAATATTAAATACACGTTTAGTGTATGAATATTAAATACATGTTTAGTTTGTGAATATTAAATACATGTTTAGTGGATATATAATAAATACATATTTAGTGTATTAATATACAAATACATGTTTAGTGTATAAATATGAAATAAATGTTTAGTTTATTAATATTAAATACATGTTTAGTGTATAAATAATAACTACATGTTTAGTGTATGAATATTAAATACATGTTTAGTGTATAAATGTTAAATATATGTTTAGTTTATGAATATTAAATACATGTTTAGTGTATAAATATTAAATACATGTTTAGTGTATTAATATTAAATACATGTTTAGTGTATGAATATTAAATACATGTTTAGTGTATAAATATTAAATACATGTTTAGTGTATTAATATTAAATACATGTTTAGTGTATTAATATTAAATACACTTTTAGTGTATAAATATTAAATACACGTTTAGTGTAAAAATATTAAATACATGTTTAGTGTATTAATATTAAATATATGATTAGTTTATTAAAATTAAATACATGTTTTTGTATTAATATTAAATACATATTAAGTGTAAGAATAATAACTACATGTTTATTGAATGAATATTAAATACATTTTTAGTGTATGAATATTTAATACATGTTTAGTGTATTAATATTAAATACATGTTTAGTGTATTAATATTAAATACATGTTTAGTGTATAAATATAAGTGTATGAGAAACCAAACTTATGTAAAAGAAAATAAAAGAAACAAAAAAAAGGAAAAAGAGAGAGACAGAGAGACGGAAAGGACCGGACTTATTAAGAGGGAACGTGCGCCCTCCTGTGGACTTCTGCCGCAACTGCACACATAAAGAAATTCATTATTTCCAAGTTTGCCTTATTTAGAGGATAATAAATACATGTTTACTGTATGAATATTAAATATATGATTAGTATATAATTACATATACGTTTAGTATATGATTATTAAATACATAACCAGTGTATTAATATTAAATACATGTTTAGTGTATGAATATTAAATACATGTTTAGTGTATGAATATCAAATACATGTTTAGTGTATAAATATTAAATACATGTTTAGTGTATGAATATTAAATACATGTTTAATGTATGAAAATTAAATACATGTTTAGTGTATAAATACTAAATACATGTTTGGTGTATGAATATTAAATACATGTTTAATGTATAAATATTAAATACATGTTTAGTGTATGAATATTAAATACATTTTTAGTGTATGAACATTAAATACATGTTTAGTGTATGAATATTCAATACATGTTTAGTGGATATATAATAAATACATGTTTAGTGTATGAATAATAACTACATGTTTAGTGTATGAATATTAAATACATGTTTAGTGTATAAATATTAAATACATGTTTAGTATATGAATATTAAATACATGTTTACTGTATTAATATTAAATTTATATTTAGTTTATTAAAATTAAATACATGTTTTTGTATTAAAATTAAATACATGTTTAGTGTATAAATATTAAATACATGTATAGTGTATAAATATTAAATACATGTTTAGTGTATTAATATTAAATACATGTTTAGTGTATTAATATTAAATACATGTTTAGTGTATAAATATTAAATACATGTTTAGTGTATTAATATTAAATACATGTTTAGTGTATGAATAATAACTACATGTTTAGTGTATTAATATTAAATACATGTTTAGTGTATAAATATTAATTACACTTTTAGTGTATAAATATTAAATATACGTTTAGTGTATAAATATTAAATACATGTTTAGTGTATAATATTAAATACATGTTTAGTGTATTAATATTAAATGTTTAGTTTATTAAAATTAAATACATGTTTTTGTATTAATATTAAATACATGTTTAGTGTATTAATATTAAAAACATGTTTAGTGTATAAATGTTAAATACATGTTTAGTATATGAATATTAAATACATGTTTACTGTATTAATATTAAATTTATATTTAGTTTATTAAAATTAAATACATGTTTTTGTATTAATATTAAATACATATTAAGTGTAAGAATAATAACTACATGTTTATTGAATGAATATTAAATACATGTTTAGTGTATGAATATTAAATACATGATTAGTGTAATAATATTAAATATATGTTTAGTTTATTAAAATTAAATACATGTTTTTGTATTAATATTAAATACATGTTTAGTGTATAAATATTAAATACATGTTTAGTGTATTAATATTAAATACATGTTTACTGTATAAATATCAAAAACATGTTTAGTGTATTAATATTAAATATATGTTTAGTTTATTAAACTTAAATACATGTTTTTGTATTAATATTAAATACATGTTTAGTGTATTAATATTAAACACACTTTTAGTGTATAAATATTAAATACACGTTCAGTGTAAAAATATTAAATACATGTTTAGTGTATTAATATTAAATATATGATTAGTTTATTAAAATTAAATACATGTTTTTGTATTAATATTAAATACATATTAAGTGTAAGAATAATAACTACATGTTTACTGTATTAATATTAAATACATATTTAGTGTATGAATAATAACTACATGTTTAGTGTATGAATATTAAATACATGTTCAGTGCATTAATATTAAATGAATGTTTAGTATATTAAAATTAAATACATGTTTTCGTATTAATATTAAATACATGTTTAGTGTATTAATATTAAATACATGTTTAGTGTATAAATGTTAAATACATGTTTAGTGTATAAATATTAAATATATGTTTAGTTTATTAAAATTAAATACATGTTTTTGTATTAATATTAAATACATGTTTAGTGTATAAATATTAAATACATGTTTAGTGTATTAATATTAAATACATGTTTAGTGTATAAATGTTAAATACATGTTTAGTGTATTAATATTAAATATATGTTTAGTTTATTAAAATTAAATACACGTTTTTGTATTAATATTAAATACATGTTTAGTGTATAAATATTAAATACATGTTTAGTGTATTAATATTAAATATATGTTTAGTTTATTAAAATTAAATATATGTTTTTGTATTAATATTAAATACATGTTTTTGTATTAATATTAAATATATGTTTAGTGTGTTAAAACTAAATACATGTTTTTGTGTTAATATTAAATACATGTTTAGTGTATTAATATTAAAAACATGTTTAGTGTATAAATGTTAAATACATGTTTAGTGTATTAATGTTAAATACATGTTTAGTGTATTAATATTAAATATATGTTTAGTGTATTAAAATTAAATATATGTTTTTGTATTAATATTAAATACATGTTTTTGTATTAATATTAAATATATGTTTAGTGTGTTAAAACTAAATACATGTTTTTGTGTTAATATTAAATACATGTTTAGTGTATTAATATTAAAAACATGTTTAGTGTATGAATATTAAATACATTTTTAATGTATGAATATTAAATACATGTTTGGTGTATAAATATTAAATACATGTTTAGTGTATGAATATTAAATACATGTTTGGTGTACAAATATTAAATACATGTTTAGTGTATTAATATTAAATATATGTTTAGTTTATTAAACTCAAATACATGTTTTTGTATTAATATTAAATACATGTTTAGTGTATGAATATTAAATACATGTTTAGTGTATGAATATTAAATACATGTTTGGTGTACAAATATTAAATACATGTTTAGTTTATTAATATTAAATATATGTTTAGTTTATTAAACTCAAATACATGTTTTTGTATTAATATTAAATACATGTTTAGTGTATGAATATTAAATACATGTTTAGTGTATGAATATTAAATACATGTTTGGTGTATAAATATTAAATACATGTTTAGTTTATGAATATTAAATACATGTTTAGTGTATAAATAATAAATAAATATTTAGTGTATTAATATTAAATACATATTTAGTGTATACATATTAAATACATGTTTAGTGTATAAATATTAAATACATGTTTAGTGTATTAATATTAAATATGTGTTTAGTTTATTAAACTTAAATACCTGTTTTGTATTAATATTAAATACATGTTTAGTGTATTAATATTAAATATGTGTTTAGTTTATTAAACTTAAATACCTGTTTTGTATTAATATTAAATACATGTTTAGTGTATGAATATTAAATACACGTTTAGTGTATGAATATTAAATACATGTTTAGTTTATGAATATTAAATACATGTTTAGTGGATATATAATAAATACATATTTAGTGTATTAATATAAAAATACATGTTTAGTGTATAAATATTAAATACATGTTTAGTGTATTAATATTAAATACATGTTTAGTGTATAAATAATAACTACATGTTTAGTGTATGAATATTAAATACATGTTTAGTGTATAAATGTTAAATATATGTTTAGTTTATGAATATTAAATACATGTTTAGTGTATAAATATTAAATACATGATTAGTGGATTAATATTAAATAAATGATTAGTGTATAACTATTAAATACATGTTTAGTGTATAAATATTAAATACATGTTTAGTGTAATAATATTAAATATATGTTTAGTTTATTAAAATTAAATACATGTTTTTGTATTAATATTAAATACATGTTTAGTGTATAAATATTAGATACATGTTTAGTGTATTAATATTTAATACATGTTTACTGTATAAATATTAAAACATGTTTAGTGTATTAATATTAAATATATGTTTAATTTATTAAACTTAAATACATGTTTTTATATTAATATTAAATACATGTTTAGTGTATGAATATTAAATACACGTTTAGTGTATGAATATTAAATACATGTTTAGTTTATGAATATTAAATACATGTTTAGTGGATATATAATTAATACATATTTAGTGTATTAATATTAAATACATGTTTAGTGTATAAATATTAAATACATGTTTAGTGTATTAATATTAAATACATGTTTAGTGTATAAATAATAACTACATGTTTAGTGTATGAATATTAAATACATGTTTAGTGTATAATGTTAAATACATGTTTAGTTTATGAATATTAAATACATGTTTAGTGTATTAATATTAAATATATATTTAGTTTATTAAAATTAAATACATGTTTTTGTATTATTATTAAATACATGTTTAGTGTATTAATATTAAATACATGTTTACTGTATTAATATTAAATACATGTTTAGTGTATGAATATTAAATACATGTTTAGTGTATAAATATTAAATACATGTTGAGTGTATTAATATTAAATACATGTTTAGTGTATGAATATTAAATACATGTTTAGTGTAATAATATTAAATATATGTTTAAATTATTAAAATTAAATACATGTTTTTGTATTAATATTAAATACATGTTTAGTGTATTAATATTAAATACATGTTTAGTGTATAGATGTTAAATACATGTTTACTGTATAAATATTAAATATATGTTTATTTTATTAAAATCAAATACATGTTTTTGTATTAATATTAAATACATGTTTAGTGTATTAATATTAAATACATGTTTAGTGTATAAATATTTAATACATGTTTACTGTATTAATATTAAATACATTTTTAGTGTATAAATAATAACTACATGTTTAGTGTATTAATATTAAATATTTTTAGTTTATTAAAATTAAATACATGTTTTTGTATTATTAAATACATGTTTAGTGTATTAATATTAAATACATGTTTAGTGTATAAATATTTAATACATGTTTACTGTATTAATATTAAATACATTTTTAGTGTATAAATAATAACTACATGTTTAGTGTATTAATATTAAATATTTTTAGTTTATTAAAATTAAATACATATTTTTGTATTATTAAATACATGTTTAGTGTATTAATATTAAATACATGTTTAGTGTATTAATATTAAATACATGTTTACTGTATAAATATTAAAAACATGTTTAGTGAATTAATATTAAATATATGTTTAGTTTATTAAACTTAAATACATGTTTTTGTATTAATATTAAATACATGTTTAGTGTATGAATATTAAATACACGTTTAGTGTACGAATATTAAATACATGTTTAGTTTATGAATATTAAATACACGTTTAGTGGATATATAATAAATACATATTTAGTGTATTAATATAAAATACATGTTTAGTGTATAAATAATAACTACATGTTTAGTGTATAAATATTAAATACAAGTTTAGTGTATAAATGTTAAATACATGTTTAGTGTATTAATATTAAATATATATTTAGTTTATTAAAATTAAATACATGTTTTTGTATTAATATTAAATACATGTTTAGTGTATTAATATTAAATACATGTTTACTGTATTAATATTAAATACATGTTTAGTGTATAAATAATAACTACATGTTTAGTGTATGAATATTAAATACATGTTTAGTGTATGAATATTAAATACATGTTTAGTG
The DNA here is from genome assembly GCF_033978795.1 of Nerophis ophidion. NCBI lineage: Eukaryota > Metazoa > Chordata > Actinopteri > Syngnathiformes > Syngnathidae > Nerophis > Nerophis ophidion. The sequence continues at coordinate 447,636 of NW_026906989.1, read as the reverse complement.
TATTAATATTAAATATATGTTTAGTTTATTAAAATTAAATACATGTTTTTGTATAAATATTAAATACATGTTTAGTGTATGAATATTAAATACATGTTTAGTGTATTAATATTAAATACATGTTTAGTGTATGAATATTAAATACATGTTTAATGTATGAATATTAAATACATGTTTAGTGTATGAATATTAAATACATTTTTAATGTATGAATATTAAATACATGTTTAGTGTATAAATATTAAATACATGTTTCGTGTATAAATATTAAATACATGTTAAGTGTATGAATATTAAATACATATTTAGTGTATAAATATTAAATACATGATTAGTGTATTGATATTAAATACATGATTAGTGTATAACTATTAAATACATGTTTAGTGTATAAATATTAAATAAATCTTTAGTGTAATAATATTAAATATATGTTTAGTGTATGAATATTAAATACACGTTTAGTGTATGAATATTAAATACATGTTTAGTTTATGAATATTAAATACATGTTTAGTGGATATATAATTAATACATATTTAGTGTATCAATATTAAATATGTGTTTAGTTTATTAAACCTAAATACATGTGTTTGTATTAATATTAAATACATGTTTAGTGTATGAATATTAAATACATGTTTAGTTTATGAATATTAAATACATGTTTAGTGGATATATAATAAATACATATTTAGTGTATCAATATTAAATGCATGTTTAGTGTATGACTATTAAATACATGTTTAGTGTACTAATATTAAATACATGTTTAGTGTATAAATAATAACTACATGTTTAGTGTATGAATATTAAATACATGTTTAGTGTATAAATGTTTAATAAATGTTTAGTTTATGAATATTAAATACATGTTTAGTGTATTAATATTAAATATATATTTAGTTTATTAAAATTAAATACATGTTTTTGTATTAATATTAAATACATGTTTAGTGTATTAATATTAAATACATGTTTACTGTATTAATATTAAATACATGTTTAGTGTATAAATAATAACTACATGTTTAGTGTATGAATATTAAATACATGTTTAGTGTATAAATATTAAATACATGTTTAATGTATGAATATTAAATACATGTTTAGTGTATGAATATTAAATACATTTTTAATGTATGAATATTAAATACATGTTTAGTGTATGAATATTAAATACATGTTTCGTGTATAAATATCAAAGACATGTTAAGTGTATGAATATTAAATACATATTTAGTTAATAAATATCAAATACATGATTAGTGTATTAATATTAAATACATGATTAGTGTATAAATATTAAATACATGTTTAGTGTATAAATATTAAATACATGTTTAGTGTATAAATAATAAATAAATATTTAGTGTATTAATATTAAATACATATTTAGTGTATAAATATTAAATACATGTTTAGTGTATAAATATTAAATACATGTTTAGTGTATTAATATTAAATATGTGTTTAGTTTATTAAACTTAAATACATGTTTTGTATTAATATTAAATACATGTTTAGTGGATATATAATAAATACATATTTAGTGTATTAATATAAAAATACATGTTTAGTGTATAAATATTAAATACATGTTTAGTGTATTAATATTAAATACATGTTTAGTGTATAAATAATAACTACATGTTTAGTGTATGAATATTAAATACATGTTTAGTGTATAAATGTTAAATATATGTTTAGTTTATGATTATTAAATACATGTTTAGTGTATAAATATTAAATACATGATTAGTGGATTAATATTAAATACATGATTAGTGTATAACTATTAAATAAATGTTTAGTGTATACATATTAAATACATGTTTAGTGTAATAATATTAAATATATGTTTAGTTTATTAAAATTAAATACATGTTTTTGTATTAATATTAAATACATGTTTAGTGTATAAATATTAGATACATGTTTAGTGTATTAATATTTAATACATGTTTACTGTATAAATATTAAAACATGTTTAGTGTATTAATATTAAATATATGTTTAATTTATTAAACTTAAATACATGTTTTTATATTAATATTAAATACATGTTTAGTGTATGAATATTAAATACACGTTTAGTGTATGAATATTAAATACATGTTTAGTTTATGAATATTAAATACATGTTTAGTGGATATATAATTAATACATATTTAGTGTATTAATATTAAATACATGTTTAGTGTATAAATATTAAATACATGTTTAGTGTATTAATATTAAATACATGTTTAGTGTATAAATAATAACTACATGTTTAGTGTATGAATATTAAATACATGTTTAGTGTATAAATGTTAAATACATGTTTAGTTTATGAATATTAAATACATGTTTAGTGTATTAATATTAAATATATATTTAGTTTATTAAAATTAAATACATGTTTTTGTATTATTATTAAATACATGTTTAGTGTATTAATATTAAATACATGTTTACTGTATTAATATTAAAAACATGTTTAGTGTATAAATAATAACTACATGTTTAGTGTATGAATATTAAATACATGTTTAGTGTATAAATATTAAATACATGTTGAGTGTATTAATATTAAATACATGTTAAGTGTATAAATATTAAATACATGTTTAGTGTATGAATATTAAATACATGTTTAGTGTAATAATATTAAATATATGTTTAAATTATTAAAATTAAATACATGTTTTTGTATTAATATTAAATACATGTTTAGTGTATAAATATTAAATACATGTTTAGTGTATTAATATTAAATACATGTTTACTGTATAAATATTAAAAACATGTTTAGTGTATTAATATTAAATATATGTTTAGTTTATTAAACTTAAATACATGTTTTTGTATTAATATTAAATACATGTTTAGTGTATGAATATTAAATACACGTTTAGTGTACGAATATTAAATACATGTTTAGTTTATGAATATTAAATACACGTTTAGTGGATATATAATAAATACATATTTAGTGTATTAATATAAAATACATGTTTAGTGTATAAATAATAACTACATGTTTAGTGTATAAATATTAAATACAAGTTTAGTGTATAAATGTTAAATACATGTTTAGTTTATGAGTATTAAATACATGTTTAGTGTATTAATATTAAATATATATTTAGTTTATTAAAATTAAATACATGTTTTTGTATTAATATTAAATACATGTTTAGTGTATTAATATTAAATACATGTTTACTGTATTAATATTAAATACATGCTTAGTGTATAAATAATAACTACATGTTTAGTGTATGAATATTAAATACATGTTTAGTGTATGAATATTAAATACATGTTTAGTGTATTAATATTAAATATATGTTTAGTTTATTAAAATTAAATACATGTTTTTGTATAAATATTAAATACATGTTTAGTGTATGAATATTAAATACATGTTTAATGTATGAATATTAAATACATGTTTAATGTATGAATATTAAATACATGTTTAGTGTATAAATATTAAATACATGTTTCGTGTACGAATATTAAATACATGTTTAGTGTATACATATTAAATACATGTTTAATGTATGAATATTAAATACATGTTTAGTGTATGAATATTAAATACATTTTTAATGTATGAATATTAAATACATGTTTAGTGTATAAATATTAAATACATGTTTCGTCTATAAATATTAAATACATGTTAAGTGTATGAATATTAAATACATATTTAGTGTATAAATATTAAATACATGATTAGTGTATTGATATTAAATACATGATTAATGTATAACTATTAAATACATGTTTAGTGTATAAATATTAAATACATTTTTAGTGTAATAATATTAAATATATGTTTAGTTTATTAAAATTAAATACATGTTTTTGTATAAATATTAAATACATGTTTAGTGTATTAATATTAAATACATGTTTACTGTATAAATATTAAAACATATTTAGTGTATCAATATTAAATATGTGTTTAGTTTATTAAACCTAAATACATGTGTTTGTATTAATATTAAATACATGTTTAGTGTATGAATATTAAATACATGTTTAGTTTATGAATATTAAATACATGTTTAGTGGATATATAATAAATACATATTTAGTGTATTAATATTAAATGCATGTTTAGTGTATGACTATTAAATACATGTTTAGTGTACTAATATTAAATACATGTTTAGTGTATAAATAATAACTACATGTTTAGTGTATGAATATTAAATACATGTTTAGTGTATAAATGTTTAATAAATGTTTAGTTTATGAATATTAAATACATGTTTAGTGTATTAATATTAAATATATATTTAGTTTATTAAAATTAAATACATGTTTTTGTATTAATATTAAATACATGTTTAGTGTATTAATATTAAATACATGTTTACTGTATTAATATTAAATACATGTTTAGTGTATAAATAATAACTACATGTTTAGTGTATGAATATTAAATACATGTTTAGTGTATAAATATTAAATACATGTTTAATGTATGAATATTAAATACATGTTTAGTGTATGAATATTAAATACATTTTTAATGTATGAATATTAAATACATGTTTAGTGTATGAATATTAACTACATGTTTCGTGTATAAATATCAAAGACATGTTAAGTGTATGAATATTAAATACATATTTATTTAATAAATATCAAATACATGATTAGTGTATTAATATTAAATACATGATTAGTGTATAACTATTAAATACATGTTTAGTGTATAAATATTAAATACATGTTTAGTGTAATAATATTAAATATATGTTTAGTTTATAAAAATTAAATACATGTTTTTGTATTAATATTAAATACATGTTTAGTGTATAAATATTAAATACATGTTTAGTGTATGAATATTAAATACATGTTTAGTGTATGAATATTCAATACATGTTTACTGTATAAATATTAAATACGTGTTTAGTGTATTAATATTAAATATATGTTTAGTTTAATAAACTTAAATACATTTTTTGTATTAATATTAAATAAATGTTTATTGTATGAATATTAAATACACGTTTAGTGTATGAATATTAAATACATGTTTAGTTTATGAATATTAAATACATGTTTAGTGGATATATAATAAATACATATTTAGTGTATTAATATAAAAATACATGTTTAGTGTATAAATATTAAATACATGTTTAGTGTATTAATATTAAATACATGTTTAGTGTATAAATAATAATTACATGTTTAGTGTATGAATATTAAATACATGTTTAGTGTATAAATGTTAAATATATGTTTAGTTTATGAATATTAAATACATGTTTACTGTATAAATATTAAATACATAATTAGTGTATTAATATTAGATACATGATTAGTGTATAACTATTAAATACATGTTTAGTGTATAAATATTAAATACATGTTTAGTGTAATAATATTAAATATATGTTTAGTTTATTAAAATTAAATACATGTTTTTGTATTAATATTGAATACATGTTTAGTGTATAAATATTAAATACATGTTTAGTGTATTAATATTTAATACATGTTTACTGTATAAATATTAAAACATGTTTAGTGTATTAATATTAAATATATGTTTAATTTATTAAACTTAAATACATGTTTTTGTATTAATATTAAATACATGTTTAGTGTATGAATATTAAATACACGTTTAGTGTATGAATATTAAATACATGTTCAGTTTATGAATATTAAATACACGTTTAGTGTATTAATATTAAATATATATTTAGTTTATTAAAATTAAATACATGTTTTTGTATTAATATTAAATACATGTTTAGTGTATTAATATTAAATACATGTTTACTGTATTAATATTAAATACATGTTTAGTTTATAAATAATAACTACATGTTTAGTGTATGAATATTAAATACATGTTTAGTGTATAAATATTAAATACATGTTGAGTGTATTAATATTAAATATATGTTTAGTTTATTAAAATTAAATACATGTTTTTGTATAAATATTAAATTAATGTTTAGTGTATGAATATTAAATACATGTACTGTGTATAAATATTAAATACATGTTTATTGTATGAATATTAAATACATGTTTAATGTATGAATATTAAATACATGTTTAGTGTATAAATATTAAATACATGTTTCGTGTACGAATATTAAATACATGTTTAGTGTATAAATATTAAATACATGTTTAATGTATGAATATTAAATACATGTTTAGTGTATGAATATTAAATACATTTTTAATGTATGAATATTAAATACATGTTTAGTGTATAAATATTAAATACATGTTTCGTGTATAAATATTAAATACATATTTAGTGCATAAATATTAAATACATGATTAGTGTATTAATATTAAATACATGATTAGTGTATAACTATTAAATACATGTTTATTGTATGAATATTAAATACATGTTTAGTGTATGAATATTAAATACATGTTTAATGTATAAATATTAAATACGTGTTTAGTGTATTAATATTAAATATATGTTTAGTTTATTAAACTTAAATACATGTTTTGTATTAATATTAAATACATGTTTAGTGTATGAATATTAAATACATGTTTAGTTTATGAATATTCAATACATGTTTAGTGGATATATAATAAATACATATTTAGTGTATTAATATAAAAATACATGTTTAGTGTATAAATATTAAATACATGTTTAGTATATTAATATTAAATACATGTTTTGTGTATAAATAATAACTACATGTTTAGTGTATGAATATTAAATACATGTTTACTGTATGAAAATTAAATATATGATTAGTGTATAATTACATATACGTTTAGTATATGATTATTAAATACATAATCAGTGTATTAATATTAAATACATAATCAGTGTATTAATATTAAATACATGTTTAGTGTATGAATATTAAATACATGTTTAGTGTATAAATATTAAATACATGTTTAATGTATGAATATTAAATACATGTTTAGTGTATGAATATTAAATACATGTTTAATGTATGAATATTAAATACATGTTTAGTGTATAAATATTAAATACATGTTTCGTGTATAAATATTAAATACATGTTAAGTGTATAAATATTAAATACATATTTAGTGTATAAATATTAAATACATGATTAGAGTATTAATATTAAATACATGATTAGTGTATTAATATTTAATACATGTTTAGTATATAAATAATAACTAAATATTTAGTGTATGAATATTAAATACATGATTAGTGTATGAATATTCAATACATGTTTAGTGTATTAATATTAAATACATGTTTAGTGTATTAATATTAAATATGTGTTTACTTTATTAAAATTAAATAAATGTTTTTGTATTAATATTAAATACATGTTTAGCGTATACATATTAAATACAGGTTTAGTGTATTAATATTAAATACATGTTTAGTGTATGAATAATAACTACAGGTTTAGTGTATTCATATTAAATACATGTTTAGTGTATAAATGTTAAATACATGTTTAGTTTATGAATATTAAATACATGTTTAGTGTATTAATATTAAATACATGTTTAGTGTCTGAATATTAAATACATGTTTAGTGTATAAATATTAAATACATGTTTAGTGTATTAATATTAAACACATGTTTAGTGTATTAATATTAAATACACTTTTAGTGTATAAATAGTAAATAAACGTTTAGTGTAACGATATTAAATACATGTTTAGTGTATTAATATTAAATATATGTTTATTTTATTAAAATTAAATATATGTTTTTGTATTACAATTAAATACATATTAAGTGTAAGAATAATAACTACATGTTTATTGAATGAATATTAAATACATGTTTAGTGTATTAATATTAAATATATGTTTAGTGTATTAAAATTAAATACATGTTTTTGTATTAATATTAAATACATGTTTAGTGTATAAATATTAAATACATGTGTAGTGTATAAATATAAGTGTATGAGAAACCAAACTTATGTAAAAAAAAAATAAAAGAAATTAAAAAAAAGGAAAAAGAGAGAGATAGAGAGACGGAGAGGACCGGGCTTATTAAGAGGGAACGTGCGCCCTCCTGTGGACTTCTGCCGCAACTGCACACATAGAGAAATTCATTATTTCCAAGTGTGCCTTATTTAGAGGATAATAAATGCATGTTTACTGTATGAATATTAAATATATGATTAGTATATGATTACATATACGTTTAGTATATGATTATTAAATACATGTTCAGTGTATTAATATTAAATACATGTTTAGTGTATGAATATTAAATGCATGTTTAGTGTATAAATATTAAATACATGTTGAGTGTATTAATATTAAATATATGTTTAGTTTATTAAAATTAAATACATGTTTTTGTATAAATATTAAATACATGTTTAGTGTATAAATATTAAATACATGTTTATTGTATGAATATTAAATACATGTTTAAAATATGAATATTAAATACATGTTTAGTGTATAAATATTAAATACATGTTTCGTGTACGAATATTAAATACATGTTTAGTGTATAAATATTAAATACATGTTTAATGTATGAATATTAAATAAATGTTTAGTGTATGAATATTAAATACATTTTTAATGTATGAATATTAAATACATGTTTAGTGTATAAATATTAAATACATGTTTCGTGTATAAATATTAAATACATGTTAAGTGTATGAATATTAAATACATATTTAGTGTATAAATATTAAATACATGATTAGTGTATTAATATTAAATACATGATTAGTGTATGAATATTCAATACATGTTTAATGTATAAATATTAAATACGTGTTTAGTGTATTAATATTAAATATATGTTTAGTTTATTAAAATTAAATACATGTTTTTGTATTAATATTAAATACATGTTTAGTGTGTTAATATTAAATACATGTTTAGTGTATAAATGTTAAATACATGTTTAGTGTATGAATATTAAATACATGTTTAGTGTATTAATATTAAATATGTTTAGTTTATTAAAATTAAATACATGTTTTTGTATTAATATTAAATACATGTTTAGTGTATTAATATTAAATACATGATTAGTGTATGAATATTAAATACATGTTTAGTGTATAAATAATAAATACATGTTTCGTGTATGAATATTAAATACATGTTTGGTGTATAAATATTAAATACATGTTAAGTGTATGAATATTAAATACATATTTTGTGTATGAATATTAAATACATGATTAGTGTATTAATATTAAATACATGTTTAGTGTATTAGTATTAAATATGTGTTTAGTTTATTAAAATTAAATAAATATTTTTGTATTAATATTAAATACATGTTTAGTGTATAAATATTAAATACAGGTTTAGTGTATTAATATTAAATACATGTTTAGTGTATGAATAATACCTACATGTTTAGTGTATGAATAATAACTACACGTTTAGTGTAAAAATATTAAATACATGTTTAGTGTATTAATATTAAATATATATTTAGTTTATTAAAATTAAATACATGTTTTTGTATTAATATTAAATACATGTTTAGTGTATAAATATTTAATACATGTTTACTGTATTAATATTAAATACATGTTTAGTGTATAAATATTAAATACATGTTTAGTGTATTAATATTAAATATATGTTTAGTTTATTAAAATTAAAAACATGTTTTTGTATTAATATTAAATACATGTTTAGTGTATAAATATTAAATACATGTTTAGTGTATTAATGTTAAATACATGTTTAGTGTATGAATATTAAATACATGTTTAATGTATGAATATTAAATACATGTTTAGTGTATGAATATTAAATACATGTTTAATGTATGAATATTAAATACATGTTTAGTGTATAAATATTAAATACATGTTTCGTGTATAAATATTAAATACATGTTAAGTGTATAAATATTAAATACATATTTAGTGTATAAATATTAAATACATGATTAGAGTATTAATATTAAATACATGATTAGTGTATTAATATTTAATACATGTTTAGTATATAAATAATAACTAAATATTTAGTGTATGAATATTAAATACATGATTAGTGTATGAATATTCAATACATGTTTAGTGTATTAATATTAAATACATGTTTAGTGTATTAATATTAAATATGTGTTTACTTTATTAAAATTAAATAAATGTTTTTGTATTAATATTAAATACATGTTTAGCGTATACATATTAAATACAGGTTTAGTGTATTAATATTAAATACATGTTTAGTGTATGAATAATAACTACAGGTTTAGTGTATTCATATTAAATACATGTTTAGTGTATAAATGTTAAATACATGTTTAGTTTATGAATATTAAATACATGTTTAGTGTATTAATATTAAATACATGTTTAGTGTCTGAATATTAAATACATGTTTAGTGTATAAATATTAAATACATGTTTAGTGTATTAATATTAAACACATGTTTAGTGTATTAATATTAAATACACTTTTAGTGTATAAATAGTAAATAAACGTTTAGTGTAACGATATTAAATACATGTTTAGTGTATTAATATTAAATATATGTTTATTTTATTAAAATTAAATATATGTTTTTGTATTACAATTAAATACATATTAAGTGTAAGAATAATAACTACATGTTTATTGAATGAATATTAAATACATGTTTAGTGTATTAATATTAAATATATGTTTAGTGTATTAAAATTAAATACATGTTTTTGTATTAATATTAAATACATGTTTAGTGTATAAATATTAAATACATGTGTAGTGTATAAATATAAGTGTATGAGAAACCAAACTTATGTAAAAAAAAAATAAAAGAAATTAAAAAAAAGGAAAAAGAGAGAGATAGAGAGACGGAGAGGACCGGGCTTATTAAGAGGGAACGTGCGCCCTCCTGTGGACTTCTGCCGCAACTGCACACATAGAGAAATTCATTATTTCCAAGTGTGCCTTATTTAGAGGATAATAAATGCATGTTTACTGTATGAATATTAAATATATGATTAGTATATGATTACATATACGTTTAGTATATGATTATTAAATACATGTTCAGTGTATTAATATTAAATACATGTTTAGTGTATGAATATTAAATGCATGTTTAGTGTATAAATATTAAATACATGTTGAGTGTATTAATATTAAATATATGTTTAGTTTATTAAAATTAAATACATGTTTTTGTATAAATATTAAATACATGTTTAGTGTATAAATATTAAATACATGTTTATTGTATGAATATTAAATACATGTTTAAAATATGAATATTAAATACATGTTTAGTGTATAAATATTAAATACATGTTTCGTGTACGAATATTAAATACATGTTTAGTGTATAAATATTAAATACATGTTTAATGTATGAATATTAAATAAATGTTTAGTGTATGAATATTAAATACATTTTTAATGTATGAATATTAAATACATGTTTAGTGTATAAATATTAAATACATGTTTCGTGTATAAATATTAAATACATGTTAAGTGTATGAATATTAAATACATATTTAGTGTATAAATATTAAATACATGATTAGTGTATTAATATTAAATACATGATTAGTGTATGAATATTCAATACATGTTTAATGTATAAATATTAAATACGTGTTTAGTGTATTAATATTAAATATATGTTTAGTTTATTAAAATTAAATACATGTTTTTGTATTAATATTAAATACATGTTTAGTGTGTTAATATTAAATACATGTTTAGTGTATAAATGTTAAATACATGTTTAGTGTATGAATATTAAATACATGTTTAGTGTATTAATATTAAATATGTTTAGTTTATTAAAATTAAATACATGTTTTTGTATTAATATTAAATACATGTTTAGTGTATTAATATTAAATACATGATTAGTGTATGAATATTAAATACATGTTTAGTGTATAAATAATAAATACATGTTTCGTGTATGAATATTAAATACATGTTTGGTGTATAAATATTAAATACATGTTAAGTGTATGAATATTAAATACATATTTTGTGTATGAATATTAAATACATGATTAGTGTATTAATATTAAATACATGTTTAGTGTATTAGTATTAAATATGTGTTTAGTTTATTAAAATTAAATAAATATTTTTGTATTAATATTAAATACATGTTTAGTGTATAAATATTAAATACAGGTTTAGTGTATTAATATTAAATACATGTTTAGTGTATGAATAATACCTACATGTTTAGTGTATGAATAATAACTACACGTTTAGTGTAAAAATATTAAATACATGTTTAGTGTATTAATATTAAATATATATTTAGTTTATTAAAATTAAATACATGTTTTTGTATTAATATTAAATACATGTTTAGTGTATAAATATTTAATACATGTTTACTGTATTAATATTAAATACATGTTTAGTGTATAAATATTAAATACATGTTTAGTGTATTAATATTAAATATATGTTTAGTTTATTAAAATTAAAAACATGTTTTTGTATTAATATTAAATACATGTTTAGTGTATAAATATTAAATACATGTTTAGTGTATTAATGTTAAATACATGTTTAGTGTATAAATATTAAATACATGTTTAGTGTATTAATATTAAATATATGTTTAGTTTATTAAAATTAAATACATGTTTTTGTATTAATATTAAATACATGTCTAGTGTATTAATATTAAATACATGTTTAGTGTATAAATATAGGTGTATGAGAAACCAAACTTATGTAAAAAAAAAAAAAGAAACAAAAAAAAATTGAAAAAGAGAGAGAGACGGAGAGGCCCGGACTTATTAAGAGGGAACGTGCGCCCTCCTGTGGACTTCTGCCGCAACTGCACACATAAAGAAATTAATTATTTCCAAGTGTGTCTTATTTAGAGGATAATAAATACATGTTTACTGTATAAATATTAAATACATGTTTAGTGTATAAATAGTAAATACATGTTTAGTGTATAAATGTTAAATACATGTTTAGTGTATTAATATTAAATCAATGTTTAGTGTATGAATAATAACTACACGTTTAGTGTAAAAATATTAAATACATGTTTAGTGTATTAATATTAAATATATATTTAGTTTATTAAAATTAAATACATGTTTTTGTATTAATATTAAATACATGTTTAGTGTATAAATATTTAATACATGTTTACTGTATTAATATTAAATACATGTTTAGTGTATGAATAATAACTACATGTTTAGTGTATTAATATTAAATATATGTTTAGTGTATTAATATTAAATATATGTTTAGTTTATTAAAATTAAAAACATGTTTTTGTATTAATATTAAATACATGTTTAGTGTATAAATATTAAATACATGTTTAGTGTATTAATGTTAAATACATGTTTAGTGTATAAATATTAAATACATGTTTAGTGTATTAATATTAAATATATGTTTAGTTTATTAAAATTAAATACATGTTTTTGTATTAATATTAAATACATGTCTAGTGTATTAATATTAAATACATGTTTAGTGTATAAATATAGGTGTATGAGAAACCAAACTTATGTAAAAAAAAAAAAAGAAACAAAAAAAAATTGAAAAAGAGAGAGAGACGGAGAGGCCCGGACTTATTAAGAGGGAACGTGCGCCCTCCTGTGGACTTCTGCCGCAACTGCACGCATAAAGAAATTAATTATTTCCAAGTGTGCCTTATTTAGAGGATAATAAATACATGTTTACTGTATGAATATTAAATACATGTTTAGTGTATAAATGTTAAATACATGTTTAGTGTATTAATATTAAATCAATGTTTAGTGTATGAATATTAAATACATGTTTAGTGTATAAATATTAAATACATGTTTAGTGTATAAATATTAAATCAATCAATCAATCAATGTTTACTTATATAGCCCTAAATCACTAGTGTCTCAAAGGGCTGCACAAACCACCACGACATCCTCGGTAGGCCCACATAAGGGCAAGGAAAACTCACACCCAGTGGGACATCGGTGACAATAATGACCCAGTGGGACGTCGGTGACAATGATGACTATGAGAACCTTAGAGAGGAGGAAAGCAATGGATGTCGAGCGGATCTAACAGGATACTGTGAAAGTTCAATCCATAATGGATACAACACAGTCGCGAGAGTCCAGTCCAAAGAGGATCCAAGACACAGCAGCGAGAGTCCCGTTCACAGCGGAGCCAGCAGGAAACCATCCCAAGCGTAGGCGGACCAGCAGCGCAGAGATGACCCCAGCCGATACACAGGCGAGCAGTACATGGCCACCGGATCGGACCGGACCCCCTCCACACGGGAGAGTGGGACATAGAAGAAAAAGAAAAGAAACGGCAGATCAACTGGTCTAAAAAGGGAGTCTATTTAAAGGCTAGAGTATACAAATGAGTTTTAAGGTGAGACTTAAATGCTTCTACTGAGGTGGCATCGCGAACTGTTACCGGGAGGGCATTCCAGAGTACTGGAGCCCGAACGGAAAATGCTCTATAGCCCGCAGACTTTTTTTGGGCTTTGGGAATCACTAATAAGCCGGAGTCCTTTGAACGCAGATTTCTTGCCGGGACATATGGTACAATACAATCGGCAAGATAAGATGGAGCTAGACCGTGTAGTATTTTATACGTAAGTAGTAAAACCTTAAAGTCACATCTTAAGTGCACAGGAAGCCAGTGCAGGTGAGCCAGTACAGGCGTAATGTGATCAAACTTTCTTGTTCTTGTCAAAAGTCTAGCAGCCGCATTTTGTACCAACTGTAATCTTTTAATGCTAGACATGGGGAGACCCGAAAATAATACGTTACAGTAGTCGAGGCGAGCCGTAACAAACGCATGGATAATGATCTCAGCGTCTTTAGTGGACAGAATGGAGCGAATTTTAGCGATGTTACGGAGATGAAAGAAGGCCGTTTTAGTAACGCTTTTAATGTGTGCTCAAAGGAGAGAGTTGGGTCGAAGATAATACCCAGATTCTTTACCGTGTCGCCTTGTTTAATTGTTTGGTTGTCAAATGTTAGAGTTGTATTATTAAATAGAGTTCGGTGTCTAGCAGGACCGATAATCAGCATTTCCGTTTTTTTGGCGTTGAGTTGCTAAAAGTTAGCGGACATCCATTGTTTAATTTCATTAAGACACGCCTCCAGCTGACTACAATCCGGCGTGTTGGTCAGCTTTAGGGGCATGTAGAGTTGGGTGTCATCAGCATAACAGTGAAAGCTAATACCGTATTTGCGTATGATGTCACCTAGCGGCAGCATGTAGATGCTGAAGAGTGCAGGGCCAAGGACCGAACCCTGGGGAACTCCACACGTTACCTTAACGTAGTCCGAGGTCACATTGTTATGGGAGACACACTGCATCCTATCAGTAAGATAAGAGTTAAACCAAGACAGGGCTAAGTCTGACATACCAATTCGTGTTTTGATACGTTCTAATAAAATATTATGATCGACGGTATCGAAAGCAGCGCTAAGATCGAGGAGCAGCAACATAGATGACGCATCAGAATCCATCGTTAGCAATAGATCATTAGTCATTTTTGCGAGGGCTGTCTCCGTGGAGTGATTTGCCCTGAAACCGGATTGAAAGGTTTCACATAGATTGTTAGACGCTAAGTGTTCATTTAACTGCTCCGCAACAATTTTTTCGAGGATTTTTGAAATAAAGGGAAGGTGAGACACCGGTCGGTAGTTTACCATGAGGTCAGGATCGAGGTTAGGTCTTTTAAGAAGAGGATGAATAACCGCTTTTTTGAATGCTAGGGGAACAGTGCCCGAGGAAAGTGATAAGTTTATAATATTTAGCACTGATGGACCTAATAATACAAAGAGCTCCTTGATCAGTTTCCCAGGAAGAGGGTCAAGTAAACATGTTGTTTGTTTTATTCCATTTCCACGTTGTAACAATTCCTCTAATGTTATTTCCTCAAAACGAGAGAAACTATTTTGGAGGGCAGTATCCGCCGTATATACAATCGTGTCAGTGTTAATAGAACCCCGTTGTAGCTGGGACGCATTGTCTTTCATCTCCTTTCTAATGACTTCAATTTTCTTACTAAAGAATTGCATAAAGTCATCAGCTGAGTGGGTGGAGCTACTGGAAGGAGTCCCTTGTTGGGTTAGCGATGCTACCGTACTAAACAAAAATTTAGGATCGTTTTTATTACGGTGGATGAGATTTGAGTAATAATTAGCTTTAGCTAAGGTAAGCATGCGTTTATAAGTTATTAAACCATCACTAAATGCTTGATGGTGCACCTCAAGTTTAGTCGTGCGCCATTTGCGTTCCAGCTTTCTGCATAATAATTTCTGAGCTCTAGTTTCTTCTGTAAACCACGGGGTGCGCTTTTTTGGAGCCTTTTTTAACTTTAGCGGTGCTATGTTATCAATGGTTTCGCGCAGGGCGTCGTTAAAGTTGTTAGTGAGGTTATCAATAGAGCCCACATACTTTGGGAATGGTGCCATTACCGAGGGCAGTAGGTCAGCAAGAGTTGTCGTTGTGGCTGTATTAATGTTGCGGCTGCTATAGCAGTTATTATTATTATTAGTTTGACGAACATGCGTCTGAACCTCGAATTTTATAAGGTAATGATCGGACAATACTTTAGTATACGGGAGTATCATAACTTTGGAAGCGGTGATACCCCTGACAAGCACTAGGTCTATCGTATTACCGTTGCGATGCGTGGGTTCATTTATTATTTGTGTGAGACCACAGCTATCAATTATAGTCTGGAGCGCTACGCACGGTGGGTCCGATGGGGTATTCATATGGATATTAAAGTCCCCCATTATGATTATATTATCGGCGTGTGTCACTAGATCAGCAACGAACTCTGAGAATTCATTGATAAAGTCCGAATAGGGCCCTGGGGGGCGGTAGATAACAGCCAGGTGTAGAGGCAGCGGTGTGACAGACCTCATAGTAAGCACCTCAAACGATTTATATTTATTATTTATGTTAGGACTAAGGTTAAAGTTTTCGTTGTATATTAGTGCGACCCCCCCACCCCTTCTAAGCGGACGGGCAATATGCGCATGTGTAAAGTTAGGAGGACATGCCTCATTTAGCGCAAAAAAGTCGTTTGGTTTAAGCCAGGTTTCGCTGAGACCGATGACGTTAAGATTGTTGTCTCTGATAATATCATTAACTAACAACGTTTTGGGAGACAATGATCTTATGTTTAAAAAACCTATATTATAGGTAGTGGGCTGTTTTAGGGAATTTTTGATCAAATTATCCGTAGTAGCAATATTAATAATGTTGTTGTGAAGACTCTTCTTCGGCATGGTAATGCCGGTGTAGTTTTCCCGTGGATGCGTCGAAGCAGAACACAGCAAAGGTAAGATATAAGGTATTTATTTAATAACAAAAGTCTATGAACAAAAATACTGGTGTAAAGAGAAAAAAGTAAACAAAAGACGCTAGCGTGAAAGCTAGGATAAAACAAGGAAAACTAAAACTTGGTACGAGGACACAAAAGAGTAAACAAAACATTTAGCATGAAAGCTAGACAATAAAGTGGCTTGGCGTGAGAGCTAGCGAGAAAATACATACGAATGATGAGAGTCGTCACTGATGCGCGTGGGCAAATTAGGATCCGAGAATGAGTGAACAGAAAAGGTGAGCTTAAATAGGAGGGTGATAATAATTAGCAGGTGTGCGGGGCGAGACTAGCCGGTGGACTGATGTGCAACCATAGTGATGGATAAAAACAGGAAATAAACGGGTCAGACAGAGAATGAAAAAACAAACACGTGAAGATCTGAGCCACAGATCGCAACAGTATTCCCCCCCAACAAAAGACAGATACCAGATGTCTTAAAAAACAAACAAAAACTTGAACCCCCTCCCCAAAACCAGAAAGTTCACAAACGAAGGGAGGGCGGAGGGAGGCCACGGTGGAGGGTCGCCAGATCGCATGTCCCCGAATCCACCGAGGACACATCATGTGGCGGCGGCGGGTGGAACGCTGCTGCCGAAAAAGTTTTGGCGGGCGACCTCGAAAAGGCCACATTAGTGGCCGCCTCGCAGGATGAGGTGCCCGGCGAGGCGGACGACCCGGGCACGGCCACATCCGTGGCCGACATGGAGGAGGGAGTGTCTGGCGAGGAGGATGACCTCGCAGAGGCCACGCCCGTGATCGACGTGGTGGACGACGCCTCAGCACCGAAATCCCAGCAGGCTTGGAAGCAGCAGACGAGGGTGCGGGGACTGCAGCCAAAGCAGGCCCGAGTGCAGCTGGCGAGGATGATGCGGGTGCTGCAGGAGTCGTCGGAGGCGGCCTGGGAGCCGCAGGAGTCGTCGGAGGCGGCCTGGGAGCCGCAGGAGTCGTCGGAGGCGGCCTGGGAGCCGCAGGAGTCGTCGGAGGCGGCCTGGGAGCCGCAGGAGTCGTCGGAGGCGGCCTGGGAGCCGCAGGAGTCGTCGGAGGCGGCCTGGGAGCCGCAGGAGTCGTCGGAGGCGGCCTGGGAGCCGCAGGAGTCGTCATCGACGTGAATGCAGGCGTAGTCGTCGGTGGTGCTGGTGTGGGTTCCAGCCCCGTCGTCGACGCTGGTGTGGGCTCCAGCCCCGTCGTCGACGCTGGTGTGGGCTCCAGCCCCGTCGTCGACGCTGGTGTGGGCTCCAGCCCCGTCGTCGGCGCTGGTGTGGGCTCCAGCCCCGTCGTCGGCGGTGCTTGGCGGCGCGGAGCTGGCACCGGTGCTTGGCGGCACGGAGCTGGCACTGGAGTGGGCTCCAGCCCTGTCGACACAGGTGAAGGTTCCAGCCCCGTCGTCGACGGTGTGGGCTCTAGCCCCATTGTCGACGTTGGTGCTGGAGTGGGCTCCAGCTCTGGAGCTGGTGCTGGAGTGGGCTCCAGCTCTGGAGCTGGTGCTGGAGTGGGCTCCAGCTCTGGGGCTGGTGCTGGAGTGGGCTCCAGCTCTGGAGCTGTTGCTGGAGTCGGCTCCAGCTTTGGAGCTGTTGCTGGAGTGAGATCCAGGTTAAAGTCTGTAATTGGTATGAGAACCAGTTCTGGGTCGGAGGCTGGTGTGAGAACCAGGTGGGAGTCTAGTGCTGGCTTGAGAACCAGACTAGAGTTCAAAACTGGTGTGAGAACCAGGCCCGAAAAAGCTGCTGGTGTGTGAACCAGGCGAGAGTCGAATTCTGGCGTGAAAACCAGGTTAGTGTCATGTGCTGGTGTGAGAACCAGACTGGGAGCAGGTGTCGGCTTCAGCCGAGGAGCAGGTGTCGGCTTCAGCCGAGGAGCAGGAGTCGGCTTCAGCCGAGGAGCAGGAGTCGGCTTCAGCCGAGGAGCAGGAGTCGGCTTCAGCCGAGGAGCAGGAGTCGGCTTCAGCCGAGGAGCAGGCACAGGGGTCTGCCGAGGAGAACTAGGGGACTGGCTGTGAGCAGGACTAGGACTATGATGAGTGATAAGACAAACACTAGGACTCGGGCAAGGACTTGAGAGAGGACCAGGACTTACAATCACACTAGTGTTTTGAGAAGGGCTTGGGCAACGACCAGGACTTACAGTCATACCAGGGCTTGGGCAAGAACTAGGACAAACGGTCAAACTAGGGCTTGGGCAAGGACTGGGACTAACAATCAAACTGGTGCTCGGGCAAGGACTAGGACAAAGACTAGGACTTACAGTAACACTGGGGCTCGGACAAGAACTTGGGTAAGGACTAGGGTTCGGACTAAGACCACGAGGGGAATCAGTACTAATATTACAAAGGCAAGAAACAAGACTCGGGACCGGACTCGAAACAGGACTCGGACTACGGATCAGTCTACGAGTGGAACTAGGACTACGACGACTACGAGAAAGACTAGGACTACAACTAGAATCAGAACGGAAACTCGGACCAGGACTTGGACTACGACTCAGTCTACAAGTCGGTCTACGAGTAGGACTAGAACATGGGCTACGAAGAAGGCTGGGACTCGAACTCTGAGAGAGACTGTGACTAAAACTAGAACTAGGGCACAGACGGAACACAGGTGGAGGAGGTCTAAGAGGGCGTGACTTGACCGGGGAGAACACCGGTGGAGGAGGTCTAGGAGGCCGTAGTGGCTTAACAGGTTTAACAGGGGTGAACACCGGTGGTGGAGGTCTAGGAGGCTTAGTAGTAATACTGGCCCTCCCCTCGAGACCCGGATTCCAGACGGGGTCCCGTTGGATAGAGGCTGACCGTAAGGGCGGGCGGTGGGAGGTTTGGAGGAGGGCAGACTCCACCCCATTAGTCTGTATGAGGAGAGGATTGTTCTGAGCAGCAAGAAATTTCTCCTCCAGCTCCAGTTCAATCAAAACTCTCCTGTACCACTCGTCCATCCAGGCAGGACTATATTTTTCTAGGTCAGTTTCAAAATCAGGTGACGTGGGGGTAGGACGTGAAATAGGCTGAGATGTGGGCGGGGCCAAAGTAATGGGAGGCTGATCTTGACAATTAACAATATACTGAGGGTGACTAGAATCAATATAAATGTCCTGATACTGTGTGAAAGTATTATTACTGTCCAAGTTTTTGGAAAATGGCTGAGATATATCGTCCACAATAAAAAAATCTTCTGAAAAAATGTCATCAACAGAGGCCGGTGTTGCGTCACCGGTGGGCGTTCCCCAAATGACGTCATCGCTTGTGTCAGAAAAAGTGTCATGGCAGCTTAAGGAATGATTTGAAAAAAAACAAGCAGGATTACCGGTAATGACGGGTGAATCCTGGACGGGGTGAAACTTGCTGTGTCCATGGGGAGGAATAAGTGGTGCTGGAACATTACTGCCGCGCGGGGGACCTCTCCACTGGACCCCCCGCTTCTTCGGGGCAGCGCGAACGGCTTCGGAGGAGACTTCAGGCCCACAGTCGAGTCTTTCCTGCTCCCAAGCCATGAGCTCCAACCACAACCCTAAGTCGAAGGGTTCCTCCCGTGGTTTCGACGCGGAAAAACAACTTGATGCTCGGATCCTACTGTGAAGACTCTTCTTCGGCATGGTAATGCCGGTGTAGTTTTCCCGTGGATGCGTCGAAGCAGAACACAGCAAAGGTAAGATATAAGGTATTTATTTAATAACAAAAGTCTATGAACAAAAATACTGGTGTAAAGAGAAAAAAGTAAACAAAAGACGCTAGCGTGAAAGCTAGGATAAAACAAGGAAAACTAAAACTTGGTACGAGGACACAAAAGAGTAAACAAAACATTTAGCATGAAAGCTAGACAATAAAGTGGCTTGGCGTGAGAGCTAGCGAGAAAATACATACGAATGATGAGAGTCGTCACTGATGCGCGTGGGCAAATTAGGATCCGAGAATGAGTGAACAGAAAAGGTGAGCTTAAATAGGAGGGTGATAATAATTAGCAGGTGTGCGGGGCGAGACTAGCCGGTGGACTGATGTGTAACCATAGTGATGGATAAAAACAGGAAATAAACGGGTCAGACAGAGAATGAAAAAACAAACACGTGAAGATCTGAGCCACAGATCGCAACAGTTGTGTTTATTATGCCCAGTGCATTCAGTATAATTACGACCATATCTAGGAATTGATACGACGGAAATGTTCCGATTGTTTGATTGTTGCTTTGATAAACTGCACGCATCATGGTTAGCCACCTCAGTAACGGGGATTTTCCGATTGTTTGATTGTTGCTTTGATAAACTGCACGCATCATGGTTAGCCTCCTCAGTAACGGGGATTTTCCGATTGTTTGTTTGTTGCTTTGATAAACTGCACGCATCATAGTTAGCCACCTCAGTAAAACACATGTCCAACTCTGAAACACTCAAAGCAGAAAAAACTTGTTCTAATTTAACTGACTCCTTACCCAGACCAGTAGTCTCGCATCTTTCATCTAAATCCGTCTTCAGAATGGAGGGAAGTGGTGTACTGTGGGGATTAGCCTTCTGCTTTGTTTTTAGCCCCGCTCGACATCCGCGTTTCCGATCACACCGCTGGCGTCTGCTCCGTAGACGGCCCCCGCTGCTACTAGACTCCGCTGCTTCACAGGCCGCTGGATGTAGCCGCCGACGTATCCCCATGCTAGTTAGCATGTTTAGCACGCCCGCGTCTATCAGTCCAAAACGGCCCGATATGTCCATATCCAGAAGTGTCTGGCGGTCGTACGTGATCACGGAGTGACCACGATGCGAGCCAGCCATGAAGTCTGCAGAACTGTCCGGCATTTCCGCCAAATGTTCCATCTTTAGCAAGAGCACCGCAGTGTCGCAGCCCGTCCGGGCGCCGCCATAATAAACTAAACATATATTTAATATTAATACACTAAACATGTATTTAACATTTATACACTAAACATGTATTTAATATTCATACACTAAACATGTATTAAATATTTATACACTAAACATGTATTTAATATTAATACAAAAACATGTATTTAATTTTAATAAACTAAATATATATTTAATATTAATACACTAAACATGTATTTAATATTTTTACACTAAACGTGTATTTAATATTCATACACTAAAAGTGTATTTAATATTCATACACTAAACATGTGTTTAATATTAATACAAAAACATGTATTTAATTTTAATAAACTAAATATATATTTAATATTAATACACTAAACATGTATTTAATATTTTTACACTAAACATGTATTTAATATTCATACACTAAACGTGTAGTTATTATTCATACACTAAACATGTATTTAATATTTATACACTAAACATGTATTTAATATTAATACACTAAATATGTATTTATTATATATCCACTAAACATGTATTTAATATTCATAAACTAAATATATATTTAATATTAATACACTAAACATGTATTTAATATTAATACACTAAACATGTATTTAATATTTTTACACTAAACATGTATTTAATATTCATACACTAAACATGTATTTAATATTCATACACTAAACATGTATTTAATTTTAATACAAAAACATGTAATTAATATTTTTACACTAAACATGTATTTAATATTCATACACTAAACGTGTAGTTATTATTCATACACTAAACATGTATTTAATATTTATACACTAAACATGTATTTAATATTAATACACTAAATATGTATTTATTATATATCCACTAAACATGTATTTAATATTCATAAACTAAATATATATTTAATAGTAATACACTAAACATGTATTTAATATTCATAAACTAAACATATATTTAATATTAATACACTAAACATGTATTTAATATTGTTACACTAAACGTGTATTTACTATTTATACACTAAAAGTGTATTTAATATAATACACTAAATCCATCATAAACTAAACATGTATTTAATATTAAAACACTAAACATGTATTTAATATTTATACACTAAACATGTTTTTAATATTAATACAGAACATGTACTTAATTTTAATAAACTAAATATATATTTAATATTAATACACTAAACATGTATTTAATATTCATAAACTAAACATGTATTTAATATTTATACACTAAACCTGTAGTTATTATTCATACACTAAACATGTAGTTAATATTAATACACTAAACTTGTATTTAATATTTATACACTAAACATGTATTTAATATTAATACAAAAACATTTATTTAATTTTAATAAAGTAAACACATATTTAATTTTAATACACTAAACATGTATTTAATATTTATACACTAAACATGTATTTAATATTTATACACTTAACATGTATTTAATATTAATACACTAAATATTTATTTATTATTTATCCACTAAACATGTATTTAATATTCATAAACTAAACATGTATTTAATATTCATACACTAAATGTGTATTCAATATTAATACAAAAACATGTATTTAAGTTTAATAAACTAAACATATATTTAATATTAATACACTAAACATGTATTTAATATTCATACACAAACATGTATTTAATATTCATACACTAAACATGTATTTAATATTCATACACTAAATATGTATTTAACATTCATACACTAAACATGTATTTAATATTTATACACTAAACCTGTAGTTATTATTCATACACTAAACATGTAGTTAATATTAATACACTAAACTTGTATTTAATATTTATACACTAAACATGTATTTAATATTAATACAAAAACATTTATTTAATTTTAATAAAGTAAACACATATTTAATTTTAATACACTAAACATGTATTTAATATTTATACACTAAACATGTATTTAATATTTATACACTTAACATGTATTTAATATTAATACACTAAATATTTATTTATTATTTATCCACTAAACATGTATTTAATATTCATAAACTAAACATGTATTTAATATTCATACACTAAATGTGTATTCAATATTAATACAAAAACATGTATTTAAGTTTAATAAACTAAACATATATTTAATATTAATACACTAAACATGTATTTAATATTCATACACAAACATGTATTTAATATTCATACACTAAACATGTATTTAATATTCATACACTAAACATGTATTTAATATTCATACACTAAACATGTATTTAATATTTATACACTAAACATGTATTTAATATTCATACACTAAACATGTATTTAATATTTATACAAAAACATGTATTTAATTTTAATAAATTAAACATATATTTAATATTAATACACTAAACATGTATTTAATATTTATACACTAAACATGTATTTAATATTCATACACTAAACATGTAGTTATTATTTATACACTAAACATGTATTTAATATTAATACAGTAATCATGTATTTAATATTAATACACTAAACATTTAGCTATTATTTGTACACTAAACATGTATTTAATATTAATACACTAAACATGTATTTAATATTAATACACTAAACATGTATTTAATATTTATACACTAATCATGTATTTAATATTAATACACTAATCATGTATTTAATATTTATACACTAAATATGTATTTAATATTTATAGACTTAACATGTATTTATTATTTATACACTAAATATGTATTTAATATTCATACATTAAAAATGTATTTAATATTCATACACTAAACATGTAATTAATATTCATACACTAAACATGTATTTAATATTCGTACACGAAACATGTATTTAATATTTATACACTAAACATGTATTTAATATTCATACATTAAACATGTATTTAATATTCATACACTAAACATGTATTTAATATTTATCAATCAATCAATCAATGTTTACTTATATAGCCCTAAATCACTAGTGTCTCAAAGGGCTGCACAAACCACCACGACATCCTCGGTAGGCCCACATAAGGGCAAGGAAAACTCACACCCAGTGGGACATCGGTGACAATAATGATCCAGTGGGACGTCGGTGACAATAATGATTATGAGAACCTTAGAGAGGAGGAAAGCAATGGATGTCGAGCGGGTCTAACATTATACTGTGAAAGTTCAATCCACAATGGATCCAACTCAGCAGCGAGAGTCCCGTTCACAGCGGAGCCAGCAGGAAACCATCCCAAGCGGAGGCGGATCAGCAGCGCAGATACACTAAACATGTATTTAATATTAATACAGTAATCATGTATTTAATATTAATACACTAAACATTTAGTTATTATTTGTACACTAAACATGTATTTAATATTCATACACTAAACATGTATTTAATATTTATACACTAAACATGTATTTAATATTTATACACTAAATATGTATTTAATATTCATACACTAAACATGTATTTAATATTAATACACTAAACATGTATTTAATATTTATACACTAAATATGTATTTAATATTCATACACTAAACGTGTATTTAATATCAATACACTGAACATGTATTTAATAATCATATACCAAACATATATGTAATCATATACTAATCATATATTTAATATTCATACAGTAAACATGTATTTATTATCCTCTAAATAAGGCACACTTGGAAATAATGAATTTCTTTATGCGTGCAGTTGCGGCAGAAGTCCACAGGAGGGCGCACGTTCCCTCTTAATAAGTCCGGTCCTCTCCGTCTCTCTATCTCTCTTTTTCCTTTTTTTTTGTTTCTTTTCTTTTTTTTTTTACATAAGTTTGGTTTCTAATACACTTATATTTATACACTAAACATGTATTTAATATTCATACACTAAACATGTATTTATTATTTATACACTAAACATGTATTTAATATTCATACACTAAACATGTATTTAATATTTATACACTAAACATGTATTTAATATTTATACACTAAATATGTATTTAATATTCATACACTAAACATGTATTTAATATTAATACACTAAACATGTATTTAATATTTATACACTAAATATGTATTTAATATTCATACACTAAACGTGTATTTAATATTAATACACTGAACATGTATTTAATAATCATATACTAAACGTATATGTACTCATATACTAATCATATATTTAATATTCATACAGTAAACATGTATTTATTATCCTCTAAATAAGGCACACTTGGAAATAATGAATTTCTTTATGCGTGCAGTTGCGGCAGAAGTCCACAGGAGGGCGCACGTTCCCTCTTAATAAGTCCGGTCCTCTCCGTCTCTCTATCTCTCTTTTTCCTTTTTTTTTGTTTCTTTTATTTTTTTTTTACATAAGTTTGGTTTCTCATACACTTATATTTATACACTAAACATGTATTTAATATTAATACACTAAACATGTATTTAATATTTATACACTAAACATGTATTTAATATGAATACAAAAACATGTATTTAATTTTAATAAACTAAACATTTATATAATATTCATACACTAAACATGTATTTAGGGCTTCACGGTGGAAGAGGGGTTAGTGCGTCTGCCTCACAATACGAAGTTCCTGCAGTCCTGGGTTCAAATCCAGGCTCGGGATCTTTCTGTGTGGAGTTTGCATGTTCTCCCCGTGAATGCGTGGGTTCCCTCCGGGTACTCCGGCTTCCTCCCACCTCCAAAGACATGCACCTGGGGATAGGTTGATTGGCAACACTAAAAATTGGCCCTAGTGTGTGAATGTGAGTGTGAATGTTGTCTGTCAATCTGTGTTGGCCCTGCGATGAGGTGGCAACTTGTCCAGGGTGTACCCTGCCTTCCGCCCGATTGTAGCTGAGATAGGCGCCAGCGCCCCCCGCGACCCCGAAAGGGAATAAGCGGTAGAAAATGGATGGATGGATAAACATGTATTTAACATTTATACACTAAACATGTATTTAATATTAATACTCTAAACATGTATTTAATATTAATACACTAAACATGTATTTAATGTTAATACAAAAACATGTATTTAATTTTAATAAACTAAACATATATTTAATATTAATACACTAAACATGTATTTAATATTAATACAAAAACATGTATTTAATTTTAATAAACTAAACTCATATTTAATATTAATACACTAAACATGTATTAAATATTCATACACTAAACATGTATTTAATATTCATTCAACAAACATGTAGTTATTATTCTTACACTTAATATGTATTTAATATTAATACAAAAACATGTATTTAATTTTAATAAACTAAACATATATTTAATATTAATACACTAAACATGTATTTAATATTTTTACACTAAACGTGTATTTACTATTTATACACTAAAAGTGTATTTAATATTAATACACTAAACATGTATTTAATATAATACACTAAACATGTATTTAATATTTATACACTAAACATGTATTTAATATTCATACACTAAACATTTATTTAATATTAATACACTAAACATGTATTTAATATTAATACAGAACATGTTTTTAATTTTAATAAACTAAATATATATTTAATATTAATACACTAAACATTTATTTAATATTCATAAACTAAACATGTATTTAATATTAATACACTTAACATGTATTTAATATTAATACACTAAACATGTATTTAATATTTATACACTAAACATGTATTTAATATTAATACAGAGCATGTTTTTAATTTTAATAAACTAAATATATATTTAATATTAATACACTAAACATGTATTTAACATTCATACACTAAACATGTATTTAATATTTATACACTAAACCTGTAGTTATTATTCATACACTAAACATGTATTTAATATTAATACAATAAACCTGTATTTAATATTTATACACTAAACATGTATTTAATATTAATACAAAAACATTTATTTAATTTTAATAAAGTAAACACATATTTATTATTAATACACTAAACATGTATTTAATATTTATACACTAAACATGTATTTAATATTTATACACTAAACATGTATTTAATATTAATACACTAAATATTTATTTATTATTTATCCACTAAACATGTAATTAATATTCATAAACTAAACATGTATTTAACATTCATACACTAAATGTGTATTTAATATTAATACAAAAACATGTATTTAAGTTTAATAAACTAAACATATATTTAATATTAATACACTAAACATGTATTTAATATTTATACACAAACATGTATTTAATATTCATACACTAAACTTGTATTTAATATTCATACACTAAACATGTATTTAATATTCATACACTAAACATGGGGCTTCACGGTGGCAGAGGGGTTAGTGCGTCTGCCTCACAATACGAAGGTCCTGCAGTCCTGGGTTCAAATCCAGGCTCGGGATCTTTCTGTGTGGAGTTTGCATGTTCTCCCCGTGAATGCGTGGGTTCCCTCCGGGTACTCCGGCTTCCTCCCACTTCCAAAGACATGCACCTGGGGATAGGTTGATTGGCAACACTAAATTGGCCCTAGTGTGTGAATGTGAGTGTGAATGTTGTCTGTCTATCTGTGTTGGCCCTGCGATGAGGTGGCGACTTGTCCAGGGTGTACCCCGCCTTCCGCCCGATTGTAGCTGAGATAGGCGCCAGCGCCCCCCGCGACCCCGAAAGGGAATAAGCGGTAGAAAATGGATGGATGGATGGACACTAAACATGTATTTAATATTAATACACTGAACATGTATTTAATAATCATATGTAACCGGTGGTCTTCTCCTCTGCGTTGTGTGTTTTTTATATAAGACGACCGACACCATGGGTTTCTCCACTGCACTTTACTGATAAAACAGAATACAATCGTCATCAAAACTTTGTGCCATCGTCGAGCCCCTCTCCCGTTATCGTAGACAAAAAGGCGGCATAGTTACATACACAGTAAAATAAAAACATACCTGATAAAACAGAATACAATCGTCATCAAAACTTTGTGCCATCGTCGAGCCCCTACACAAATACATAATAATGAACAAGAAATGAATTAAAGTTTTTAACAAGACATTTTCTGTCGTCGCATGAACGCCTACCTCTCCCGTTATCGTAGACAAAAAGGGAAGTTGGAGGGCGTGTCTAACGCATATAAAAAGACAGGTGTCACAGTAATTATTGCAGTAGGAGGGACAATGAGATAATGGTTCCACATTGACAAAACATCAAACAATATTCAGGTATTTACATGTAACTTACATATTTTGTGTAATTATAACAATAATAAAACTTTAGAAAATAAATTATTTACAAGACGTAATTGACCCTGTTACACTCACCCCCCAAAAATTACACAAAAGTCTGGTTTGCAAGAACAGCATACATATGTAAACACAATGGCCATGAAAATCACAAATTTGCATTAAACAGCAATATACGCTTCCTATTTAAAGGATAAGAGAACAAGAGACTTGCTTGGCGCCTAGCAAGAACTCAAAGTACTCTATAGACAAGGTGAGGTGCCTTATACACCACACATACACAGGCCAAACATTGTGGGTGAGAAGGGAAAAATTACTTTTTCAGAACATCGAGTCCACACAAAGAGCAGCACAAATCAGCTTTTTGATCATATCTCACACATTAATAACAGTATGGACGCCTGGCTCAACCCTTAATATGGACTCAAGTTGAACCATGGACTCTATTAAACGGTAAACAGGTTTAATGACTCTGCCAAACCGTGAGGCAAATTGGTTCTCAGCACCAGATGCTTGAGGTGGAACAACTGGGACTAATTGTAGTGAGGGAGAAGGAAGTGCTATCAGGGGATCCAGAGCAGCAATACAGCCACCGTCTGTAGGGGAGACTCCTTCAGCGGACTCTGAACCTTGAGGCTCATCAAAGGAAGACTGCTCACGGACCCATGAGGCAGTACGGCCATCATCACAAGCATCAGCACTCAAGAGGGAACCAGCATGGGATGTCCCAACAGTTGCAGCTGCTGTATCAGACACCTCTGACTCATACCCATCAGACACTGCAATGTCAGGCATGACCACGGGTCCAGCATTATCATCCAAAGCTCCGTCTAAAGGCAGGAAGTTGACCTGGAGCAACAGGTTACGGTGAACAACCCTTTCATTCCCCTCTGGATCCTTGATCCGGTAGATGTGCAGGTCAGGTTTTGAGGCCACCACAGTGTGTATAACAGGCAACCACTTGTCAGAAAGTTTACGCTTCCCTTTGACACCTTTGTTTGCCAACAAAACCTGGTCGCCAAGTGAAAGAGGCTGACCTTTGACCTGTCTGTTGTACTGGTTGCACTGATGCTTCTGCTCAGCTGAGCAGTTCTTCTGGGCAAGCGTCATGGCACAATGCAGGTCCTCT
Organism: Nerophis ophidion; assembly: GCF_033978795.1. Taxonomy (NCBI): domain Eukaryota; kingdom Metazoa; phylum Chordata; class Actinopteri; order Syngnathiformes; family Syngnathidae; genus Nerophis; species Nerophis ophidion. Next base: position 417,192 of record NW_026906989.1, on the reverse strand, counting down.
AAAAGGGACTTTACATATATGTTATAGTCACACACAGTCTCATCCCGAAACACATTCTTGTGGTATCCAAGATGGCGGCGCCCGGACGGGCTGCGCTCTCGAGGAGCTCCTGCTAAAGATGGAACATTTGGCAGAAATACCGGACAATTCCACAAACTTTATGGCTGGCTCGCATCGTGGTCACTCCGTGATCACGTACGACCGCCAGACACTTCTGGATGTGGACGAATCGGGCCGTTTTGGACTGATAGACACTTGCGTGCTAGACTTGCTAACTAGCATGGGAATACATCGGCGGCTACATCCAGCGGCCTGTGAAGCAGGGGAGTCTAGTAGCAGCGGGGGCCGTCTACGGAGCAGACGCCAGCGGTGTGATCGGAAACGCGGATGCCGAGCGGGGCTTAAAACAAAGCAGAAGGCTAATCCCCACAGAACACCACTTTCCTCCATCCCGAAGACGGATTTAGATGGAAAATGCGAGACTACTGGTCTGGGTAAGGAGTCAGTTAAATTAGAACAAGTTTTTTCTGCTTTGAGTGTTTCAGAGTTGGACATGTGTTTTACCGAGGTGGCTAACTATGATGCGTGCAGTTTATCAAAGCAACAAACAAACAATCGGAAAATCCCCGTTACTGAGGTGGCTAACCATGATGCGTGCAGTTTATCAAAGCAACAAACAAACAATCGGAAAATCCCCTTTACTGAGGTGGCTAACCATGATGCGTGCAGTTTATCAAAGCAACAATCAAACAATCGGAAAATTCCTGTCGTATCAATTCCTAGATATGGTCGTAACTATACTAAATGCACTGGGCATAATAAACACAACATTATTAATATTGCTACTACGGATAATTTGATCAAAAACTCCCTAAAACAGCCCACTACCTATAATATAGGTTTTTTAAACATAAGATCATTGTCTCCTAAAACGTTGTTAGTTAATGACATTATCAGAGACAACAATCTTAACGTCATCGGTCTCAGCGAAACCTGGCTTAAACCAAACGACTTTTTTGCGCTAAATGAGGCATGTCCTCTTAACTTTACACATGCGCATATTGCCCGTCCGCTCAAAAGGGGTGGGGGGGTCGCACTAATATACAACGAAAACTTTAACCTTAGTCCTAACATAAATAATAAATATAAATCGTTTGAGGTGCTTACTATGAGGTCTGTCACACCGCTGCCTCTACACCTGGCTGTTATCTACCGCCCCCCAGGGCCCTATTCGGACTTTATTAATGAATTCTCAGAGTTCGTTGCTGATCTAGTGACACACGCCGATAATATAATCATAATGGGGGACTTTAATATCCATATGAATACCCCATCGGACCCACCGTGCGTAGCGCTCCAGACTGTAATTGATAGCTGTGGTCTCACGCAAATAATAAATGAACCCACGCATCGCAACGGTAATACGATAGACCTAGTGCTTGTCAGGGGCATCACCGTTTCCAAAGTTACGATACTCCCGTATACTAAAGTATTGTCCGATCATTGTCCGATCATTACCGCTCTACCAACCGGTATAGCTCGGTTGGTAGAGCGGCCGTGTCAGCAACTTGAGGGTTGCAGGTTCGATTCCCGCTTCCGCCATCCTAGTCGCTGCCGTTGTGTCCTTGAGCAAGACACTTTACCCACCTGCTCCCAGTGCCACCCACACTGGTTTAAAAATGTAACTTAGATATTGGGTTTCACTATGTAAAGCGCTTTGAGTCGCTAGAGATAAGCGCTATATAAATATAATTCACTTCACTTCACTACCTTATAAAATTCGAGGTTCAGACGTATGTTCGTCAAACTAATAATAATAATACCTGCTATAGCAGCCGCAACATTAATACAGCCACAACGACAACTCTTGCTGACCTACTGCCCTCGGTAATGGCACCATTCCCAAAGTATGTGGGCTCTATTGATAACCTCACTAACAACTTTAACGACGCCCTGCGCGAAACCATTGATAACATAGTTATCAAAGTTAAAAAAGGCTCCAAAAAAGCGCACCCCGTGGTTTACAGAAGAAACTAGAGCTCAGAAATTATTATGTAGAAAGCTGGAACGCAAATGGCCCACGACTAAACTTGAGGTGCACCATCAAGCATGGAGTGATGGTTTAATAACTTATAAACGCATGCTTACCTTAGCTAAATCTAAATATTACTCAAATCTCATCCACCGTAATAAAAACGATCCTAAATTTTTGTTTAGTACGGTAGCATCGCTAAGCCAACAAGGGATTCCTTCCAGTAGCTCAACCCACTCAGCTGATGACTTTATGCAATTCTTTAGTAAGAAAATTGAAGTCATTAGAAAGGAGATTAAAGACAATGCGTCCCAGCTACAACGGGGTTCTATTAACACTGACACGATTGTATATACGGCGGATACTGCCCTCCAAAATAGTTTCTCTCGTTTTGAGGAAATAACATTAGAGGAATTGTTACAACGTGTAAATGGAATAAAACAAACAACATGTTTACTTGACCCTCTTCCTGGGAAACTGATCAAGGAGCTTTTTGTATTATTAGGTCCATCAGTGCTAAATATTATAAACTTATCACTCTCCTCGGGCAGTGTTCCCCTAGCATTCAAAAAAGCGGTTATTCATCCTCTTCTTAAAAGACCTAACCTCGATCCTGACCTCATGGTAAATTACCGACCGGTGTCTCACCTTCCCTTTATTTCAAAAATCCTTGAAAAAATTGTTGCGGAGCAGTTAAATGAACACTTAGCGTCTAACAATCTATGTGAAACCTTTCAATCCGGTTTCAGGGCAAATCACTCCACGGAGACAGCCCTCGCAAAAATGACTAATGATCTATTGCTAACGATGGATTCTGATGCGTCATCTATGTTGCTGCTCCTCGATCTTAGCGCTGCTTTCGATACCGTCGATCATAATATTTTATTAGAACGTATCAAAACACGAATTGGTATGTCAGACTTAGCCCTGTCTTGGTTTAACTCTTATCTTACTGATAGGATGCAGTGTGTCTCCCATAACAATGTGACCTCGGACTACGTTAAGGTAACGTGTGGAGTTCCCCAGGGTTCGGTCCTTGGCCCTGCACTCTTCAGCATCTACATGCTGCCGCTAGGTGACATCATACGCAAATACGGTATTAGCTTTCACTGTTATGCTGATGACACCCAACTCTACATGCCCCTAAAGCTGACCAACACGCCGGATTGTAGTCAGCTGGAGGCGTGTCTTAATGAAATTAAACAATGGATGTCCGCTAACTTTTTGCAACTCAACGCCAAAAAAACGGAAATGCTGATTATCGGTCCTGCTAGACACCGAACTCTATTTAATAATACAACTCTAACATTTGACAACCAAACAATTAAACAAGGCGACACGGTAAAGAATCTGGGTATTATCTTCGACCCAACTCTCTCCTTTGAGCACACATTAAAAGCGTTACTAAAACGGCCTTCTTTCATCTCCGTAACATCGCTAAAATTCGCTCCATTCTGTCCACTAAAGACGCTGAGATCATTATCCATGCGTTTGTTACGGCTCGCCTCGACTACTGTAACGTATTATTTTCGGGTCTCCCCATGTCTAGCATTAAAAGATTACAGTTGGTACAAAATGCGGCTGCTAGACTTTTGACAAGAACAAGAAAGTTTGATCACATTACGCCTGTACTGGCTCACCTGCACTGGCTTCCTGTGCACTTAAGATGTGACTTTAAGGTTTTACTACTTACGTATAAAATACTACACGGTCTAGCTCCATCTTATCTTGCCGATTGTATTGTACCATATGTCCCGGCAAGAAATCTGCGTTCAAAGGACTCCGGCTTATTAGTGATTCCCAAAGCCCAAAAAAAGTCTGCGGGCTATAGAGCATTTTCCGTTCGGGCTCCAGTACTCTGGAATGCCCTCCCGGTAACAGTTCGCGATGCCACCTCAGTAGAAGCATTTAAGTCTCACCTTAAAACTCATTTGTATACTCTAGCCTTTAAATAGACTCCCTTTTTAGACCAGTTGATCTGCCGTTTCTTTTCTTTTTCTTCTATGTCCCTCTGTGTATCGGCTGGGGACATCTCTGCGCTGCTGGTCCGCTACCCTTGGGATGGTTTCCTGCTGGCTCCGCTGTGAACGGGACTCTCGCTGCTGTGTTTGGACTGGACTCTCGCGACTGTGTTGTATCCATTGTGGATTGAACTTTCACAGTATCATGTTAGACCTGCTCGACATCCATTGCTTTCCTCCTCTCTAAGGTTCTCATAGTCATCATTGTCACCGACGTCCCACTGAGTCATTATTGTCACCAATGTCCCACTGGGTGTGAGTTTTCCTTGCCCTTATGTGGGCCTACCGAGGATGTCGTGGTGGTTTGTGCAGCCCTTTGAGACACTAGTGATTTAGGGCTATATAAGTAAACATTGATTGATTGATTGATTGATTCTTAAAGAGGAGATCTACTGGCAATCTCGGGGTTCTCCCAAACATCAAATAAAAAGGCGCAAACCCAGTCGTCTCATGCACAGTGCAATTATACACAAAAGTCATTGTTTGGATCATTTGGGGCCATTTTTGCTTGGAACGAGGGGGCAATGATCTCAACATGTTGCCCAAGGTGCGGTTGAACCGCTCCGTCCCACCGTTTCCCATAGGATGGTAGGGGGAAGTGTGAGACTTTTGAACTCCTGACAACATCAACAGTTCAGCAATCAGTTCACTTTCAAAATTCGCACCCTGGTCTGAATGAAGGCGCTCAGGGAACCCGTAAATGCAGAAGAAGCTGTCCCATAATTTCTTAGCAACCCTCTTCGCAGTCTGGTCCTGACAAGGAAAGGCATGTGCCAATTTCGTAAAGTAATCAGTGACTACAAGTACATCCACAGATTTGTTGTGGCTGTCTTCAGCTGTCCAAAAGTCAACACACACAAGCTCTAGGGGAGCAGAGGTCTTAATGCTCTGTAGCGAGGCGCTTGCTGAAGGCTCAGGGGTCTTGCTAAGAACGCACCTGCGGCACTGTTTCACGTAATTGCGGACATCTTTCTCCATGTCATACCAGAAAAAGCGTTGGCGAGCTAGAGCAAGAGTGCGGGGCTGACCTTGATGACCAGCTTGGTCATGAACGCCAGACAGTGCATCTGCCTTCAAGGACTCTGGCACAACAAACTGGTACCTCTTCTTCTTGGTCAAAGGGTCCTTTGTGACTCTATAGAGAATGCGATCCTGAAGTGTCAGCCTATCCCACTGTTTCAAGACTCTCAGAGTTGGCTGATTTTCATTACATCGTTCGCGTCTGGAGGGCCTGCGTTTTCTGTCAACATAAAAAGTAGCTCTTAAGATGACTGGGTCTTTTTGTTGGTGAGACTGAAGGTCAGCAAGTGATAGGGAAGGCAAAGTGTCTTGGCCAGGAGGTTCCAATGTTGTGAGGTGGTCAGCTAGTGAGGTAGCACGCTGGCGGGGAGCACAGTCCCATTCATCCAAAGAAGAAAGGATGGAAGAGACATCTTCTTCAGACATTGAACTTTCAATAGCGTCAATGTGAGGATGACACATCAGTGATTGAGGCTGGCAAGTGAAGCGGAACGCATCCTGCACACATCCATCACTGACATCACAGACCCCATTCAGCAGCTTAGCATAGGGCTCACCCAGCAGTCGCTCCCTTAAAGGAGTCACAAATGGGTCTCTACTGAGTGCATCTGCCACAACATTCTGCCTACCAGGGATGTGCTTAATCTCAAAATTATATGGAGCCAACTTGGAGACCCACCGCTGCTCACAGGCATCTAGTTTTGGTTTAGTCAAGATGTGAGTGAGGGGGTTGTTATCCGACCAGACAGTAAACCTGTGACCCTTGAGCCAGTGGCTGAATTTATCACAAACTGCCCATTTAAGGGCCAAGAACTCCAGTCTGTGAGCAGGGTAGTTGACTTGGCTGCGGCTGAGAGTTTTGCTTGCAAAAGCAATTGGTCTCGCTCGTTCTTCGCCATCGGGGACCTGGGACAGGACTGCACCTAGACCATCAAGGGAGGCATCGGTGCAGAGGATGAAGGGCCTTTCAAAGTCTGGATGAGCCAGCACCACACTATTAAGAAGTGCACTCTTCAGATCTTTAAATGCCTTCTCACAGGCAGACGTCCAGTCCTGGGGAGTCGGTTTTCTGAAAGTGCCTGCTCTTCTACGCCCAAAGGAGCCTTTGGCACTCCTTTTCTGTCCTGCAGTCAAGGTGTACAATGGCTTAGCGAGAGAAGAACAGCCAGGGATGAAATGCTGGTAGTACAGCACCATGCCAAGGAAGGACTTGACTTTCCGCTGTGATGGGGTACAGCCGTCATCCTCCATAAGATCCTCTTTTTCAAAAGCTGAGATGACCTTGACTTTCTCCTGGTCGACTGCGACGCCCCCGCTGTTTACTACATGACCCAGAAACTTTACGGTCCTTCGCAAGAAGTAGCACTTCCTCTGCGCTAGTTTCAGGTTGTTGGCTCTGAGACGCAGGAAGACACTCTCCAGCCGCTTCAGGGCTTCCTCTTCGGATGGAGCAAACACGAGCAGGTCATCCAAATAGCAGAGAAGGCTTGAGAAGTTCAAGTCCCCAAAGATGCTGATCATCATCCGCATAAAGGATGCAGGGCTGTTGCACAAGCCCTGGGGAAGTCTGTTGTACTCGTATAGGCCTAAAGGTGTTGTGAAGGCCGTATACCGCCTGTCAGACTCATGGAGGGGGACGTTGTAAAACCCCGATGTAAGATCCATGGTACTGAAAAAGGCATTTCCCCCAAGGGCGGCAAGACAGTCAGCCTGGTGGGGTAGCGGGTGTGCATCCTTCACGGTCTTGGCGTTAAGCCAGCGGAAGTCTGTGCAGATCCTCAACTCCCCTGACTTCTTCCAGACAAGGACAAGGGGTGAAGCATACTCACTGACTGACTTGCTGATGATTCCTTTGAACTCCATCTCAGACAGCACCTCTCTCAGCTTATGACAGTGAGCTGGAGGGACACGGCGATAGGGGAGTCTAAAAGGGCGATCATCAGTGAGGTGGACGAAATCCTTTGCTTCACCACAGTCCAGCTTGTCCTTAGAAAATACATCTTCGTAGGTGAGGACTAGTTCAGCCAGACGCTGTTTCCATTCCTCTGATACTTCACACCCTTCAAGATCAACATCTGCCAACCCGCCCTCTTTAAGCTGCTGAAGGGGATTAGAGGTGGTACCTGACCTGGAGGTTGGGTCACTTCCCTCACAGGTCTGCTGCATACACACATTCTGTGACAAAGGAAGGTCTTCCATTGCAATACAAGGAAAAACATCTGCTACCTTAGCATTACGGCGCAGTGTCACAGGTCTCTTTGTTGGGTTCAGAATTTTCATCGGGACCCAACGATCACCCCACATGGGTGTCACGACCCACCCAACAATGATGTCTCTAGGGGTTGAACGGGAAGAGGTGGGCTCCACAATGACAGTGCTCCCAGGTGACACAGGAGCACTGCTGGGCAGCTTCCCCCATACTAGAGACTCTCCCTGAGGTGCAAGAGTGACAGATTGTCTTAGCTTGACTGTACCAACTTTTTCAGGCACTTTGGGACCAGACCAGCGTGTGATACAGCTAAGTAGTCCAAGAAACTGTTCACAACTGGGGTCAGAAGTATTGGAGCAGACCAGCTGCCAGTACTTATTATCCGACTTCATCGCCTGTATAATGGGTCTTATGACATTGGTCCCAATGATCATCTCATCTTTCTGCCCTGGTACTAGTAAAGTTGGCACAATGAACTTAGACCCATAAACTTCAATTTCAAGGTCATAAATGCACCTGGGTTGTGTCATAAGGCCACCACAGCCAATAAGTACCACCTTCTCCGGCACAGGCCGAGGGCTAGGGAGTAGCCCAACAGCTCTAAGCTTTGACTCTGCCTCCACATTTAGCGTGCATGACATGCTACCTGAATCAAGCATCCCTCTTAAAACAGACTGGCCCCCCACAGACACTGGAGCATAAAACAACTCACTAGCTCCTTCCACTCTATGGGAACCCACAACAACCACTGTTTTGTCATCAGAAACACTACTACAACAGTTCACATAGGTCAATTGCACATCTTCATTTTCACTGAGGGTGCTACTAGCATCGCCCATGCTACCCCTCTCACTACACAGGCGGGTTAGTTTAAATCAGCATTGGGTGGAAAAGATGGCGGTATAGCCGGGGAATGTGAGGCTTGTGGGCACTCACGCTTCATGTGACCAGGTCTCAAACAGTTAAGGCACAATCTGTAGAGCTTACAGTGTGCATGAGTTGAATGTTCACTGGACGTACATACTCGACACGTGACTGCCAAAGAACTTTGGTGATTTCGGGGTTGAGCAGTCTGACGGCTGCCTGACGTTTGGCGCCCTGGTCTTTGATTGTTAGCCAAAGAAGCATTGCACAAGGATAGAACTCTATCAAACATGGCCACAACTTGAGCACCAGGGTCGTTAGCTGGTGGGTCAAAAGCGGCTGGCGCCACATTGACAGAAGATGGCTGTAATGGGGAGGCGGACTGATGTGCGACAGCCGCAGGAGCATCAGACGGAGGGTGACTGCAGGAAAGGGTAGGGGAAGGCTGAGGAACAGTATGCAATGACTGCTGGCGTGCTACCGAGACAGCCCCTTGTGAAGAACAATCAGTCACTGGGCTTTGACTATAAGTTGACAAGCCCACCATACATTGAGACTGGGGTGCTGTCTTTCTAACCTTTCGTATGTGAGCATCCAGATGCTCCTGAACCTCAGCTGCAGTCCACTGCTCAGGCGACTTTAGTTGAAACAACAAGGCAAGATGAGGGTCAGGACAGTGGTTAATAAACATCATGACGACTTCAGCACTGGGGTCCTCAACAGATTTACCCTGCCTATGGAGACACTCGTCGGCAGCATCGATGGACTTATTAAGGCGGATCCAGTAGTCCATAGCACTCTCACCAGAATGGGGAATTGTGAAGTAAAAGTATTTCATAGGTAAGTTAGAATATGATAACTCACTGAAGTTACCTTTCAAAATGTCAAACATTGCAGTGGGCAGGTCAGGTGCATTCAGATCAGGGCGGCTGCGCAGCGACACTTTTACAACATCCCTCGCTTTACCTGTTAGTCTGGACATAATTAGCTCAAACATTTCAGGAGGACTGTCACATTTTACTCTATTTAGGTAACATTTCATCATGTCTACCCATTCGTGAATTGAGAACAAATCTGAATTATCGCCCCTAAAGTAAGGTGGTGCTTTGACGTCAGGCTGCACGACAACTTTCACTTGTGGCGAACCATCTTGCCCGGAGGAAGGGCTCACAGCGGTGGACTGAGGCTGCAAGGCACTTGGCTGGTGCATCATGCTGATGTTGGCAGAGATGTTGTCTTCTATCTGTTTAGCTAAAGATGTGATCATGTCTCCAAAAGCATCAACAGTTATAACTTGTGTGGGCTCACGCACTGCTTGAGTAACTGGTGTAGAGCTAGAGATGGGGTTTAGTAGCGGGTTAAAAACTGGTTGGTCTATCATGAAACTAGGACTGCTTGACACCAACCTACCCCTCCCCATTCCAAATGTGACACCATGCCCACGACCAGCCATTGTAGGAATTTCAAATACTGTACTAATACTTCACCAACACAACAAAGACAAATTCCCACAAAGGTAGTATAGCAAAACAAGGCCAATAGTGACACAAGTTGACACATAAAAAAAAATACTTCACTGTAAAGCCCACTGTAAATACCCCTGACAAATCAATACATAGCACAGCACTGTAGCAAAAAAACCACAAGTGCTATTAGGGCATATCAAGCCTCTCATAAGCCCACACTGATCAATAGATGAACAAAATAAAACACAATCAAAAGGCTTCACTAATCACTCATACAAACAGCCCATTATACTTTTTTTTTTTTTTGATAGGACTATCTGTCACAAAATGTTCATAAAATGTACCAGCTGGATATAATAACATCACCAGCACAAACCTAAACGAGCTTAAATCCCACACACACACTTTAAATCAGCGTGGTTTGTCAGCACACCTTGCGCGCACGCGGGAGCGCGCACCTTTGTCCGCGGCGAAAGGGAGAGAGAGGGAGGAGCAGCAGAGTGCAGCGGGCGGGAAACTCCGGCAGCTTTCCCGGGCACCAGACGAGGGCTGGTCGGCGATGCAACGGGTCGTACGGCACCAAGTGTAACCGGTGGTCTCTTCCTCTGCGTTGTGTGTTTTTTATATAAGACGACCGACACCATGGGTTTCTCCACTGCACTTTACTGATAAAACAGAATACAATCGTCATCAAAACTTTGTGCCATCGTCGAGCCCCTCTCTCGTTATCGTAGACAAAAAGGCGGCATAGTTACATACACAGTAAAATAAAAACATACCTGATAAAACAGAATACAATCGTCATCAAAACTTTGTGCCATCGTCGAGCCCCTACACAAATACATAATAATGAACAAGAAATGAATTAAAGTTTTTAACAAGACATTTTCTGTCGTCGCATGAACGCCTACCTCTCCCGTTATCGTAGACAAAAAGGGAAGTTGGAGGGCGTGTCTAACGCATATAAAAAGACAGGTGTCACAGTAATTATTGCAGTAGGAGGGACAATGAGATAATGGTTCCACATTGACAAAACATCAAACAATATTCAGGTATTTACATGTAACTTACATATTTTGTGTAATTATAACAATAATAAAACTTTAGAAAATAAATTATTTACAAGACGTAATTGACCCTGTTACACATATACCAAACATATATGTAATTATATAATAATCATATATTTAATATTCATACAGTAAACATGTATTTATTATCCTCTAAAAAGGCACACTTGGAAATGTATTTATCATTTGGAAATAATGAATTTCTTTATGTGTGCAGTTGCGGCAAAACTCCACAGGAGGGCGCACGTTCCCTCATAATATTCCCGGTCCTCTCCGTCTCTCTCTCTCTCTTTATCCTTTTTTTTGTTTCTTTTATTTTTTTTTTACATAAGTTTGGTTTCTCATACAGTTATATTTATACACTAAACATGTATTTAATATTAATACACTAAACATGTATTTAATATTTATACACTAAACATGTATTTAATATTAATACAAAAACATGTATTTAATTTTAATACACTAAACCTATATTTAATATTAATTGTTAAGATTGTATATATCCACGCTCTTACTCAGTGACTGTGTTATAGAGGTAGGATGTTGTAGCGCATGTTATCCCCTTGAGGGCGCTCTGGAACTGTGTAGTGTTTAACACAGAAGCAGTTGTGTGTTCAACAGAAGAAGAGAATAAAAGTCTCCTCGGTGAGAGAACGTTGATGTTCAAGACTCGTTGAAAGTGTCGTTCATGTGCACGCATAAAGAACTCTGTTAAGCTCAAACACCTTAACAGGTTATGGGCCCAGCAACCCAAATAACGCCAGGAACTGCAGCAACCCCAGGAACCGCAGTAATTCCAGGAACCGCAGTGATTCCAACCAACTCAAGCAAACAAGGCAAGGTAGCGTTGAGTCGACGCACGGACACAGAAGCCAAGGAAGTTTGCAGGTGTGGACTTGAGCTAACAGAGGAGAACTACTTGACCAAGGATAAAGGTAATGCAAACGTGAAGTATTACACGGAGCATTAAAGGGACTTTAGCCAATGAAGTAGCGTGTACTCTCGAAGAAGAAGTAACCGCGGCAAAGTTTGAGCTAATTAGCATAGCACAGTGCTAAAGTGCGGAGCTTAAACAAATATGGCGGCTCGTACTACTGGAGCAGTATCCCCGCAACTGTACTTCGATGGATCCGAAAGCAAGTATGACCTTTGGGAAGCAAGGTTTTTGGGACACTTACATATTTTAAAGTTGAAAGACACTGTTCTAAATGAACCAGTTGGAGAAGAGCAAGCAGCAGCGGACAGAATAAAGAATCCAGACTGCTATGCAGAGCTCATAAGGTTGATCGATGATAAAAGCCTGTCTTTAATTAGACATGATGCTACATACGATGGAAGGAAAGCACTGAAAATGCTGAGGGAGCACTACTCAGGAAAAAGCAAGCCACGAATAATCAACCTGTACACGTCCTTGACAAAACTACGGAAAGTAGATAGAGAGTCGACTACGGACTACATTATCAGAGCAGAAAACCTGATTACAGCACTTCGTGATGCCGGTGAGACTCTCAGTGATAGTCTGATCATAGCCATGATTATTGGAGGACTTCCTGACGCTTACAAGCCATTAGCTGTACATGTAACACAAAACGAAGACAATGTGACATTTACAGATTTCAAAAGGAGATTACGTATTTACAAAGAGTCAGAGAAAATTAGTACTGCTGAGCCAACAGACAATGTGATGAAAATGTTCACAAAACAGGATAGAAATATCCAGAAGACGTACACCAGCAGCACTCAAAGTAGAAGTGGAGATGAAGATCTGACATGTTTCAAATGTGGATTAAAAGGACACAGAGCAAGAAATTGTATCCGAAAAGTGTGGTGCAACTTTTGTAAGAGCAACACACACCAAGAAACCATATGCAAAAAGAAAGATAAACGAGACAATGTCAAAAAGGTTACTGATGAACATTCCAGTGATTACCTCTTCAAAGCAGCACAAGAAGAAAGTGAGTCAGCACCCAAAATAAAGATGAAAGGCATTATGGTGGATGCAGGAGCGACATCCCACATTGTAAATGATGTGAATAACTTTACAAGCTTTGACAACACCTTTCAGCCAGAGACTCATTCAGTGGAACTAGCTGATGGGACAAGATGCAGTGGAATGGCCCAAGGAAGAGGAACAGCTACGATACATCTAGTGGACAGCAATGGACGACAGCACAGGGCACAACTACAAAACGCTCTGTACATGCCCTCCTATCCCCACAACATCTTTTCAGTGGCGAGAGCAGCCGACGGAGGAGCAACCATAACTTTCAAGAAAGGACAGAGCCACATGACCACTAAAGATGGTAACAGATTTAAAATACACGAACATGAGAAGCTGTATTATCTACCAACTGTTGATGCAAATGAAGATCAGTGTAAAGTTTGTCATGACGTACAAACATGGCACGAGATTCTAGGACACTACAACTATGACGATGTAATCAAACTCCAAACTGTGGTCAAAGGTATGGTAATTAAGGGAAATGTTAAGCCGGATCAGATATGTGACATATGTACAAAAGGCAAGTTTACCCAAACGAGAAATAGGGAGCTAGATGCTAAAGCAAATAAACCCCTGGAGTTAATCCATACAGACCTAGCAGGACCAATGAAAACTGAGAGCATAGAAGGACACAAATACGCACAATGTTTCACAGATGACTATTCAGGTGCTGTATTAGTATATTTCCTTAAGTCAAAAAGTGATACAGTTACTGCAACAGAAAAGTTCTTAGCAGATGTAGCACCCTTTGGAGATGTCAAGTGTATACGTTCAGACAACGGCACTGAGTTTACAAACAGAGAGTTCCAAATGTTACTAACAAAGAACAAAATAAGACATGAGACGTCAGCGCCTTATTCGCCACACCAAAATGGCACAGCAGAGAGAGGATGGCGAACACTGTTTGACATGGCTAGATGCTTACTGATAGAAAGCAAACTACCAAACTATTTGTGGAACTATGCCATTCAAACAGCAGCTCATGTTAGAAACAGGTGCTACAATAGACGGATAAAGAAAACAGCATATGAGTTACTTTCAGGAAAAGTACCAAATGTGTCACAAATGCAAAAATTTGGGTCTACATGTTTTAGTTACAAACAAGAAAAAGGAAAACTAGACTCCAAAAGTGAACAGGGCATTTTCATAGGATATGATAAAAACAGCCCAGCATTCCTTGTATATTATCCAGAAATGGAAAAAGTCCAAAAGATCAGATTGGTGAAATTCGCAACCAAAACAAGTGTAGAGAGAGAGACACAAACTTTAGAGCCATACGCAGGACATGACATTGGAAACAGAGACAATGCAGTCTGTGACAGTGACCAGAAGGATGAGGACAGAGTTCAACCTGAAAACAAAACTGAGGATTTAAATGAGCAGGAAGATGTGGAACAGTCAGCGGCAAATGCCGAAACAGAAATCAGAAAGAATCCATTCAGAGTAAAACAAAAGCCATCTTATTTACAAGATTATGAGACTGATGATTCATTGGACAGATTACAAACATGCGTTGATTTCTGTTATCGAGCAGTTTGTGACATTCCAGAAACTTATCAGGAAGCCGTGTTATCATCCGAGTCAATGCACTGGAAAAACGCCATGAATGAGGAGATGAAGTCACTAGTGGAAAATGACACATTCCAGTTGACTGACTTACCACCAGGTAAGCGAGCTTTAAAAGCTAAGTGGGTTTATGCACTCAAAACAGACATAGTTGGATCTAATAAATTTAAGGCAAGATTTGTTGCTAAAGGATACGACCAGAGAGCAGGAACTGATTACGACGAGACGTTTTCACTGACAGCTGACATGTTAAGTGTAAGAATTGTCATGCAGAAGGCGGCACAGGAGGACTTAATCTTACATCAAATGGACGTGAAGACCGCGTATCTACACGCACCCATCGACTGCGAAATCTATTTAGAACAACCACAAGGTTACGAGAAAAACTCTAACACAGGTGAAAAACTGGTATGTAAACTAAACAAATCATTGTATGGACTCAAACAGTCGGGCAGGAACTGGAATACAGTGCTACACACTCATTTATGTGGAAATGACTTTGTGCAAAATGATGCAGATCATTGTGTATATACAAGAGAAAAATATGGTCAAAAGGTAATTCTTATTATTTGGGTAGATGACCTTATTTTAGCTACCTCAAGTGAAAAATCAATGCAGGATGTCAAAAGAATGTTAACTCAGAGATTCAAAATGAAGGATTTGGGAACCCTAAAACATTTCTTAGGAATAGACTTTGAACAAACACATGGACTAGTCAAAATGTCACAAGAGAGATATCTGAAAAAGGTTTTACAAAGGTTTGATATGGAAAATTGTAAACCAAGAGAAACTCCTTGTGAACCAAAACTTGATTATGCAGAACATGTTGAAACGTTGAAACAACCAAGACAGTACAGAGAAGCAGTGGGAAGTTTAATTTACTTATCAACATGCACTCGACCTGACATAAGCTTTGTTGTGAGTAAACTATCTCAACACTTTAATGAACCTACTATGGAACATTGGAATACAGTGAAACATGTATTCAGATACCTAAAAGGTACATCAGAACAAGGACTTCACTTCAAGAAGAATGTAACTGAAAGACTCGGTCTGACAGTTTACTGTGATGCAAGTTGGGCATCAAATGAAACAGACAGACGTAGCACATCAGGCTATTGTGCAACTTTGTGTGGAGGCACTTCATTCATTTCATGGAAGACAAGAAAACAACCAACAGTAGCTCTTTCTACTTGTGAAGCAGAATACATTTCTTTAGCTTCAGCTATACAGGAGTGTCTTTACATTGAACAGCTACTAAAAGGACTTGATAATTATCAATATGTTAAAACAAAAGTGTACGAAGACAATCAGGGTACGATTGCACTCACTAAAAATCCTGTTAACAAACAAAGATGCAAACACATTGATGTGAAATACCACTTCATAAGAGACATTGTTGCTACTGGTAGGGTAATACTGGAATATTGTCCTACAGAACAAATGGTTGCTGATATTCTGACAAAACCAGCTACTAAACAGAAGTTGAAATGTTTCTCACAGAATATGTTTGGCATGTTGGGATGAAGACTTGAAGGATAAATCCTAACAAAACAGGATGATGGAAAATGTTCTTGAAATATTGTTTAACACAGTGAGCTAATAGCGAGTGGGGGTGTTAAGATTGTATATATCCACGCTCTTACTCAGTGACTGTGTTATAGAGCTAGGATGTTGTAGCGCATGTTATCCCTTTGAGGGCGCTCTGGAACTGTGTAGTGTTTAACACAGAAGCAGTTGTGTGTTCAACAGAAGAAGAGAATAAAAGTCTCCTCGGTGAGAGGACGTTGATGTTCAAGACTCGTTGAAAGTGTCGTTCATGTGCACGCATAAAGAACTCTGTTAAGCTCAAACACCTTAACATCTATATTTGTTTTGGCGGTTAAGCATAAGCTGTAGTGTGACTGGATGGAGATGGAAGGGGATAGTGACGGGATGTATGAGGAAGGTATGGACATGGATAGGACTAAAGGGGAGAGAGGAAAGAAGGGGAGAGGAGGTCATGAAGGAAAGTTGAGTGCTAAAAGAGTGCACGAAAACGAGGAAAATGTTGATAAGAGGAAAAGGGTTATGGTAGATAGTTATAGAATAATTTATACATTTAAATCAAATCAAGATATGAATGACATTAGTTTGATGACACTGTTTCATATAGTTTATGAAATAGTTCATGCAATCTACAGAATAAATAAAGCGGGAGGTGTGGTAACCAGAGGTGGGTAGTAACGCGCTACATTTACTCCGTTACATTTACTTGAGTAACTTTTGGGATAAATTGTACTTCTATGAGTAGTTTTTATGCAACATACTTTTACTTTTACTTGAGTATATTTATAGAGAAGAAACGCTACTTTTACTCTGTTCCATTTATCTACATTCAGCTCGCTACTCGCTACTTTTTTTTATCGATCTATTAATGTTTATTTTGGTTAATGACAGAGCTTCAAAGTAGAATCCACGCATGCCTGCGTTTCACCAATCACATGCAGTCACTGGTGAAGTTGGACCAATCAAACAGAGCCAGGCGGTCACATGACCGTCACACGTTAAACGTTTTGACAAACTTATTGGGGTGTTACCATTTAGTGGTCAATTGTACGGAATATGTACTGTACTGTGCAATCTAATAATAAAAGTTTAAATCAATCAATCAAAAGTTTAAAGGAAAAATGACACTTTTTATTTCAACCGTACTTCCCGTCAAAAGCCTAAAGACTGATCGCACAGTTCCTGTCTTCACAATAAAAGCGCCGCTCCATCGCGCCTGCATTAACAAAATAAGAGTCTCCGAAAGCCAGCGCAAACGAGCTAGCAAGCCACGGAGTTTGCCGCCAATGTATTTCTTGTAAAGTGTATAAAAACGAATATGGAAGCTGGACAAATAAGATGCCAAAAACCAACGACTTTCATGTGGTATTAGACAGAAAAGAGGAACTTTTTTTCTCCTCCATTTGAAAACGTGGACGTCTGATTCCAATCAATGCAAGTCATCAGAATCAGGTAATACACCAACTTATATTCTTGTCTTCATGAAAGATAGGAATCTATATGTTAAACATGCATGTATATTCATTAAAACACGTTCAACATGTGAACAAAAACGGCAAAATGAATAAATATAGATTATATACTGTATATATAAATGTATGTATATATATATATATATATATATATATATATATATATATATATATATATATATATATATATATATGATATGTGTGTGTATAAATGGTTTGTGTGTGTATGTATGATATGTGTGTGTATAAATGATATGTGTGTGTATGTATATGTATATATGAGGTAGATCACCTCGACTTGGTCATTTATTAAATAATTGATTGAGGATGAAAAACTTATTGGGGTGTTACCATTTAGTGGTCAATTGTACGGAATATGTACTGTACTGTGCAATCTACTAATACAAGTTTCAATCAATCAATCAATCAATCAATCAATCAATCAAATCAATGAATGCCTACTGAGGCTATGGTGCTGTTAAGTTATTGTGGCTCAATGTGCCATTTTTTAATTGTATTTTAATGTACTATTATTTAATATATAATAGTGTTTTAGTTGCTTAAGAGATATTCCTGGCTCTGAATTTGCTCATTGCTATTTTTATGTTTTTGTGCATTATTTGTTGCCGTAATCATTAAACAAACAGGTTACTCATCAGTTACTCAGTACTTGAGTAGTTTTTTTCACAACATACTTTTTACTTTTACTCAAGTAAATATTTGGGTGACTACTCCTTACTTTTACTTGAGTAATAAATCTCTAAAGTAACAGTACTCTTACTTGAGTACAATTTCTGGCTACTCTACCCACCTCTGGTGGTAAAATTTCTCTGGGTTCCTGCTCATGTAGGAGTTGTGGGGAATGAGTTAGCTGATAAATATGCAAAAAAAGGCAAGCACTAAAACAGAAGTAAACATGGAGATGAAGCACAGTAAAGAAGAAGTGAAGAGCATCATTAAGATAGAACACAATAAAAAGTGGCAGGATAATTGGAATAAGGAAACAAAAGGTAGAGAGTTTTACAAAGTCCAGAGGAGAGTAGGTGTCATGAGAGGAGGAATAGAAATAGGAAAGAAGAAGACATTATTACTAGAATGAGATTAGGACATACATATCTAAATAGTTCACTAAAATTGATTGGAAACATACTACAGGACTGTGTGATTCTTGCCATCAGATAAAAAATAATGACCATGTTTTAATACAATGTAAGAAATACAATAGAGAAAGTGATCAATACTGGAAAGTAGGCTGGCGAAAGAAAATATTAGGTTAGCAGTGGGAGATATATTAGGATTTAATTCAGAACACATAGGATATAAAGCAATATAAACATATTTAAAAAACACTGGGTTGAATAAAAGAATATAGAGTAGGGATCCACCTCGGTCCACACTCCATTACAGTAGGTGGCGCTAATGCACACCACAAGGTTGCTTGCCAACCGCCATAAAAAAAACAAAAGAAGGAGAAGAAGAAGATGTATGCTTCGTTCAATCGAACGAATCGTTCGCGACCGACACAACGCTAGCACATCGACGCAGAAAGCCGCGAGCAGGACGCTAATAAGTCAGTCTTATTATTTGTTCTCCAGTTTATAATATTTACGTCGTATAAAATACATCTGTGATTCTTTATTTAAGGATAAAGTGGTCTGGATGCGCTAGAAGCACTGTGCCGCTTCTCGTGCTATCTTTGCTTGTTAGTTAGCTTAGCTCGCTAGTTAGCTTAGCTTGTTAGCTGCTAACAGAAGACACAGAAGTTATCAACACATCGCTAAGTAGAGATCAAGTGTGAGAGTAAAGTGTTGTGATTGTGTGAAAATGTCTACATTACAAATGTTGAGAGCGTTGGTGGATCAGCGACTAACTGCTGCCGTTGAAGAAATATTTGTAGTGTTAGAAAGAACGATAGCAGAATACGAGGCAGAACTTTCTAGAAGAAAAGAGGATTACAATCAACTACTGGACGCTGTTTTCAAGAAACATCAAGTTGTGTTACACAGAACAGGTTTGTTGACTTCTTACTCCCACATCTTTACTAACTTCATACTTGATTGTTAACAAGACAATGACATTTATTATGTGAGTGGAGTAGCCTTGTCAAGTGAAAGTAAACACTCCGGCATGCAAATGAAAGAAGATTCATGGAACAGAGTAATGTAAATAAAGAAGAACATGGGTAATCAACAGAAAACATTCCTAGGTTTTGTTACAGAGGTAGTCAGCAAATCATAATGACAGCAAGCACTAAAGTGTCCGTTCGCAACTTGCTTAAAATTACTTTTTTTTTTTTTTCCTACAAAACAATACAACTAGATCATCCCTGACTTGCTTATGTTACTATTCGTGGTTTAACAGAATGTATACATATTTTAAAATGTCCATTATCTTTCACAATGACTAACTGAGAAAGGCTCCGGCGACCCCGAAAGGGACAAGCGGTAGAAAATGGATGGATTGATAATTATATAGAATAAAAATGGTTGGGAATTAGTGCATGCTAGTCACTTACTGCTGTCTTGTACACACACTGGGAGCGTGTGCACGTACACAGAAACAGTTCGAGAGAAGCAACTAACACTTTGCAGTCATGTTGTTGTTGTCATGATAGAATATACTTTCAGTGATAACTAGGGGATGTACACTTTGCTTTTTCACTCGGGCACTGGTGCTATTAAATGAAAACATTTAGTAAGTAACTCAGAAAAAAAATTGAAGTAATATGAAGTGTTCTAAATATTAATTATAATATTAGCACTCAAACAACAATATACAGTAACACACATGTGCACTCATACTAATAAGACCTCATTCAGCTTTTTATAGCCAAGTAATACTATAAAAGTATAGTCCACTAGCATGTATCAGTAACATAACATGACTGACAGCACATGCATGTCCATTACTGATCATAATGCCACGCATACACATGCCAGAATGAGAAGTGACACTGATAGGTTTTCAATGGAGTCAGTCCCCAGGAACGGTGATTTGTTTAAAGTCTGTAAAAAATCGGATAATGTTAACACAAGGTCTAAAGGGCAAATATTTATCCATGAAAGCAGAATATCACATACTACACATGGCTTTTAGCACAAAATGATGTAACTACACACATGCAAAACATGTGCACGCACATTAGCTTTGTGTGTTGACCTAACGCAGGGGTCGGCAACCTTCAGCATACAAAGAGACATTTTAGCCCGTTTCCCCCCAAATAAAACCCACCTATAGCCACAAACTGTTAGATTCCTAAAACGATGATAACACCACTTATAGTTGTGTTACACGTGTGCTATAGGATTTATGAAATCAAACACTTATTTGATTTATCTCTGGGTATAACAAAGCAAATCATCAAATTATTTTGAATATTAGAAACAAAATACACTCTTCCTTCCCTTAATAATGAATTGAAATTAAAAAATCAACTCATTCCAACATTCTGAAGGCATACATCTGTGGAATATTCATTTGACTAAAAATTAAAAACAACTACCTGGTCATCAATAAAAACAGCAAATTTATAAAAATGTAAGTAAATAAAATATCTATCTTTGTTGATCCGTCCATTGCTAGGGGTTGATCGCTAAAAACAATTTAATTGCATGGCAGCAAGAGATGTCGCATAAGGGCTGTGACATACATTTACATCCACAATATATTCACATGGGTTTTATTTTCCTATGACAAGATCCCAGAACTCTCCAAAATTACAACTGTAAAATTCAAATGAACTAACTAAATAAAATGAAATATAATAGATCAAGTAACCATTATTTGTTGACATTCGGTTTCAAAGCCGAAGGGAGCCAGGGAGGCATGAAAGAACCTCATGTGGCTCCAGAGCCGCGGGTTGAAGATCCCTGATCTAACGCTAGCTATCATTGAATATAGATTCAATATAATAAGATAGTGTAAGTCAGTGTTTTTCAACCTTTTTTGAGCCAAGGCACAATTTTTGTGTTGAAAATATCTGGAGGCACACCACCAGCAGAAATCATTAAAAAATAAACCTCAGTTGACAGTAAAAAGTCGTCACAATTGTTGGATATGACTTTAAAGCATAACCAAGCATGCATCAATATAGTTCTTGTCTCAAAGTAGGTGTACCTGTCACACCGTGCCGTGACTTATTCTGAGTTTTTTTTGCTGTTTTCCTGTGTGTAGTGTTTTAGTTCTTGTCTTGCGCTCCTATTTTGGTGTCTTTTTCTCTTTTTTTGGTATTTTCCTGTAGCAGTTTCATGTCATCCTTTGAGCGATATTTCCCGCATCTACTTTCTTTTAGCAATCAAGAATATTTTTTTTTTCTTTCTTTGTGGGGACATTGTTGATTGTCATGTCATGTTGGGATGTACATTGTGGGCGCCGTCTTTGTTCCACAGTAAGTCTTTGCTGTTGTCCAGCATTCTGTTTTTGTTTGTTTTGTAGCCAGTTCAGTTTTAGCTTTGTTCTGAATAGCCATCCCCTAGCTTCAATGCCTTTTCTTAGGGGCACTCACCTTTTGTTTATTCTGGGTTTAAGCATTAGGTACCTTTTGACCTGCAAGCTGCCTTCTCGCGGTTCCCGACATCTACAAAGCAATTAGCAACCAGCTGCCACCTACTGATATGGAAGAGTATTACACGGTTACTCTGCCGAGCTCTAGATTTCAGACACTCAACAACAACACATCATTTGCAGACTATAATTACTGCTTTGCAAAAAATATTTTTAACCCAAATACGTGAAATTAGATAATCTCCCACGGCACAGCAGACTGTATCTCACGGCACAGTGGTTGAAAAACACTCGTGTAAGTAATATAGATGCTAAAATGTTCTGTTAAACCACAAATGGTAACATCTATCCTTTGATGTTCTGTGTGTGTGTGTGTGTGTGTGTGTGTCTGTGTGCGTGCGTGCGTGCGTGTGTGTGTGTGTGTGTGTGTGTGTGTGTGTGTGTGTGCGCGCGTGGGCGTGTAAGTCAACATTGAAGAGTTATGACATGATGGTGTTGTTACAGTGTACACACCCCGTTTCCATATGAGTTGGGGAATTGTGTTAGATGTAAATATAAACAGAATACAATGATTTGCAAATCCTTTTAAACCACTATTCAATTGAATATGCTACAAAGACAACATATTTGATGTTCACACTCACAAACTTTATTTTTTTTTTGCAAATAATAATTAACTTAAAATTTCATGGCTGCAACACGTGCCAAAGTAGTTGGGAAAGGGCATGTTCACCACTGTGTTACATCACCTTTTCTTTTAGCAACACTCATGGTTCTCGAGCTGGAAGAATCCTCAGATCCTACAGTGAGGAATGCACAGGTACCAATCCGAACAGGCCGGAAGTGGCAAGCAGGGCCAGAGGTTGCCAAAGCCATTGGCAGGCTCCAACACCAGGAGATAGTTGGCAGGGTGCAAGTAGGAAGAGCGGGGCTTGGCTGGGGAGATTCTCCACGCCTTTGGTCCAAGGCCACAAAGAGGGAACGCAGAGCCATGGTTGTGGAGGAGGTCTCAAGGGCGAACCAGGAGCAATATACCATCAAGGCCGTGTCTCAAGGTCGCCAAGGAAGATGGACCACTTGGGAAGGTACCCTTAGCAGACCCATCAGCTGGGCCGACCTATGGAAGATGCCCCAAGCCAGACTCAGCTTCCTACTCAGGGCAACTTACGACACCTTGCCATGCCCCAGAAACCTCCACCAGTGGTACGGCCAGGAGGAGAGCTGTCCCCTGTGTGATGCTCCCAACGCCAGCCTGCAGCACTTGCTATCAGGCTGCAAGATCGGGCTGACACAGGGTCGCTTCAGATGGCGACATGATCAAGTCCTGATGAAACTGGCAGAAATCCTGGAGAGCAGTAGACGAGAGGCCAACAGCCAACCCATAGCCAAACAACATTCTGTCATGTTTGTGAGGCCAGGGGAAGGCAAAGGAGACACCAGCCGAAGAGGCCCCCGCAGTGTCCTCTCTCTGGCAAGGGACTGGAGTATGAGGGCTGACATTGGCAAACAGCTCCAATTCCCCCGTGAGATCACCACCACTTCACTCCGCCCAGACATTGTGCTGTGGTCTGCTGTTACCAAGTCTGCCATGCTGGTTGAGCTTACCATCCCCTGGGAGGAGGGAATCCAGGCAGCATACGAGTGCAAAGCAGCCAAGTATGCAGATCTGGCTGCTGAGTGCAGAGAGGCAGGCTGGTCCACTACCATCTACCCTGGGAAGTAGGCTGTCGGGGCTTCGTCGGTACATCAACCATAAGGCTGCTCCGAGATGTGGGATTGACTGGGGCTAAGCTCCGAAGGGAAACAAAGGCCCTTGCTGAGGAAGCAGAAAAGGGAAGTTTCTGGTTGTGGCTGAGGAGGAGGGATAAGTACTGGGGGTCGAGGCAATAAGATGGGTCAGCTGCAGGGGGTGGCAGGGAGACGTCCCTGCCACCGCTCCGCCACCAGGAGGCGTTCCGGGGTTAAAGAGAGCGAAACTCCTATGAGCGGTGGTCCCCGGCTGATGACCCTGCAGCTGACCCAAGGCGCTGTAGGAGGCGCGTCAGGCATACTTGCCCAGCAGAAACAACACCATATCTGTACAATCAATCTGCTTTGCAAAAAATATTTTTAACCCAAATACGTGAAATTAGATAATCTCCCACGGCACAGCAGACTGTATCTCACGGCACAGTGGTTGAAAAACACTCGTGTAAGTAATATAGATGCTGCCGTGTGTGTCTTTCTCTCTCCGTCACTCTCATCATCTTTCCCCTCAAGATTTCCAACGCTGCTGATAAAGGGAACAGGTGATTGGATCACTCGCTCCAGCTGAGGTATCTGCTCACCTGTATGCTGCTTCCTGGCCGGCCCCTGCACACGCCCCGCCCGCAGGGAACGCGTAGGCCACGCCCCTCTCCACAGTTATATTATTCTTTTATTTTTCCATATTTAACATATTGTGTTGAAGTTTGTGGAAATGTTTACAGCAACAGTCTTCCAGCTTGTATTCTTAGGTTATTTCAATTAAGAGGAGAAAACTATCATTTACGGGGGATATTGATTTTTGAAATAGGTAAAGTAAGAAGGAATACAAAATACAAATGTATTTCAGTTTTAGGAGTTAAGTGGTGGAACAAGCTCAGTGATGAGTTGAAGACATGTAGTTCTCTCACTGGGTCCATGTGTACACTCTCAGTTACATTAACACTGATATTATACATGTGGGCCAATAGATAGAAATGCTGTTAAATGTAGCTTTGATGTGGCAAGCTACTTTTGCAGTGTAGCGTGTAGTGTAGCTTGCTACAATTCTCTGAGGATAGCTTAGCTACATTTAATGGAGAGTAACTTGTAGCTTAGCTTACTACATTTTCCAGGTCGCTTGCCCATCACTGTCTGTTTGGCCTAGCTCACGTGTGAATAGTTTGAATACTGCAAACTTCAATAGAGTAACACCTCATTTGTGTTTTATGTTCTGCAGACGTCCAGCAGGTGTCAGCAGAGAGTCATGAAGAGATTCCCTCCAAGCAGCAGGAGTGGAGCTCCAGTGTGGGACAGAAGGAGCTACAGACCCCCTCCCACATTAAAGAGGAAGAGGAGGAACTGTGGAAGCAGCTTCAAATGTTGGTGGAGGATAATGATGAAGATGAAGCTCAGTCCTTACAGCTTCATCACAGTCAAAGTGAGGAGAACAGAGGGGCGGAGCTTGTAAGTCAACACATCACAGAAGCTGATGGAGAGCATTGTGAAGATATAAAGTCAGAACCAGACAGCATCTTTGCTCCACTGTCAGACATGGACCACATGATGTCACACTCTTCTGATCACAGTGACCACATCCAAAAACCTTTGGAGAGTAAAAATGACTCCAAAGGTGATACGAGACATCACACTAACAACAAACACTTGGACTGCTCTCAATGTGGGAAATCATTTAAAAGAAAGACTGATTTTACAAGACACAAGAGAATACATACTGGAGAGAAACCTTTTACTTGCTCTGTTTGTAAAAAAAGTTTCTCCACAAAGCAACACATGACCACACACATGAGAACACACACTGGAGAGAAACATTTTACTTGCTCTGTTTGTAAGAAGAGTTTCTCCATTAAGTCTGCCATGACCAGACACATGAGAACACACACTGGAGAGAAACCTTTTCCTTGCTCTGTTTGTAAGAAGAGTTTCTCCAGAAAGCAACACATGACCACACACATGAGAAGACACACTGGGGAGAAACCTTTTCCATGCTCAGTGTGTCCCAAAAGATTCTCCATAAATGAACAAATGAAAAGACACATGAGAACACACACTGGAGAGAAACCTTTTACTTGCTCTCTTTGTAAGAAGAGGTTTTCCAGAAAGCTTAACATGTCCACGCACATGAGAACACATACTGGAGAGAAACCATTTACTTGCCCTGTTTGTAAGAAGAGTTTCTCCACAAAGCTTGTCATGACCAGACACATGAGAACACACACTGGAGAGAAACCGTTTAGTTGCACTGTGTGCGATAAAACATTCAGGGTTAAGTATCAGGTCAGTAAACACAAGTGTGTAACAGTCATGGAAGCTGCAGGGATTTAAAAACACTTAAACAGTGATTGTGCTAAATGTACTTTAAAACACAGCATGTTTAATATGAATGAATATTTGATGTTTTATGTAGTAGTGCTTCTCATCTTCTACTGTTATTCTATGTTGTTCTGGAATTACTTTTAAGTTGTGTGCATTTATTGAATATCATGTATGTAGCTACTATTTTATTTTATTTTCTCATTGTTAAAGAGAGAACTTCTTATTATTTACAGTTGTTTTTTGTTCACACATTTTCTTCCATTGCATTTTTATTGATGTTATTATCCAATTAAAAGAATGAATGAATAAAATTGTTAACAAAATGTGGACTGAGCAGCATTATTACATCATGGATGTTAACTCCTGCAAAACATCAACAAAGAAGAAAAAGGCTGAAGTTAGCAACACATCACTGAACTTTAGAGTCATCGTGAGTGGAGTTGCTTGTTTTTATTGCTGCATTTGTACTTATTTCACCTCACATCTTCACTTTCAACCCTAAAGTCTTCTTCAAATATATTGTTCTGGGCTTCTAAGATTGATGTTTATGATGTGTGTGTGTAGTCTGTGGAAAGTGTTGTTGTCCCTTGTGGATCCATTTGTTCACTTGCACAGATACATCTTCATCATCATCATCATCATCATCAGACATAACCGGTCCACTACTGGATGAAACCTTAGCATTAATGTTCTAATATCAGTGTGACCTCATTATTCCTTGATCATAAGACCTAAAGGCCTACTGAAATGAGATGTTCTTATTTAAACGGGGTTAGCAGGTCCATTCTATGTGTCATACTTCATCATTTCGCGATATTGCCATATTTTTGCTGAAAGGATTTAGTAGAGAACATCCACGATAAAGTTCGCAACTTTTGGTCGCTAACAGAAAAGCCTTGCCTTTACTGGAAGTCGCAGACGATGACGTCACCCGTGTGAGGGCTCCTCACATCCTCACATTGTTTTTAATCGGAGCCTCCAATAAAAAGAGCTATTTGGACCGAGAAAACGACAATTTCCCCATTAATTTGAGCGAGGATGAAAGATTTGTGTTTGAGGATATTGATAGCGACGGACTAGAAAAAAAATAAATAAATCAAGTTTAAAAAAAAAAGGCGATTGCATTGGGACGGATTCTGATATTTTTAGACACATTTATCAGGATAAACCTGGGAACTCCCTTATCTTTCTATTGTGTTGCTAGTGTTTTAGTGAGTTTAATAGTACCTGATAGTCGGAGGTGTGTCTCCACGGGTGTCTTGAGGCCAGTGTTTGCAGGAAGTTGACAGCAGCTGTATGGATGGCACAAGCTCAACTGATCTCCGGTAAGTGGCAACTTTTTACCACAATTTTCTCACCCAAAACTGCTGGTTGACATTTGGTCGGGATCCATGTTCGCTTGACCGCTCTGATCCATGGGAAAGCTTCACCTCCGGGAATTTCAAACAAGGAATCACCGTGTGTTTGTGTGGCTAAAGGCTAAAGCTTCCCACCTCCATCTTTCTACTTTGACTTCTCCAATATTAATTGAACAAATTGCAAAAGATTCAGCAACACAGATGTCCAAAATACTGTGTAATTATGCCGTTAAAGCAGACGACTTTTAGCTGTGTGTGTGTGCAGCGCTCATATTTCCTAACAGTCCGTGACGTCACGCGTACACGTCATCATTCTGTGACATTTTCAAGAAGAAACTCCCGGGAAATTTAAAAATGCAATTTAGTAAACTAAAGCGGCCGTATTGGCATGTGTTGCAATGTTAATATTTCATCATTGATATATAAACTATCAGACTGCGTGGTGGCTAGTAGTGGCTTTCAGTCGGCCTTGAAAATACAGATTTCAGCACTGTATTGCTGTGTTGGATCCGCTTTGGACTGGACTCTCGCGACTGTGTTGGATCCATTATGGATTGAACTTTCACAGTATCATGTTAGACCCGCTCGACATCCATTGCTTTCCTCCTCTCCAAGGTTCTCATAGTCATCATTGTCACCGACGTCCCACTGGGTGTGAGTTTTCCTTGCCCTTATGTGGGCCTACCGAGGATGTCGTGGTGGTTTGTGCAGCCCTTTGAGACACTAGTGATTTAGGGCTATATAAGTAAACATTGATTGATTGATTGATACTCCAACTCACCACACTGAGAAGTGGGGGCGATCCTGAGCTAGCAGATGCATGTTGCTATCATGTTTTATCAGCGAGGAAGACAGCAATTGTGTATACTTTTTTGTCGGAAGCAAGTTGTATTTGTGGTATACTGAAGTTTCATGATGTTGTTTGCACATCAGACTGACTCTCTCTCTCATCCACAGTCTGGAGTGCAGCTGACGCTGGTCAATCCAACACACCTGAGGTTGATTAGCGTGCCTTTATTAACTGGCTGCTTCCGGCCCGTTAGCGCCGGTACTTTGTGGTTACTGCTGTTCCTCACGCATGACTGTCCTTCTCGTCTCACTTGCTAAACCCTCCTGTTTTTGCTCGTGCATCTTGCAGGTTTGCCTGTTTATCCAGCGCCGACTAACGCTTGCAGTTTATAATTTTGTGTTTCTGTTTTACTTCATTCTTGAAGTATGTTTCCTAGCTTCGTCTAGAGATTTATTTTTGTACTTTGCTCTTTTATTTTTTATCTTATCTGTCAGTATTATTCCCAGTCTTTACTAGCGCTTTTGGTTTAGTTTTGGTATTTATCTTAGTAGTTTTTATGGTGTGTTTTTGTGCTCCACCATCGCTTTATGTTTTTGTGGCTACATCCTCCTTGCGCCCAGAATAAAAGAATACATTTTGTCTACAAACAATATGTCTCTGCATCCTTGGGTTCCATCTAATTCAGCTCCTAACAGTATTGCTCTGCTGAATAAATGAATCACTATAGCTGCCAATATGGAAGATTATTTATATATTTAAGAGGATATAATTTCCTAAACAGGTAGCAAAATGACACCACAAAAAGTGAACTAGCAGCAGGACTCAGTTAGTATTTTATTAATTTAAAAATGAATTAACTATAAAGAGTAACATGAGAGTGGATTTTTCACAAGAGTTCACCAAAAACTGGAAATTGGGAATGCTAGTTACAATCATTTCGTTATTTTTAAGATGCAGAAGAACGAGGTGGCACCGTGCAGTGAAAAAAGGGATATTTATTGATAAAAGAACAAAAACCCAGAGCAACTTTTCTATGAAGCAAACAAAACAAACTGCTGAAATCCAGCAAAACACTCACAGAAAATCAGCAAAAAAAAAAAAAAATCTAACCAAAGTAATATTAACAATAATAACGATAATTAAAAAAAAAATGAAATAATATGAACAGTTAGTAAATAAATAAATAGAAAAAAACTATGTACATATAGGGAATCATCTTTAAAAAAAAAAAAACTGTTTAATCACGAATTGGAAAAAATAAAATTAGTCTTATGTGGCGTGACATAATGGAGCCAGTATTCCCAGTATGAAGTACATTTCTCTAGTTTATCCTTTTGATAAAGCTGTTATCTCCTGTGTTTTATAAATGTCCATTGTGATTTCCATCCATTTCTTCAAAGTTGGGCTCTCCTGTAATATCCATTTCCTGGTAATGCTCTTTTTACAAACCACTAGTAGGATATTCATGAAGTATTTCTCTTTTTTCAGCCAATCCTGAGGTGCGATGTGTGAAAAACAGAATGTTACTTTCAAGGGGTGATTTGAAAATATCCTGTAGAGCTTGGTGTATCTCTTTCCAATAGTCCTTTATGGCAGAGCAGTCCCAGAAAACATGCTAGTGGTTTGCCTTTAGATTCCCACAATTTGTCCAACAGGCAGGGGAGTTGTTATCATACTGAGACTTCTGAGAAGGTGGAATAAAACTTTCCCAGCCAAACTCTCCACTTGGGTGAGCTGCTACAAGTCCATTGATATCTCCTTTTTATTGTCCATTCTTCCTCAGATATAGTTATCCCTCCTTCCTTCTCCCATTTTGTTTTAATATATGAAGTTGAATATGATTTCTTATACAAGCATGAAACACTATCAATAGTTTCTGAATTGTAAACTTTTGTAAACAGTTCAATTAAACATATGCTGGTCTTTGTTACATGTTTCACCTTCATATTAACAAAATGCCGCAACTGCAAATATCGATAGAAGTTTTGTTTTTTTAATAAATGTGTCAAATTTGTCACTGACAGTTTAGTTAGGTTTTTTCCTCCGTGTTTGTTTTTATTTCCTGTAAGCGCTCTTATTTTGGTTCAGTTTCCTGCTTGTCTCTCTGAGAGCTGTTTCCCCTCAGATGTGGCTGATTGGCACCTGGCCACACCTGGACTGTCAATCAGCCGGTTGCTATTTAGACCTGCTTTTTCCTCCAGTCAAGGCTAGAGTAGTGTTGTTGTACTGGAAACTAATTTACAAACACAACTTCATCACACACAATACTCCACTATGGAATTGTTCTTATATTAAAATGAGAAACAAATCCATCTTTGTACAGCAATGGTTTGAAAAAGGCATTTGGTCGCTTATGCACTTATTGACTGAGAAAAGTAATTTATGAATTGAAGATTTCATTAACTATAACCTGCAAATAAAAATAATTACTAAAAATAAAAGGCTTTTGTAAAAAACATTCTAATTACAGCATACCATCTTTTGTAATTATTTACTATTTCTTCAATAGTATATTAAAAAAAAATAGAACTTGAAAGTTTCCAATCTTCCAAAGGCAAAGGGGTTCATTTTGGAAAAAAAACAACCTCGGAATTGACCACTTAAAATAATTTTTAGGATATTGAATTGCAATTGAAGACAACACTTGTTCGTTCTGTGATAGGGAATGTATGCAAAGTAAATCTATGTATAATATTGGCTTTTGCCAAAACGACAAACTTTGATTGATATTGATATTGTTTTGGGGATGTTAAAAAGAAAAACAACCATAAAAATGTTTAAAACACAATAGGAGTTTTTGTTTTATCCACAAATGTAAGTTTGTAAAAACAAAACCATCCTTCCACAAACAATTCAGACATTTTCTCTCACTTTTATATTGCATAAAGGTCAGGGGACATACATATAAAACAATCACAACACAATCATCATATTACAAAAGACAGTAATAAAGATCATTAATAAACTGGATTATAGAGACCCAACAAATGATTCATAAAGTCACACATTTTAAAATTGTATAAAAGACAACTGTTCAAATGATGTATAAAGTAAATAATAATATGCTTCCTGAAGTGGTCCAGAAGATGTTTCAGATGTGAACCAGTACATATGTATATCATATAAAGGTGATAATCTATGGGATTATCAACAATTGCAAGTACAAATAAGTAATACTTTTATATTTCAAACTATCTAATCTATAAATGTAGAAGCATATTAAACAGATTGTTAGACAAACAACAATGTCACACATGTTATATGTGCTGATGTTGTTAGAAAGTCAAAATGAAAGTCTGGACAGTTTATTTCAAATCCTGCAGTTTCATTTGCTGCTGCTGTTCTCACCAGCACACTTGTGTTTCTTACACTGCTACTTAGAAGACAATCTTTCACCACACACACTGCAACTCAACACTTTCTCTCCTGGGTGTCTTCTCATGTGTGCTACAAGGCTTGATCGTCAACAAAAGCTTCTGTTGCAGATTCAACAGGAATGTGATTTTTCACCAGTGTGTGTTTTAATGTGTCTTTTCACATCTGTACTTTGTGTAAAACCTTTACCACAGGTTGAACAGGAAAAAGCTTTTTCACCAGTGTGTGTTCTCATGTGTACTTTCAAATTCCGACTTTCTGTAAAACCTTTACCACAGATTGAACAGGAAAAAGGTTTTTCGCCAGTGTGTGTTCTCATGTGTACTTTTACAGACTGTCGATTTAAAAAATCTTTACAACAAATTGAACAAGAAAAAGGTTTTTCTACACTGTGTATTTTCATGTCTTCTTTCAAACTCTGACTTTGTGTAAAACCTTTACCGCAGATTGAACAAGAAAAAGGTTTTTCTCCAATGTGTGTTCTCTTGTGTATTTTCAAACTCTGACTTTGTGTAAAACCTTTACCACAGGTTGAACAGGAAAAATGTTTTTTGCCAGTGTGTCTTCTCATGTGTACTTTCAAATGTTCCTTCCTTGAAAAAGATAAGCTACAGATTGAACAAGAAAAAGGTTTTTCTCCAGTGTGCATTCTCATGTGTACTTTCAAATATTTACTTAGAACAAAACCTCTACTACAGATTGAACAGATAAAAGGTTTTTCTCCAGTGTGCGTTGTCATGTGTACTTTCAAATTGTGACCATTTGTAAAACCTTTACCACAGACTGAACAGGAAAAATGTTTTTTGCCAGTGTGCGTTCTCATGTGTACTTTCAAATGTTGCTTCCTTGAAAAAGATAAGCCACAGATTGAACAAGAAAAAGGTTTTTCACCGGTGTGTGTTCTCATGTGTTCTTTCAATTTGTGAGTTTCGACAAAACCTTTACCACAGATTGAACAGATAAAAGGGTTTTCACCAGTGTGTAATATTGTGTGTTTTTTCAAACTCTGCTTTTCAACAAAACCTTTACCACAGATTGAACAGACATAAGGTTTTTCTCCAGTGTGTGTTCTCATGTGTCTTTTCAGACGACAATGGTATTTAAAAGTTTTGTGACAGTGAGGACATGTGAAGTGAGTGTTGTCAGTGTGACATGTCTTATCATCTTTAGAGTCTTCATCATCAGTGTCAGGAGAGTGTGACGTTGTGTCCTCACTATCTGATAGTGGAGCTAAGAGCTTGTCTGCTTGTGATCCTCCACAGTGGTCTCCATCAGCTTCTGTTGTCATGTGTTGTGTTGAGCTGCTGCTTGGAGGCTCCCCCCCTCCCCTCTCCTCACTTTCACCTTTCACCCCATCACCTTCACTCTTCACAGGGACACCAGTCACTGGGAACATCAGTCTTTCAAGATGCTCTCCCTCCGGACTGATGTTGTGTTCCTCCTCTTCCTCTTTAATGTGGGGCGTCAGTGAGTCTTCCTCTTGCTTTTTACAGGGAAGGGTCTGTGTCAAAGAGGAAAAGGAGACGCCAGAGGGTCCGTGGAGCCTGGTCTTCCTCTTCGATGGATCCTCCTTCACCATCCTGAAGCTACACTCCTGTTTTTCAGGCAGAACTTGTTCTTCACAGACATCTGCAGGACACAAAATGACAAACATGCTTGCGAAATGTCCAGATTCAGTCAGTAAGTTCACATGAACTTAAAAAAAACAAGTTATTATATGAATTGGCCTGAAAACCAGCACACTGCTCTTCACAACATTATTAAGAGGAAAATAAGACAACTTTTTACGAGGGCTGGGCAATATGGCCTAAAATCTTTATTGCAATAAATTCCCTTTAACCTGAGTGCAGCTGGGATAGGCTCTAGCGCCCTCTGGGATTTTGATGTCAGTTACTGATGTATAAACTTGGAGAAAAGATTAAGTCGTTTACAGTGTAAATCTGTATTCTGCATTGTTGTCGCTGTTATGACGCCATCTTGTGGTCGAGTTTGCTCACTGCGAGTGCTCTGGTTTGAAAGTGTATTTCCTTTTCCTTCGTGCCTTGAACCCGAAGTAAGGTTTCTTCATTGATCTCGCCAAGCAACGTTTGTAAGTGTAACCAGGATTTCCACTGGATGTGGAACGGTAGCGCCACGGCAACAGACTCGATCCGTTTTTTGTTTCAGAGTCAATGTGTCAGTTTCCACCGCCTGGCTTCTATAAAAGGTGAAAAAAGAACAATCTAAACACAAGCACAGACGAAGCAGAAACAGACTGCTTTTTCATACTGTTAATCCTGCTAAAGTGATTTGGGATCCTGCAGTGAAACCCAAGGGTATTTTGGGAGGTCACATAAACATCCGAAGCCTAGTTCCCAAGTGTGATGAAATCAGATTATTACTGTCCGAGTCTAATCTTGATTCTCTATGCATAAGTGAAACGTGGCTGCATAACATTTTAACCAGCTTAATCAGTGTTCTGGGATATAAATGTTTTAGAAGGGACCGAACTGTGGGAAGGGGAGGGGGTACTGATATATGTCAAACACTTACTTAATGCAAGGGAAATTTCCCTGACTGCTGATATATCTACTGAATGTTTATGTATCAATGTCACACTATCACAAAACATGCAGTTCAATGTATTGGTGGTATACAGCCCTCCATCTGCGTGCGCTGCAATGCTATGCGAAGACTTAGATGTACTGTTTAAGAATTTTAAGAATAACAGTGAAGTACCTGTCTTCGGACACTTCAACTTAAACTGGCTAGATAAACACTGCAGAAAAAAACTAAAAGACCTCACATCTAAACATGACTTTAGTCAGAAGATAGAAACCCCACATGTATCACTAAAAACACTCAGACACTCATTGAGTATCTTGAGTAATCTTCACAAACAAGCCTGACAGAATCATAAAATCTAGTTACCGGCTTGTTAGATGATAATCTGACATTAGCTGCAAGAAAACCCACAAAGAAACGTCTGACGAGGTTTAAAAGTCAAGATCAGAAAACTTTTAAACTTGAGATCCCTCACCAATCAACAACTGCATTTGAAAAGGAATTAAAGGGTCTTACTTGAGACGAGCTCCAACAAAATGGCCAAGTACACGCCTGTTGTAATCAGCTAATGTCTGCTATCGGACACATTATCGATCAATATATTAGAAAGCGAAATATTATGATATCCGGAAATTAATGAAAATAAGAGATTATGCCTCAAAAACTTTTATCAAAACTCGTAGTGACAGATTCGAAAATATTTAAAGACTTACATAATCAAGTAGTTAAACAGCTCGGAATGTCCCAATCAAACTATTACATCCACATGATTTTAGAGGCCAAAGGAAATGGTAAAATGATCTGGAAACTACTACACAACCTATTAAACCCAGAGGGTAACACCACCCAAACCCAATATAAACTAAAGTAGGAGACAAAATCATTACTGATTGTACTCAAGTCTCAAATGAGTTCAAAGAATTCTTTATAGAATCTGTCAAAAACCTTTCCTCGGGTTTTTCCTGTCTGACTAATGATGATCAAACAACAGACATACCTGATAAACAAGACAGCTCATTTCAGCTCAAGGAGGTTAGTCAGACAACTGTCTTAAATGCCATACATGACCTAAACACCACATACTCAAAGGATATTTATAACCTAGACACAGCTTTTATTTTTTAAATATAGCGGCATCCTTATACAGCCTCTTACCCGTCTTATTACTATTTCCATTAAAACTGGGCAATTCCCAGATGGATGGAAAACTGCACAGGTAATACCACTTTTAAAATCTGGTGATGCTGGATTAACATCTAACTATAGACCCATCAGCCTTCTTCCAGTTTCATCTAAAGTCCTGGAGAAGATTGTTTCGGAACAACTAATGCACCACCTTGAGACAAATCACTATTTGAATCCCTTGCAATTCGGATTCAGACGTAACCATTCTACAGAACCTGCCACTTGTTTTTTAACTGAAAAGATCAAACATTCCCTTGACAAAGGACAGGTAGTCGGTGCAGAATGTTCAGACTTAAAAAAAGCATTTGATACAGTCAATCATAACATTTTAATTTCAAAACTAACTACTGTAAATTCAACTTATTGAAACAGTCATTGTCCTGTCTTGAGTCATATCTAAAGGGCCGTGAACAATGTGTCACCATTAATAATGTGAGATCTTCCTTCCGCAAAATTGAAGCAGGGATACCTCACGGTAGTGTCTTGGGACCGATACTATTTAGTCTATACATCAATGACCTACCAGATGTATGCACAGATATAGATTTACAGATGTATGCGGATGACACAGTCCTATATACATCTGGTAAGACCTGTACTCTAGTTGCTGAAAAGCTAAATTAGACAAAATAGCATCTTGGCTGGCATCATCCTGTTTAACCCTAAACACTAAAAAGACTAACTGTCTGCTTCTCCATAAAAAAACAACCTCAAAAAAACCTGAATATAAAAATTAATGATGAGGTCATTGAACAAGTACCTGAAGTCAAATATTTGGGCATAATCATAGACTATCAGCTGAATTTTAAAAGTCACATTAAGAAAATGTGCAAAACTCTGAAGGCCAACCTAGGCTGTTTTAAGATTATAAAAAACTGCTTAACTCTCAGCTGTGCTTTTACTTTTATGAATTCAATGATTCTTTTACACATATCTTATAGCTTAACTACATGGTCCCAGGCACACCATCAGCAGTCAAGACCATTGAGTCTTTATCACCGTGCCTTGAAAGTCCTAGACAAGAAGAGAATACGATATCATCATTGCCAAATTTTAACCACATTTTAATATTTCCATTAAAACTGGGCAATTCCCAAATGGATGAAAACCTTGCCAAATTTTAACCAAATACAATATTTTAAGTTTTACCAATTTTATTTTGTTACATACAGTCGAACTGGTTTTTAAATGTTTGGATAACTCTGCTCCCCAATTGCTCTGCAAGGCCATTACAAGACTGCAAAGTGGTACCAGAACTACCACCAGAGCAATGTCAAAAGGCAACTGTTGCGTTCCATTCTGTAGAACATCTTTTGCCCAGACTGCCTTTTCAATAAAAAGACCACAACTATGGAA
This sequence comes from Nerophis ophidion, assembly GCF_033978795.1. Taxonomy (NCBI): domain Eukaryota; kingdom Metazoa; phylum Chordata; class Actinopteri; order Syngnathiformes; family Syngnathidae; genus Nerophis; species Nerophis ophidion. Next base: position 380,749 of record NW_026906989.1, on the reverse strand, counting down.
CTCTTTACCTGACACTTTGAAAAGTATAACTGCACTTGTCACTTTCAAAAAACAAACAAAATGATGGCTAGTTGAGCAGCAATCGTGTTCCCATGTTTAGTTTTTTCTAATTTTTACTAATTGTTTTTTATCTAGCCTGCACTTTGTGTTGTTATTATTATTGGATTTTATTTAGTTTGCACTTTGTGTTATTTCTATTATCATTATTATCGACTCTTTTTTGTCTTATTTTCATTTTCTGGTTTTAATGATGTTGGATCTGTGTTGTTGTTGTTGTTGTTGGGGACAAGTGTTGTAAATTAGCTTTGGCTACAAACACTATGATGCATACATTGGATAACTGTTTCAGATGTCTGGGTTTTTTGGATCCGTCCCTATTTCAAATAAACCTTAATATATAATATATGTGAGTGGAATGTGTTGATGTTGGAATGGTTTGAATAGGTTAAAAAATGTGGGGATGGTGCAACTTGGAGAAATGTTACTCAGGTGGGTGTACGCATGTGTGGAAGGTACGTAGACACAGAAAACTCCCCCACAAGAATGTTTGTGTGAGAGGTAATAAAACGGAGGTATTAAAACATTAGTCAGTCAATCAAACAAACGGTCAATGAACTTTGCAGTCATGGATACACTGTGTGTTTATTTTCTCCAGCTGCGGCTCTCAAACTTCGTTCGTTTGGTCTGAAAGCGTAAAAAAGCGCTGCCTCAATAAGACAAAAATAAAGCGGGTCTGGGGGCCCAAACGGTGCCATTCTTTTGTGAGTGTAGGCGTGTAGTCCTTATGTGACATCATCATGTCATGTTCATGAGGAAGCTGAGCTTGTTTCATACACGACTCCCCTCAGCCGTCTCCACTCCAACACGCATGAGCAGCTAACTTGGCTAACATTAGCAGGTGACCTACGAGAAAATTCTCACAAGACCACAACTCTTCTTCTCTGACCTTCCCAAAGTGATAATCCAATCAATAATCACTGAACTCAACAAAAAAAATAAGGCATATTATTTCAACAATGACTTCCGGTGTCACAGAACTGGCTGATATAACAAAATCTGCTTTTCATTGCACAATATCAGGGAAATTGACATCAATGTAAGAGCAATGTTGTCATTCTTAGGAGAAGCAACATTTGTCAGGGAAAATAATGCCTTGCCGGTAAGGTCTATTCAGGTGTACTGGAGAGGAGCCTAAGCCAGATAGTCGAACCTCGGATTCAGGAGGAACAGTGTGGTTTTCGTCCTGGTCGTGGAACTGTGGACCAGCTTTATACTCTGGGCAGGGTTCTTGTGGGTACATGGGAGTTTGCCCAACCAGTCTACATGTGTTTTGTGGACTTGGAGAAGGCATTCGACCGTGTCCCCCGAGAAGTCCTGTGGGGATTGCTCAAAGAGTATGGGGTATCGGACTGTCTTATTGTGGCGGTCCGCTCCCTGTACGATCAGTGTCAGAGCTTGGTCCGCATTGCCGGCAGTAAGTCGGACCCGTTTCTAGTGAGGGTTGGACTCCGCCAAGACTGCCCTTGGTTACCGATTCTGTTTTATGGATAGAATTTGTAGGCGCAGTCAGGGCGTTGAGGGGATCTGGTTTGGTGGCTGCAGGATTAGGTCTCTGCTTTTTGCAGATGATGTGGTCCTGATGGCTTCATCTGGCCAAGATCTTCAGCTCTCACTGGATCGGTTTGCAGAAGAGTGTGAAGCGACTGGGAAGGGAATCAGCACCTCCAAGTCCATGGTTCTCGTCCGGAAAAGGGTGGAGTGCCATCTCGGGGTTGGGGAGGAGATCGACAAGCGGATCGGTGCGGCGTCTTCAGTAATGCGGACGCTGTATCGATCCGTTGTGATGAAGAAGGAGCTGAGCCGGAAGGCAAAGCTCTCTTTATCGGTCGCTCAAAGGTCCATCCTTACTTATGGTCATGAGCTTTGGGTTATGACCGAAAGGACAAGATCTCGGGTACAAGCGGCCGAAATTAGTTTCTTCCGCCGGGTGGCGGGGCTCTCCCTTAGAGAAAGGGTGAGAAGCTCTGTCATCCAGGAGGAACTCAAAGTAAAACCGCTGCTCCTTCACATGGAGAGGAGCCAGATGAGTTCGGGCATCTGGTCAGGATGCCACCCGAACGCCTCCGTCAGGAGGCGTTTAGGGCACGTCCGACCGGTAGGAGGCCACGGGGAAGACCCAGGACACGTTGGGAAGACTATGTCTCCCGGCTGGCCCGGGAACGCCTCGGGATCCCCCGGGAGGAGTTAGATGAAGTGGCTGGGAAGAGGGAAGTCTGGGCTTCCCTGCTTAGGTTGCTGCCCCCAAGACTTGACCTCGGATAAGCGGAAGAAGACGGATGGATGGAAAATAATTTGTTCTGGACCACTCATTCATTCTTTAAACACGCTGTCATTTAAATTAGCGACTAAACAACGAAGCTAAAGCTGGCAAGGAAAATCCATACACCCACAACACATCTCATCTGCTTGTGTTGTGAACGACATCATCAATGTTGGAATAATGTACAAACAGGACAATAGTCGCAACTTTCACCTCCACACATCGTTCTGAGAACAGCAACACACTTCCCCTTCACAATAATAGGTCTGACTGTGTTAACAAAATAAAGGTTTTAAAAAAAGCACCTTAAACAAGCATAAAGAACTTATCGATGCATTTACACAATTATTATGCTTTGACCCAAAGTACGGGTCAAAATTGTCCAAAGGTTTATTGCACAAATAAATGTGAGCAATTCTACATTTAATAAACAAACTGGGAAAAAAATTGCATTTGCCTTGGTGCCCTTCTAACTTGCCTTGGTGCCCTAAAATATGAACCCTCCTTTAAGGCAACACTTGTCTTGACCTTAAAAAGTTAAAATTTGAGGCCTGTCTATAATGTCCCATCCATCCATCCCTGTTTTAAAGAGATAGCATTTAAAAAAATGACTTCTGGGTATATTATATTGATCAAATAATTCTTATTAGTGAGCAGAATAGAGGCGCTCTCATTGACTCCATTGTTAGAATTAGGATAGTCAAGATTTTGCTAATGTTTGTTTAGGGCTTCACGGTGGCAGAGGGGTTAGTGCGTCTGCCTCACAATACGAAGGTCCTGCAGTCCTGGGTTCAAATCCAGGCTCGGGATCTTTCTGTGTGGAGTTTGCATGTTCTCCCCGTGAATGCGTGGGTTCCCTCCGGGTACTCCAGCTTCCTCCCACTTCCAAAGACATGCACCTGGGGATAGGTTGATTGGCAACACTAAATTGGCCCTAGTGTGTGAATGTGAATGTTGTCTGTCTATCTGTGTTGGCCCTGCGATGAAATGGCGACTTGTCCAGGGTGTACCCCGCCTTCCGCCCGATTGTAGCTGAGATAGGCGCCAGCGCCCCCCGCGACCCCGAAAGGGAATAAGCGGTAGAAAATGGATGGATGGATGGATGGTTTAGGACTTAGAATGCATAAAGAATAAAAAACATGTTATTGTCTTACATATGGATTGTGAATGATAGGCAAAATAAAAAAAAATCAGATCCCCTTTGATAATTGTTCTACATCCTGTGAAAGGGCTGATGCTGTGGTGAACGTGAGAAAATAAGTAAATGTCGGGAAATGCAAATTTAAGCAAAAATGGTGGACAAACTTTTTAAAACCTGGTTAGAGATTGTTTGTAGTAAACCCAGAGAGGCATGTGTGTGTTATAAAATGATGGTAGAGTTACCTTTATTATTTGGGTTTAGGGGGCCATGTCATGGGGCTCGTCCACAGCACATCTCTGACTTGTTCCACCACTGACAGTTTATTGTACAAATGGACTGGGATGTGTAACTCATCTTTAGTAGTTACATTCCACAGAACACAGACAACCACGTGGTTGCAAGACCACGTTGCAAGTAGCAGACGGAATGCATCATCCTCACAAGACAACACAACTTCTTATACACAATATATTAAGCATTGTGTTATTAATAAAATATAAAGTTAATAAAGATGTGAGAGTAAAAGGTAAACAAACCTGTTCTGTGTAACACAACTTGATGATGGTTCTTATAATAAACGTCCAGTAGTTGATGTTGTCGCTCGTCGTCCTCTTTTGTTGGACAAAGTTCCTCCTCATACTTTGCTGTCGTTCTTTCACACAATCACAACACTTTACTCTCACACTTGATCTCTACTTAGCGATGTGTTGATAACTTCTGTGTCTTCTGTTAGCAGCTAACAAGCTAAGCTAACTAGCGAGCTAAGCTAACTAACAAGCAAAGATAGCACGAGAAGCGGCACAGTGCTTCTAGCGCATCCAGACCACTTTATCCTTAAACAATGAATCACAGATGTATATTTCAAACTGGATAGCAAATAAAACTGACTTATTAGCGTCCTGCACACTTCTTTCTCCTTCTCCTCCTGTTCTGACGTTTTCCGTTTACCCCGGAAGCTGGGAATGACGTCACAGCCGAGCGGACGAAGAGGTAGCTCTATATAAGATATTGCCTGCTGTCACTGTTACCATGCTTTTCTTTTACGTAATATTTATTTGAATAACAATGTGATATAAACGAGTGTCTTGTTTTTAAAAAATAAATTCAAAGTATATCAAACAAAGCTTTAATGTTGGGGTTCAGTGGCGCCCCCCTGCGACATTCATTGCAATGACAAGAGTGAAAGTGCTAGAAATTGTAGCGATATTACTGCCTGATTTATTTAAATTTACCCTTCCACGTGTTTTTATTGTTGTTCCCTTTTACTCCTAGATAATCTATTTCATACAAAACATTAATAAAACATTGAAATATCACAGAACGTGACGTCGCAGGAGCTCCTTTGTAAAAAAGTACAGGAAGTGACGTAACTTCACGCATGCGTGGATCGATCGTGTCGTGAATTTATATCAATTTTTTAATCAATGTGAAACATTTGCTCTCTAAAACTAAAGTCTCTTTCTTAAAGTGAAATCCAAATCCTCACATTGTGTTAATGATTTCAATTTATTCATTCAGTCTTGGAAGATTTGTACAAAATAGAAAAACACTTACATTATTATATTTATTGGAATATATTAAGTCGTTTTAAATAAGCACATTCAAGCAAAAGTTTATCATTTAATTATATACATTTTATTTAAATCTTATTCGAATTGTCTCTCAAGTGTACCCCGCCTTCCGCCCGATTGTAGTTGAGATAGGCGCCAGTGCCCCCTGCGACCCCAAAAGGGAATAAGCGGTAAAAAATGGATGGATGGATTTACTATTACTTTCTTTAACGGGTTTTGTTTGTAAGAGGATTGGATTTAATGTGATGTTTTTTATATTGCTGAGTAAAATATTGAAAAAACATTGACTCATATTGTATTGAAAGTACCTTAATGTGTCTAAACATTGTTTATGTATGTTTAATTGTTCAATAACAAAATTAAATACTCAGAAGTAGAACTGGCTAGCAAATAAACTTTCATTAACATAAAATGTTGAAGTCCTATTACATGACATTATATAAATATGTATATTAAGTATAGTTGGCAAGTAAACAAAATGCATTTGCCATACCTAATTGTATTATATCAATTATAACTCAACCCCACACTTTACAACATGTATTCACACTTTGTTGTGTGAAACTATTTTACACAAACTTACCTTTATTTATAATACTCATTATTTTGTAATACGTTATATAAAAATGTGTGTTCTGGATCTAAATTAATTCATGGAAATTTAATTGTTAAACAATCTTTTTAGTGAGGTAGCATCTTTTTTTACCTGGAAACTTATCTCCTTAAGTGTGCAAATAAAGTCTTACGTATTACTTGTATTACATTTGAATTTAACCTTATTGAGCATATTGACAAGATTGTGCAACACAAACAACAATATGTGACATTAGAAAATGTGCCAAGTATGAAAAAGTCATTTTGTATTTGCGTACAGGATGTTGAATGACGATGATCTCGACCCACCATAAATAAACAAAACAGGAAGATTGGAGCATGTGGAAGGAAGCTATGACTGTTATCATTTTCCACCACAAGGGGGCGATGTTTGTGTCGATATCAATGACTAGTCATGATCAGACCCCGACCTAAAGGCCTCATATCAGTTTGCAAGGAGATCCCATCATCTAAAGAGAAGTAAAGACAACTTGATGGTTGATGGCGAGGGGCAGTTTTGGCCGCCAGGCTCCGCCCACCACCAATGGGTACCAACAGGTACTGACCCATTCTGCACGACAGGGTGTCATCATCATCATTTGTACCAACTCTGAGTACAATCTCAGTTTGTGGGGCCGAGTTATAAATGTGTAAAGTTGTGTGGCGAGCCATCAGGTCAAAGTTTGGTCAAAGTCCCGAGGAGGAGTTTGTTCAAGTACCACCCCTTTTTGACTTCAACATGGCTGATGGAAACCAAAATAGCTGACTTTCTTTTGGCTCTCAAATATGGCTTCTTGAGACTTTTACGTTCCTCCTGTCACGATAGACGCCGCTGGTGATTTTCCCGGCGATACGTGAATCTGGGGCGAGGGGCACAATCATTCACATTTTCAAGAGTTAATATTTGATGTTTGGCTTCGGGGCTCCTAAACTATTTCATTTTTTGCTTGCAAGATTTGGAGAGTTTTGAGAGAACCTTTCCTCACACACACTGCACATTCTAGAACTATCCTTTAGCCACGCCCCCTGGGCTAATATACTTCCAGTGTTGTGACCTCTGTTTACAATTTGTCAGCTCCAAAATATACCTTCTCACTGGCTACTCGGCCTGTCAATCTTTGGCCTCCACACCATTCCATTCAGAAGCCATTCTCCATTCAAAAGCAATACTTGGCTGCCACTTCTCTCATCAACTACATCCCTCCAGAAAATACACTGATAATACTTGATCTGAAGCAATCAAATATATCATGAATCTACTCAGGTCGCATGGTTTATAAGAAGGATAATGAAGTTGGATAAATGAGTCATAATTGCAATGGTCTTGCAGACAACAGAAAAAGAAAACTTATATTTATGTGGCTGAAGGAAAAAAAAACACAATATATTTTGTCTTCAAGAAACGCATTCAATAAATTTTAGATGCAGAAAAATGGAGAAAAGAATGGGATGGTTCGATTTCCCGTGGTATACTATTCCCATTTATTGAACTTAGGGCTGAATACTTAAGTTAAAGTTAAAGTAGCAATGATTGTCACACACACACTAAGTGTGGTGAAATGTGTCCTCTGCATTTGACCCATCCCCTTGTTCACCCCCTGGGAAGTGAGGGGAGCAGTGAGCAGCAGCGGTGCCGCGCCTGGGAATCATTTATGCTGATGTAACCCCCAATTCCAACCCTTAATGCTGAGTGCCAAGCAGGGAGGTAATGGCTACCATCTTTTTATGGTCTTTGGTATGACTCGGCCGGGGTTTGAACTCGCAACCTACCCATCTCAGGGCGGACACACTAACCACTAGGCCACTGAGTAGAATCAACAGCTTGTATAATGCTCACTAAATTATTGGATGACACTCTTGATTTGAGAATTTTATTTGACATTGTCTTCATGATGATTATCCTGTAGAAACAAGATTGTTTCTTTTAGATTTGTTTGTGTTTTCTAACAGTGGGAAAAGTCCAGAACAATTGGGAGATGACACCTTTTTAAAATGAGTGATTCATCTATTTTCTATTTGACATAAACATCATTGTGTTGAAAGCCTCTGCATGAATTTAGATATAGAAACAAGTTGCAAGTTGCAAGATTAGAATGTATGAATGGCTTTGATGTTTATATCTGGAGCTTTGTTCACAATGAAAAATGATATTTTGCTCAATAAAGATATTGTATTGGGGATAGGTTGATTGGCAACACTAAATGGTCCCTAGTGTGTGAATGTGAGTGTGAATGTTGTCTGTCTATCTGTGTTGGCCACCTGTCCAGGGTGTACCCCGCCTTCCGCCCGATTGTAGCTGACATAGGCACCAGCGACTCCAAAGGCAATAAGCGGCAGAAAATGGATGGATGGATATTAACATGACATGAGGGAAGAAGTTTCTACTTGAAGTCAGTTACATACTACATGACTTCTTCACTACTCAGTGGCTTAGTGGTTAGAGTGTCTGCCCTGAGATCAGTAGGTTGTGAGTTCAAACCCCGGCCCAGTCATACCCAAGACTAATAAAATGAAACCCATTACCTCCCTGCTTGGCTTGCAGCATCAAGGGTTGGAGTTGGGGGTTAAATCACGGGTACTTTAACTAGACATTTTCCCGGGAAGTGAAAAAGGTGGTGGTCAACCAAGCCAAGATGGCTGTTGTGCAGCAACCTGTGAGCCAACTCTCTTTGAGGACACAAAGGACCTAGATCAGGGCTGTCAAACATAGGTCCCACGGGCCGGATAAGGCCCTCCTGTTCTACAAGTCTGACATACCAATACGTGTTTTGATACCCTCTAATAAAATATTATGATTGACAGTATCGAAAGCAGCGCTAAAATCAACAAAAAAGTATATTTTAAAAAATATACTTCATCTCCAATGTCCATCATAACTATACATAAAACTTCTTAGAGGTCCTTTTAGACAGTCAATTAACATCAAATTAGAGCTACTTTGACTATAAACCAGTCCAAATGCCAAAAAAAGAAACACAAAGTCCACCCGTTGGAAAAGGTTCGCTACTAAAAAATACATCTTTAACTCTTTGTAGTAAAATATATAATTTCCAGTCCAAATGCCAAAAAAAAGCAACAAAACGTGATTCAAAAGCTTTCTAGGAGCAATGCTATGCTACCTCACAAGACGTAACTACCTTACCTCATTTCTTGGCTTAACTTGCTTATGAACACATTGCTCTTGCACAAATGATAGTCAACAACCTCCATTATAAGAAAGATGTGCTTACCTTTTTGGTTTAAACAGCTTATTTTGGTGTTGAGTCAGCCGACATGTCCTGCATTGCAGAGGAACCTCCTTCAGTTTGGGGACCAGGTGTAGTCCATTGGTAATCAGGGGAGGGATATGAGCCCAACAGCGAGTGCAGTACCAGCTACAGCCCTATGAGGGGGCTGCTGTGCAAATGTCTCACACTCAAACTAAACAGTAAACATGGTTTATGGGGGGGAAAAAAGCTTAAAAATCACTTAGGCATTTTCAGAATGGATTTGACTATTATTTAAAGTGACTTTGTAAACAGAACGACGTCCCCCATAAGTAAGCATTGCCAGAACACACACACACACACACACACACACACACACACACACACACACAAAGCACTGAGGATTTGAGGACAAAAGTCACTTTTGAGTTGTCCACACCGGAGAATAACTAAAGATTGTTGAACAAAAAAATATGGAACTGAAAAATTTATGCAACAAAGATAAAAAAATAAAAAGATTTGGAATATGATATCGATCCAGATACAAATGTTTTCCCCCACATCAGTAATAATAGTTGTTATTATCCAGATGAACAATATAATAGCAACATTAATTGTAATAACAAATTGTCAATTATTCATTTTAATAGCAGAAGTTTGTATGCAAATTCTAACAACATGAAGCACTTTTTAGAACAATTCAACAAACCCTTTAAAGTGATCGCTGTCACAGAAACATGGATTGATGATTAAAAAATGAATATATTTTGATCTGGAAGGATATGAACTAAACTACATCAACAGAAGCAACAAAAACGGAGGAGGAGTAGTTGTGTATGTGATGAAGAACCTGAACCACAAAGTGGTAAAAAACATGTCATTTGCTGTAGATAATATCTTACAAAACCAGTGAAGTTGGCACGTTGTGTAAATGGTAAATAAAAAGAGAATACAATGATTTGCAAATCCTTTTCAACTTATATTCAATTGAATAGACTGCAAAGACAAGATATTTCATGTTCACACTGAGAAACTTTTTTTTTTAATTGCAAATAATCATTAACTTAGAATTTAATGGCAGCAACACATTGCAAAAAAGTTGTCACAGGAGCATTTTTACCACTGTGTTACATGGCCTCTCCTTTTAACAACACGCAGTAAATGTTTGGGAACTGATAAGACCAATTTTCAAAGCTTTTCAGGTGGAATTCTTTCCCATTCTTGCTTGATGTACAGCTTAAGTTGTTCAACAATCCGGGGTCTCTGTTGTGGAATTTTAGGCTTCATATTACGCCAAACATTTTCAATGGGAGACAGGTCTGGACTACAGGCAGGCCAGTCTAGTACCCACACTATTTTACTAAGAAGCCACGCTGTTGAAACACGTGGCATGGCATTGTCTTGCTGAAATAAGCAGGGGCGTCAATCATAACGTTGCTTGGATGGCAACATTTGTTGCTCCAAAACCTGTATGTGAAAGCCAGCATTAATGTTGCCTTCACAGATGTGTAAGTTACCCATGCCTTGGGTACTAACACACCCCCATACCATCACACATGCTGGCTTTTCAACTTTGTGCCTAGAACAATCCGGATGGTTTATTTCCTCTTTGGTCCGGAGTACACAAGGTCCACAGTTTCCAAAAACAATATGAAATGTGGTCTCGTCACACCACAGAACACTTTTCCACTTTACATCAGTCCATCTATGATGAGCTCGGGCCCAGCGAAGCTGCCGGCGTTTCTGGGTGTTGTTGATAAATGGCTTTGGCTTTGCATAGTAGTGTTTTAACTTTCACATACAGATCTAGCGACTAACTGTTGTTACTGACAGTGGATTTGTGAAGTGTTCCTGAGCCCACATGGTGATATCTTTTACACATTGATGTCGCTTTTTAATGCAGTACCGCCTGAGGGATTTAATGTCCTCGCTCACATGCAGTGATTTTTCCAGATTGTCTGAACCCTTTGATGATATTACAGACCGCAGATTTTGAAATCCCTAAATTCCTTGCAATAGTTCTTTGAGAAATGTTGTCCCTAAACTGTTCGACAAAATGCTCACACATTTTGTCACAAAGTGGCGACCCTCGCTCCATCCTTGTTTGTGAATGAGGGAACATTTCATGGAAGCTGCTTTTATAGCCAATCATGGCACCCTCCTGTTCCCAATTAGCCTGTTCACCTGTGGGATGTTCCAATTATGTGTTTGATGAGCATTCCTCAACCTTATCAGTCTTTTTTGCCACGTGTGCCAGCTCTTTTGAAATTCGTTGCAGGCATCAATTTCCAATTGAGCTAATATTTGTAAACAATAAAAAAAGTTTTCCGTTTCGAATGTTAAATATCTTGACTTTGCAGTCTATTCAATTGAATATAGGTCGAAAAGGATTTGCAAATCATTGTATTCTTTTTTATTTACGGTTCACACAACGTGCAAACTTCACTAGTTTTGGGTTTTGTAGAATGCATAAGCATTGAAATATGTCAGGAAAAAAGCAAACACATATTCATCAGTTGTATATATAGATTAAGTATAGAAACATTTGAAGATTGGATCAAGGCAAATTACATGGACAATGGTCAAAAAATAATGTTCTTATGTGGTGACTTTAATATTGACTTATTGAACCCTAACAAGCAAAAGTCCATTGATGACTTCATTGATACAATGTACAGCATCAGTTTATATCCTAAAATCACAAAGCCAAGCAGCATCACAGGACACTGTGCCACACTTATTGATCATATCTTTACCAATGATTTTGATAACAACATTACAAGTGGTCTACTTATAACCAACATTAGTCATCATCTGCCATTTTTCGCAATATATGATGGAAACTCCAAGAAGAAGAACATGGAAGACATTAATACATTTTGAAAAATTTGCACAGAGAAGAGGATGATTGTTTTCAAAAATGAGCTAGAAAAGCTAAATTAGGACAATGTGTCCAATGAAAATGATGTTGATGAAGCATATGAACATTTCTTAAACACGTTGATTTTTTTTTATGACAAACATTGTCCATGGAAACAACTCAGTAGAAAGCAGAGAAAGAATAATCAACCATGGACGACAAAAATATTCAAAATGCTTCTAATAAGAATACATTATATCGAAAATGTATAACACAAGCAAGTACAAAAGGTATAAAAACAAGCTAACTAGCATACTACAAACATGTAGAAAATAATATTACAGTCAATTATTAGACTGACACAAAAACAATATGAGAGCAACATGGGGGCATCCTCAATAGCTTTATTAAAAATGGCACAAAGAGGGATTGGCCCCAATAATTCTTAGACACACTGATAGAATACAATACAATGAATAATAAAAAAACAGGAGTTGAACATGATCAGTAAAAAGTCTGATTAAAAAGGTGTGTCCTTAGCCCTTTTAAAAAATACATCAATGGTCTCTGCAGTCCTGAGGCTCTCTGGCAGGCTGTTCCACAGGTGGGGGCCATAAGAGAATATAACACCCACTCTCTGTCAAATAGTCAAAAACCCATCAATCAAAATGGTTTATGACCTCTAAGCCACGCCCCCGGATTTTGATGTGATCAGTAGGTCACTGACAGTATGATTTGACTGATCCATCCATTAAAGATGACCATGTATTTTACAGTCTGATACTAACTGTCTGATTTGTCAGATGTCAGTTGTTTTGAAAATCTATGAAGGACTTGTCTGTCATCTCTGTACATCTAATATATTTCATTTAGCAGTAGTGTGTATGTCAACTATACACTCTATAAAACTCTTAAAAAATGGAGAGGCTACTATGTTAGACATGTTAATGTGTGTGTGTGTGTGTGTGTGTGTGTGTGTGTGTGTGTGTGTGTGTGTGTGTGTGTGTGTGTGTGTGTGTGTGTGTGTGTTTGTGTGCCCACCCAGGAAGGATAGAAAAATGTCTTGTGCTACCATGAGGGTTTGTGTGGGCTCAGTTTGTTCCTTGCGTGCAACTTCAGAGTTGAAACAAACACATTAGGAAAAGTTCTGTTTATTTCTCATAAAAGTTATTATAATGTGTCTTGCAGACGTCTGTGAAGAACATCTTCTCTCTGAGCAACAGGAGTGAAGCTCCAGGATGGTGAAGGAGGAGCCTCAGCCCTCTTACTTGAAAGAGGAAGACAAGGACCCACTCTTCCTCCATTTTAAAGAGGAAGAGGAGGTACCAGAGACCCCACACTTTATAAAGAAAGTGAATGATCCACTGACCCCCAACATTAAACTGAACATGGAGGAGCCACTGACCGACCACTTTAAAAAGGAAGAAGAGGCGCCACAGATCTCCCACATTAAAGAAGAAGAGGAGGAACACAGCCTTAGTCAGGAGGGAGAGCATATTGAAGGACTGCTGGACTTCCCAGTGACTGGTGTCCCTGTGACGAGTGAAGATGATGAGGTGAAAGGTGAAAGTGAGGAGAGGGGAGGGGGGGAGCCTCCAAGCAGCAGCTCAACACAACACATGACAACAGAAGCTGATGGAGACCACTGTGGAGGATCACAAGCAGACAAGCTCTTAGCTCCACTATCAGATAGTGAGGACACAACGTCACACTCTCCTGACACTGATGATGAAGACTCTAAAGATGATAAGACATGTCACACTGACAACACTCACTTCACATCTTCTCACTCTCACAAAACTTTTAAATTCCATTGTCATCTGAAAAGACACATGAGAACACACACTGGAGAGAATCCTTATTCTTGTTCACTCTGTAGTAAAGGTTTTACTCAAAGGTACATTTTGAAAATACACATGAGAACACACACCGGAGAAAAACCTTTTTCCTGTTCAACCTGTGGTAAAGGTTTTACACAAAGTAAACATTTGAAAGTACACATGAGAACACACACTGGTGAAAAACCCGTTTTCCTGTTCAATCTGTGGTAAAGGTTTTACAAGAAGTACAGATGTGAAAGGACACATGCAAATACACACTGGTGAAAAATCACTTTCCTGTTCAATCTGTGGTAAAGGTTTTAGACACAGTCAGAGTTTGAAAGTACACATGAGAACACACACTGGTGAAAAATCACTTTCCTGTTCCATCTGCAACAGAAGTTTTCGTCATCGATCAAGCCTTGTAGCACACACGAGAAGACACCCAGGAGAGAAAGTGTTGAGTTGCAGTGTGTGTGGTGAAAGATTGTCTTCTAAGTACCAGTGTAAGAAACACAAGTGTGCTGGTGAGAACAGCAGCAGCAAATGAAACTGCAGGATTTGAAATAAACTGTCCAGACTTTCATTTTGACTTTCTAACAACATCAGCACATATAACATGTGTGACATTGTTGTTTGTCTAACACAATGTTGTTAACATGCTTCTATATTTACACACCATTTTTTCAGCCCATTGTATGCATTATTGTGCAACATTGTTTAGTTTTATATTGACATACATTTTTGCAAGAGGAACAATTTTACTAAAATGGTCAGTAAATCCAAAACAGTACAAAACATGTGCTACATTCAAATTCCATTTAATGTACAAACAATTTATACAAAATTATTCCCTTTTAAAATGTGTGACTGTATGTGTAACATTGTTGTTTGTGTAACACTATTTTAATATGCTTCTACATTTAAAGATTAGATATTTTGTATTAGTGTTTTTTTAGTCGAGTACCTGCATTAATATGCAACATTGTGTACTTTTATTAAAAATTGAACAGAACAATTTGACTGAAAAGGTGAGAGTAAAAGAGTACAAGACATATTTTAAATACATTTAAAAAAATGTAAGTGTATATATATTCATCATACAACATTAGACTTATTCATAATAGTGTTTTTTATAGGTGTTTGAAATATTGAAGTTTGACATATTTGTATTTGTAATTGTTAATAATCCCATAGATTATCACCTTTATATGATATACATATGTACTGGTTCACATCTGAAACATCTTCTGGACCACTTCAGGAAGCATATTATTATTTACTTTATACATCATTTGAACAGTTGTCTTTTATACAATTTTAAAATGTGTGACTTTAGTAATTATTTGTTGGGTCTCTATAGTCAATTTTATTAATTATCTTTATTACTCTCTTTTGTAATATGATGATTGTGTTGTGATTGTTTTAAATGTATGTCCCCATACCTTTATGTAATATAAAAGTGAGAGAAAATGACTGAATTGTTTGTGGAAGGATGGTTTTGTTTTTACTTACATTTGTGGATAAAATCAAACATTCCATTATTGTCTCTTAAACATTTTGTACAATTTTTTTTCTTTTTTAACATCCCGAAAACATTATTAATTTCAGTAAACAAGTTTGGCGTGTCAGGCAAAAGCCGATATTGTACATCATCCAGCTGAGATTTCCTTTGCATACATTCTTATAATAAACACTTCATTTTGTTTTGCTATCACAGAAAGAACAAATGTTGTCTTCAGTTGCAAAACATCTTAAAAATTATTTTAAGTGGTGAATTCCGTTTTTTTTTTTTTTTTTTTATGAACTCCTTTGCCTTTGGAAGAATGAAAACTTTACAGTTATTTGTATTTTTGTTTGTTTTTTGTTCTAGAGAAAATACAGCAAATAAGAAATATTAAATAATTGTCTAATTTCAGAGTTTCAAATCTGTAATATTGTGTCCATCCACCAAAAGCCCGGAAAATTTAAAAAAGAGCTCTGAAAAACATTACATGCTGTATTTAGAATATTTTGAACCTTTATATTTGTTTTTAAATATTTTTGTCTATTTACAGGTCGTACTTACTGAAATCTTGAAATATTATAATACTTTTATCACTCAATAAGTGCATCAGCAACCAAATGCCTTTTTCAAACCACTTGGGTTGCCAGCACCTAGACTTTGAAATAAAGGACATCTCGCGGGTGGTTGGAACATTTTTGGTGTCCCTTACAAAACTTGGATATCCCCTATTTCAGTCCAGGCCTGAAAAAATGCTTAGAAAATGCTTTAAAAATGCAATATCTGTGCCAGTGCAGTTTGCAGAGGAAGTCCTCCCAGAAAGAATCATGAATGGGTATTTAAGCTTCTACTTTAGAGCTTACGTGCCACCCCCAGTACCTTGTTTCAAGTGCCAACGCTATGGGCACATAGTAGTGTGTGTCATGCTAAGATGAGATGTGGAAGGTGTGGAGGAGAGCATGAATATGGACAATGTGGAGAAAATGAACAGGTCAAGTGTTGTAATTGTGGCGGGAATCACACAGCAGCGTATGGGGGCTGCATCAGAAGGAAACAGGAAACAGAAGTACAGCAAATCAGAGTTGAAAGAAATATAACATACGGAGAGGAAGTTAAAGTAAGAAATCAAAAAAGTGCAGAACAGGACAGAAGTGAGAATATTTCAAGAAATAAAAAACAAGAGGCAGCAAATACAGGAATTTCCATGGACAAACTAGTTGTATTCCTGGCTTACGTAATAAATTGTACAGAACAGGCTAGAAACAAGACTGAGAAGATCAAAATAATTGTCAAAGCAGCAGCAAAGTTTTTAAATGTAAAAGAACTATCCTGGGAACAGGTGCAAGGTGAGCTACAGAGAGGAGACGAGACCGAGTCATGTGACCACAATCCAACGCCATGTTAATTGTTCAGTGGAATGCCAGAAGTTTGATAGCAAACGGACAGGAATTAAAGGGATATATTAATAATATGAAAAATAAACCACATATAATATGTATTCAAGAAACATGCCTGAAGCCAAAATTAAACTTTATAATAAAAGGATATATAACGATACGTAAAGATAGGAATGATGGGCACGGAGGAGGATGTGCCATATTTATTAAGGAAGACATGAAATATTCATTATTAAAAGTAAAACAAGAGCTAGAGATAGTAGGAGTAGAAGTATGGAATAATAAAGAAAGATACAAAGTACTAAACTTCTATAATCCATGCAAGAAATTAGAAATTCACCAACTAGAAACCATAATGGAGCACCGGAGTGGCAATATTATTTGGTGTGGTGACTTTAATGCACATAGCACAATGTGGGGTGAAAGGGATGACTGGAATGGGGATACATTGGAAGCACTTTTGGAGGAAAAAGAACTGGTGTGTGTGAATGATGGGTCGGGAACAAGGTTAGATGTCGTCACGGGTAAAGAAACAGCAATAGATTTAACACTGGTGTCACAAGGGTTAGCAGGAAAGGTGGAGTGGGAAGTAAATAAATACAGCACAATGGGAAGTGATCACTATCCAATCTTCATTCACATAAACATAAATCATAGGACAGAAAGCACTAGGATAGAAGGAAGATGGAAGTATAATCATGGTGACTGGGGGAAATTTAGGGAAATTACCGACATAACTTTAAAGGAAGTAGATATAAATCAAGATATTGAACAATTAAATACAGATATTACGGGGTGCATAATAGAAGCAGCCGAACAGAGCATACCAAGGAATAGTATAGGGAGAAGAAGGAAGATAGTGCCGTGGTGGACACAAGAGTGCACAGATGCAATACTAGAACGGAATAGAGCATTTAGAATATTGAGAAGAACACATCATTTCCAAGACATGATCCAATATAAAAGGCATCAAGCTAGAGTAAGGTATGTTATTAAAAAAACAAGAAAACACCATTGGAGAACTTTTTGTGAAACACTAAATAGAACTACTCCTTTAAGCCAAGTGTGGGGAATGATCAAGAGAATGTCAGGGCTCAGAAAAGAACATAAACATCATGTGATGAAAGATGGAACGCGGAGTGTGGGAGGAAATAAAGAAAAAGCAGAACTTTTAGCAAAAACCTTTGTTAGAGTGCACAGTAATGATCATTTGAGAAATGTAGAAAAACAAAAGAGAGAAGAAACAATTAGTTTAAATATTGAGGAAATGAAGGAAGACAACGATAATAGTTTTACCAACACTATGGATATGACATTTTCTTTGGATGAAATGGTTCCAATTTTAAAAAAAGTTAAAAATACGACGCCAGGGAAAGACCTGGTGAGTTATCAAATGATCAAAAATGTAGGTAGCATCGGCAAAGAAGTGGTCTTGAAATTATATAATAGGATATATGAAGAAGGAAAATGAGCAGCCGAGTGGAAAGAAGCTGTAATAATTCCAATATGCAAGCCAGGGAAAGATCCGGAAGAGGCAGGAAATTATAGGCCGATAGCATTGACCTCAAATTTGGGCAAAGTAATGGAAAAAAATGATTAATGAAAGATTAATATATTATTTAGAGTCAAAAGAAATGATAAAAAACTACCAAAGTGGTTTTCGCAAAGCAAGTGTTACGGTTCAGACCCCTGCCAGCGCCGCTCGTCCATCTGTGCGCCACTCGGGTCACGCGCACGGGCGCACACATCCAGGAACGAGCCGCGCGCGTCCCCGCCCTGCAGCAGCTGCCAGCTGCAATCAGTCACCTGCAAACTTCACACCTGATGGTAATGACGGAGCTGCCTTTATAGACCTGGACAACCTGCCATCACTGGCCGGATTATAGCCATCTGTACCTGAGTAAGCATCCTGTGTCTGGCTTCCATCCCGCGTACTCGCTCTTCCCCTGCGACTTCCGTGTTTCTGTTGTCTGACGCTCTTGTTGTCTTCCCGCAGCTCTTCCCGTGTTTCTCCTCTCCCCTTGCCTCCCGGACTGCCTTTTGGATTCTCGACCTCCCGCTTGGACACGTTTTCCCACGGACTTCCGCGTTACTTCACTCTGGTCAACATTTTGGTAAGACATCCTCCAGCTAATCTACACACATAGCCTTACACCATACACACTTGAGTTTTGGTCAGACTTCATTTCCTTGGTTTATTCATTAGCAGTATTAGTATTGTTATTATTATTAGTAGTAGTACTACAGATTTATGTATATATTTACTATATATAATAAATCTTTGGACATACTGCCACCTGGTGTTCGTTTGCCGTCACTTCCCCTTTAGTCAAACATAACACCAAGAAGCACAAATGACCCAGCAGTGCAGCTGGAAGAGGAAATTAGAAAAGGACAAATAAATAAAGAAAGTATAATTGCGGTATTTTTTGACATAGAGAAAGCGTATGATATGTTGTGGAAAAAGGGGTTGCTGATGAAACTAAATAGGATTGGGATTAGAGGAAGAATGTACAGATGGATAAAATACTTTTTAACAAGTAGAACATTATTAGTAAAAATAGAGAATGAATATAGCAGAGAATACGAAGTGGAAAATGGGACCCCACAAGGGAGTATAATAAGTCCACTACTATTTTCCATCATGATAAATGAAGTTTTTAGTGAAGTGGAAGGGTTAGTGGAGGTGGCATTGTTTGTGATGATGGAGTGATGTGGAAGAGAGGTAGAAATACACATCATATAGAAAAGAAGATTCAAAAAGCGGTAAATCAAGTTGAAGAATGGGGAACAGCTCGGGGTTTAAGATTCTCTGTTGGAAAGACAAAAGTCATATATTTTACAAAGAGGAAAGTACAAAACAAGCTCCAAATAAAACTCTATGGAGAAAACATAGAAGAGGTACAAATATTTAAATATTTAGGAATATGGTTTGATAAAAATATGAACTGGTCAACCCACATCAGCAAAATAGTGGAGAAAAGTAAAAAGGTGTTAAATATAATGAGGGCTTTGAGGGGTAAAGATTGGGGGGCTGATAGGTTGACATTGAAAACAATATATATCACTTTAATTCCATCTGTTATCGACTACGGATGCATTATTTATCAAGCTGCTTCAAAAACACTACTTGAGAAAATAGACCGGATCCAGTCGCAGGCGTTAAGTTTATGTTGTGGAACTACTAAATCTACTCCAGTGGCAGCATTACAAGTAGAAATGAATGAAAAACCTTTGGACATGAGGAGAGATCAACTCTCAGCAGTTTATTGGGCAAACTTAAAAGGATCCAAGCAAGGACATCCAACCCATCAAGTGCTAATAAACTGCCAAGAAAAAGAGAAGAAAAAAATGAATAGTTTTGGGTGGATAATAGGAGATACATGTAACAAAACACAAACTGACAATATTAAAGTGAGCCCTACAGTACCAATTCCTGCAATACCACCGTGGATGTATGACAACCCAAAGGTAAACATGCAGTTCCTGAAGAATAGACATTTAAATAGTTACCAGATAGAACATTGGATTGAGGAAATGTTTTTTGATAACATCATGATATTCACAGATGCATCAAAAACTATAAATAGTAAAGTAGGAGCTGCTGCAGTTATCCCACAGAGAAATATAGTGTTGAATAAAAGAATTAGTGATAAACTATCTGTTTTTACGGGGGAATTGGTAGCAATTTATATGGCAGTTAACTGGATAGAGGAAAACAAAGCTAGGAAAGTAGTCGTGTGCTCGGACTCCAGCAGTGAATTGACGAGCATAAAAAACATAGCATCAGAAACAAGACAAGATATAGTTTATGAAATAGTTCAGGCAATCTACAGGATAAATAAAGCGGGAGGTGTGGTAACATTTCTCTGGGTTCCTGCTCATGTAGGAGTTGAGGGAAATGAGTTAGCTGATAGATACGCAAAACAAGCAACCACTAAAATAGAAGTAAACATGGAGATTAAGCACAGTATAGAAGAAGTGAAGAGCATAATTAAGATAGAACACAATAAAAAATGGCAGGATAATTGGAATAAGGAAACAAAAGGTAGAGAGTTTTACAAAGTCCAGAGGAGAGTAGGTGTCATGAGAGGAGGAATAGAAATAGGAAGGAAGAAGACATTATTACTAGAACGAGATTAGGACATACATATCTAAATAGTTCACTAAAATTGATTGGAAACATAATACAGGACTGTGTGATTCTTGCCATCAGATAAAAAATAATGACCATGTTTTAATACAATTTAAGAAATACAATAGAGGAAGTGATCAATACTGGAAAGTAGGCTGGCGAAAGAAAATATTAGGTTAGCAGTGGGAGATATATTTGGATTTAATTCAGAACACATAGGATATAAAGCAATATAAACATATTTAAAAAAACACTGGGTTAAATAAAAGAAAATAGAGTAGGGATCCATCTCGGTCCACACTCCATTACAGTAGGTGGCGCTAATGCACACCACAAGGTTGCTTGCCAACCGCCATAAAAACATAAGAAAAAGGAGTGATGGGATCAGCAGTTATTTTGACTATACTGAATAACTAGAATCATTTCCTGAGATTGATTTGTTCAAAAAATTCGATCACCGAATCACTTCTGCAGCAGCAGTTCTGTGTGCAGGTCGGCGAATCAGGAGTCAGTCAGTAACAGCTTCCCCAGCGGCAGATCTCGGTGTGTGTCAGTTGGCGAACGACACAAGCCCTCGGCACCCAATGAACGACACAAGCCCTCGGCACCCAATGAACGACACAAGCCCTCGGCACCCAATGAACGACACAAGCCCTCAGCACACAACTAACCAAACAAGCCCTCGGCGCCCAATGAACGACACAAGCCCTCGGCGCCCAATGAACGACACAAGCCCTCAGCACACAACTAACCAAACAAGCCCTCGGCGCCCAATGAACGACACAAGCCCTCGGCGCCCAATGAACGACACAAGCCCTCGGCGCCCAATGAACGACACAAGCCCTCGGCGCCCAATGAACGACACAAGCCCTCAGCACACAACTAACCAAACAAGCCCTCGGCGCCCAATGAACGACACAAGCCCTCGGCGCCCAATGAACGACACAAGCCCTCGGCGCCCAATGAACGACACAAGCCCTCGGCGCCCAATGAACGACACAAGCCCTCAGCACACAACTAACCAAACAAGCCCTCGGCGCCCAATGAACGACACAAGCCCTCGGCGCCCAATGAAGGACACGAGCCCTCGGCGCCCAATGAACGACACGAGCCCTCGGCGCCCAATGAAGGACACGAGCCCTCGGCGCCCAATGAACGACACGAGCCCTCGGCGCCCAATGAACGACACGAGCCCTCGGCGCCCAATGAACGACACGAGCCCTCGGCGCCCAATGAACGACACGAGCCCTCGGCGCCCAATGAACGACACGAGCCCTCGGCGCCCAATGAACGACACAAGCCCTCGGCGCCCAATGAACGACACAAGCCCTCAGCACACAACTAACCAAACAAGCCCTCGGCGCCCAATGAACGACACAAGCCCTCGGCGCCCAATGAACGACACAAGCCCTCGGCGCCCAATGAACGACACAAGCCCTCGGCGCCCAATGAACGACACAAGCCCTCAGCACACAACTAACCAAACAAGCCCTCGGCGCCCAATGAACGACACAAGCCCTCGGCGCCCAATGAACGACACAAGCCCTCGGCGCCCAATGAACGACACAAGCCCTCGGCGCCCAATGAACGACACAAGCCCTCAGCACACAACTAACCAAACAAGCCCTCGGCGCCCAATGAACGACACAAGCCCTCGGCGCCCAATGAAGGACACGAGCCCTCGGCGCCCAATGAACGACACGAGCCCTCGGCGCCCAATGAAGGACACGAGCCCTCGGCGCCCAATGAACGACACGAGCCCTCGGCGCCCAATGAACGACACGAGCCCTCGGCGCCCAATGAACGACACGAGCCCTCGGCGCCCAATGAACGACACGAGCCCTCGGCGCCCAATGAACGACACGAGCCCTCGGCGCCCAATGAACGACACAAGCCCTCGGCGCCCAATGAACGACACAAGCCCTCGGCGCCCAATGAACGACACAAGCCCTCGGCGCCCAATGAACGACACAAGCCCTCGGCGCCCAATGAACGACACAAGCCCTCGGCGCCCAATGAACGACACAAGCCCTCGGCGCCCAATGAAGGACACAAGCCCTCGGCGCCCAATGAAGGACACAAGCCCTCGGCGCCCAATGAAGGACACAAGCCCTCGGCGCCCAATGAACGACACAAGCCCTCGGCGCCCAATGAACGACACAAGCCCTCGGCGCCCAATGAACGACACAAGCCCTCGGCGCCCAATGAAGGACACAAGCCCTCGGCGCCCAATGAAGGACACAAGCCCTCTGCGCCCAATGAAGGACACAAGCCCTCGGCGCCCAATGAAGGACACAAGCCCTCGGCGCCCAATGAAGGACACAAGCCCTCGGCACCCAATGAACGACACAAGCCCTCGGCACCCAATGAACGACACAAGCCCTCGGCACCCAATGAACGACACAAGCCCTCGGCACCCAATTAACGACACAAGCCCTCGGCACCCAATGAACGACACAAGCCCTCTGCACCCAATGAACGACACGAAGCCCTCGGCACCCAATGAACGACACAAGCCCTCGGCACCCAATGAAGGACACAAACCCTCGGCACCCAATGAACGACACAAGCCCTCGGCGCCCAATGAACGACTCGCACAGTGACTGAACGAGAGCCTCAATGTGACGTTCTCCTCCGCGACACAGTCAGTTCTCTGTGTCAGTAGGTCCGCAAATCCTGATTCTGAATAAGTGAGTGAGTGCGGCGCGAACGTGAGTCACGTCCTCAGCGACAACCAGTCAGTTCTTGTAGGTCCGTGAAGCGAGCCTGAATCATTCAGCTACGGTTCTGTGGGCCAGAGGGCGACAAACGTGAATCGCTCTATGCAAAAGCAAATATTAAATTAAGAAACCCTTAACAAATGCCAACATAAAAACTAAATGTTCTGTAGCCTACGTTTAAAAATATAACAAAGAAAATGTAAACTTAAATATGCAAACAAAAACAAAAATACCTTCAAAATAAAACAAATAAATTAAGAGGCAGAAATGCCAACATAAAAACTAAATGTTCTGTAGCCTACGTTTAAAAATATAACAAAGAAAATATCAACTTAAATGTGCAAACAAAAATAAAATAAAAGGCCACCTTAAATAAAACAAAACAAATATTAAACCAAGTGCCAGAAATGCCAACATAAAAACTAAAAATTCTGTAGCTTACATTAAAAAATATAAAAATGGAAATATTGCCTTCCGCCCGATTGTAGCTGAGATAGGCGCCAGCGCCCCCCGCGACCCCGAACGGGAATAAGCGGTAGAAATGGATGGATGGATGGATATCAACTTAAATATGCAATAAAAATGTTATGTGTTGAGATGATGGGGACGGGGCGCGTGTGTGTGTGTTTATTTTCACGTGGCTTGAGTCAACATTAGCCGTTAGCTTGGAGAATGAATGGAGAAGGGATGTCAATGGCATGAAACATATCTTGGAGAATGAATAGAGAAGGGATGCCAATGGCATGAAACATATCTTGGAGAATGAATGGAGAAGGGATGCCAATGGCATGAAACATATCTTGGAGAATGAATGGAGAAGGGATGTCAATGGCATGAAACATATCTTGGAGAATGAATAGAGAAGGGATCCCAATGGCATGAAACATATCTTGGAGAATGAATGGAGAAGGGATGCCAATGGCATGAAACATATCTTGGAGAATGAATGGAGAAGGGATGTCAATGGCATGAAACATATCTTGGAGAATGAATGGAGAAGGGATGCCAATGGCATGAAACATATCTTGGAGAATGAATGGAGAAGGGATGTCAATGGCATGAAACATATCTTGGAGAATGAATGGAGAAGGGATGCCAATGGCATGAAACATATCTTGGAGAATGAATGGAGAAGGGATGTCAATGGCATGAAACATATCTTGGAGAATGAATGGAGAAGGGATGCCAATGGCATGAAACATATCTTGGAGAATGAATAGAGAAGGGATGCCAATGGCATGAAACATATCTTGGAGAATGAATGGAGAAGGGATGCCAATGGCATGAAACATATCTTGGAGAATGAATGGATAAGGGATGCCAATGGCATGAAACATATCTTGGAGAATGAATGGAGAAGGGATGTCAATGGCATGAAACATATCTTGGAGAATGAATGGAGAAGGGATGTCAATGGCATGAAACATAGCTTGGAGAATGAATGGAGAAGGGATGCCAATGGCATGAAACATATTTTGGAGAATGAATGGAGAAGGGATGCCAATGGCATGAAACATATCTTGGAGAATGAATGGAGAAGGGATGCCAATGGCATGAAACATATCTTGGAGAATGAATGGAGAAGGGATGCCAATGGCACGAAACATATCTTGGAGAATGAATGTAGAAGGGATGTCAATGGCATGAAACATATCTTGGAGAATGAATGGAGAAGGGATGTCAATGGCATGAAACATATCTTGGAGAATGAATGGAGAAGGGATGTCAATGGCATGAAACATATCTTGGAGAATGAATGGAGAAGGGATGCCAATGGCATGAAACATATCTTGGAGAATGAATAGAGAAGGGATGCCAATGGCATGAAACATATCTTGGAGAATGAATGGAGAAGGGATGCCAATGGCATGAAACATAGCTTGGAGAATGAATGGAGAAGGGATGCCAATGGCATGAAACATATCTTGGAGAATGAATAGAGAAGGGATGCCAATGGCATGAAACATATCTTGGAGAATGAATGGAGAAGGGATGCCAATGGCATGAAACATATCTTGGAGAATGAATGGAGAAGGGATGCCAATGGCATGAAACATATCTTGGAGAATGAATGGAGAAGGGATGCCAATGGCATGAAACATATCTTGGAGAATGAATGGAGAAGGGATGCCAATGGCACGAAACATATCTTGGAGAATGAATGGAGAAGGGATGTCAATGGCATGAAACATCTTGGAGAATGAATGGAGAAGGGATGCCAATGGCACGAAACATATCTTGGAGAATGAATGGAGAAGGGATGTCAATGGCATGAAACATCTTGGAGAATGAATGGAGAAGGGATGCCAATGGCATGAAACATATCTTGGAGAATGAATGGAGAAGGGATGTCAATGGCATGAAACATATCTTGGAGAATGAATGGAGAAGGGATGCCAATGGCATGAAACATATCTTGGAGAATGAATGGAGAAGGGATGTCAATGGCATGAAACATATTCCCGCGACGGGAGGACAATCACTCGCGGCATTTGGGCAAGCAGAGCAGAGAGCGAGAGAGTTGTCGTTCACTGAGTGATTCATGTCGTTAATCCGCGGTGAACGAATCGTTCGCTCAGTCCCTCCCCCGCCCCCATGACGAGTAGCTGGCTGCGTCGTTCGCCGACGTCGAGGGTTCAGTGAGTCACAGAATGCGGCAGTTCCACTCATACTGTACTGTACTGTGCAAACTACTAATAAAAGTATCAATCAATCAATCAATCAAAACCGGCACGGTCGCAGCGGAGCTCAACTGAACTGAGAAAAGAACGAATCAGTTCATGAAGTGATTCGGTTCAGTACGTCCACTCAAAAGATTCGTTCGTTTGAAGGAATCGTTCGTGAACGACACAACACTAGAAGGCGGCCGAACAGAGCAATTCGAAGGAGAAAGACGTGAGCCATACGCTAATAAGTCAGTCTTACTATTTGTTATCAAGTGTGAAATATTTACTTCGTATAAAATACATATTTGATTCTTGATTTAAGGATAAAGTGGTCTCGATGCGCTAGAAGCACTGTGCCGCTTCTTGTGCTATCTTTGCTTGTTAGTTAGCTTAGCTCGCTAGTTAGCTTAGCTTGTTAGCTGCTAACAGAAGACACAGAAGTTATCAACACATCGCTAAGTAGAGATCAAGTGTGAGAGTAAAGTGTTGTGATTGTGTGAAAATGTCTACATTACAAATGTTGAGAGCGTTGGTGGATCAGCGACTAACTGCTGCTGTTGAAGAAATATTTGTAGTGTTAGAAAGAACGATAACAGAATACGAGGCGGAACTTTCTAGAACAAAAGAGGAGAACAATCAACTACTGGACGCTGTTTTCAAGAAACATCAAGTTGTGTCACACAGAACAGGTTTGTTGACTTCTTACTCTTACATCTTTACTAACTTTATATTTGATTAATAACAGGAAAAATGCATTTGGAATATATAATATAATCACGATGAGCAGTGGAACTGTGTCTTCTTCCATCACACCTTCAACCATCCTCCATTGCAGCAAATACATTACATTTCCTACAGGTATTATTATCACTGAAGGACTGTAGAACATGGCTAAACATGTTACACACAAAGGACGGACAAGCTAATAGTTAAGCTAGCCGCTAAAGTAGCTTGAAACAAGAATAAATACGTGCTTAGTCATTTTTCCCGTACAACATGAATTGGCTGTTTTTCAAACTTCCACCATTTCCACTTTTTTCAAGTGACTCAAATCATTCCATCTTCTACATGTTTCACTAAACCTTGACGTTCAAACTATCATTTTTCCAAGTTAAGATTTTTTCGCAGAATGCCCAAAATTCCCGTTTTTTCAAACCCTTTTTTCACCCTTTTTTGTGTCGACCACATTTTTCAACCCACTTCAACCGTTCCACCAGCAAATCATTCCTCTTAATGATGACAAAACACAAATATGTTTTTTTCTCTGGAAAAATTCCTGGTTTTCCCAAAAATCCGGGAATTCCATAATACTATTTCTCAACAATAAAATGTTACTACTTCAACATTTCTCGACTGATTTGAAAAATTCCAACATCAACCATCCACTCATTCAGAATATTCACATATTTTAGCATTTTCTACAAACCCCGTTTCCATATGAGTTGTTAAATTGTCTTAAATGTAAATATAAACAGAATACAATGATTTACAAATCCTTTTCAACCCATATTCAATTGAATGCACTACAAAGACAAGATATTTGATGTTCAAACTCATAATTTTTTTTTTTTTTAATAATAATTAACTTAGAATTTCATGGATGCAAAAAATGCTAAAGTAGTTGGGAAAGGGCATGTTCACCACTGTGTTACAAACCCCAATTCCATATGAGTTGGGAAATTGTCCATCCATCCATTTTCTACAGCTTATTCCCTTTTTGGGGTTGCGGGGGGCGCTAGCGCCTATCTCAGCTACAATCGGGCGGAAAGCAGGGTATACCCTGGACAAGTCGCCACCTCATCGCAGGGCCGACACAGACAGACAGACAACATTCACACTCACATTCACACACTAGGGACCATTTAGTGTTGCCAATCAACCTATCCCCAGGTGCATGTCTTTGGAAGTGGGAGGGGCTTATCCCCAGGTGCATGTCTTTGGAAGTGGGAGGGGCCTATCCCCAGGTGCATGTCTTTGGAAGTGGGAGGAAGCCGGAGTACCCGGAGGGAACCCACGCATTCACGTGGAGAACATGCATACTCCACACAGAAAGATCTCGAGCCTGGGATTGAACCCAGGACTGCAGGAACTTCGTACTGTGAGGCAGACGCACTAACCCCTCTTCCACCGTGACGCCGTTGGGAAATTGTGTTAGATGTAAATATAAACAGAATACAATGATTTGCAAATCCTTTTCAACCCATATTCAGTTGAATATGCTACAAAGACAAGATGTTTGATGTTCAAAATCATAAACTTTATATTTATAGATCGAGATACAAATGTTTTCTCCCACATCGGTAATAAATAGTTTTTATTATCCAGATGAACAATATAATGAAATAGAATAATATAGTAAAAAGAGAATACAATGATTTGCTAATTATTTTCAACCCATATTCAATTGAATAGACTGCAAAGACAACATATTTTATGTTCACAGTGAGAAACTTATTTTTTTTTTTGCAAATAATAATTAACTTAGAATTTCATGGCTGCAACACGTGCCAAAGTAGTTGGGAAAGGGCATGTTCACCACTGTGTTTCATCACATTTTCTTTTAACAACACTCAATAAACGTTTGGGAACTGAGGAAACTAATTGTTGAAACTTTGAAAGTGGAATTCTTTCCCATTCTTGTTTTATGTAGAGCTTCAGTCCTTCAACAGTCCGAGGTCTCCGCTGTCGTATTTTACGCTTCATAATGTGTCACACATTTTCCATGGGAGACAGGTCTGGACTGCAGGCGGGCCAGGAAAGTACCCGCACTCTTTTACTCCGAAGCCACGCTGTTGTAACACGTGGCTTGGCATTGTCTTGCTGAAATAAGCAGGGGCGTCCATGATAATGTTGCTTGGATGACAACATATGTTGCTCCAAAACCTGTATGGACCATTCGGCATTAATGGTGCCTTCACAGATGTGTAAGTTACCCATGCCTTGGGCACTAATACACCCCCATACCATCACACATGTGTAAGTTACCCATGTCTTGGGCACTAATACACCCCCATACCATCACAGATGTGTAAGTTACCCATGCCTTGGGCACTAATACACCCCCATACCATCACACATGTGTAAGTTACCCATGCCTTGGGCACTAATACACCCTCATACCATCACACATGTGTAAGTTACCCATGCATTGGGCAGTAATACACCCCCATACCATCACACATGCTGCCTTTTGAACTTTGCGCATGTAACAATCCGGATGGTTCTTTTCCTCTTTGTTCTAGAGGACACCACGTGCACAGTTTCCAAATATAATTTGAAATGTGGACTCGTCAGACCACAGAACACTTTTCCACTTTGCATCAGTCCATCTTAGATGAGCTCGGGCCCAGCGAAGCCAGCGGCGTTCCTTGGTGTTGTTGATAATGGGTTTGGCTTTGCATAGTAGAGTTTTAACTTGCACTTACAGATGTAGCGACCAACTGTAGTTACTTACAGTGGTTTTATGAAGTGTTCCTATGCCCATGTGGTGATATCCTTTACTCACTGATGTTGGTTTTTGATGCAGTACTGCCTGAGGGATCAAAAGTCTGTAATATCATCGCTTACGTGCAGTGATTTCTCCAGATTTTCTGAACCTTTTGATGATTTTACGGACCAAAGATGGTAAAATCCCTGAATTCCTTGCAATAGGTTGTTGATAAATGTTGTTCTAAAACTGTTCAACAATTTGCTTACAAAGTGGTGACCCTCACCCCATCCTTGTTTGTGAATTACTTAGCATTTTACGGAAGGTGCTTTTATACCCAATCATGGCACCCACTTGTTCCCAATTAGCCTGCACACCTGTGGGATGTTCCAAATAAGTGTTTGATGAGCATTCCTCAACTTTATCAGTATTTATTGCCACCTTTCCCAACTTCTTGGTCACATGTTGCTGGCATCAAATTCTAAAGTTAATGATTATTTGCAAAAAAAAATGTTTATCAGTTTGAACATCAAATATGTTGTCTTTGTAGCATATTCAACTGAATATGGGTTGAAAAGGATTTGCAAATCATTGTATTCTGTTTATATTTACATCTAACATAATTTCCCAACTCATATGGAAACGAGGTTTGTAAAAGAATTCCGCTTTTCCCAAAATTCCCAAATTTTCCTGAAATTCTGATTGAAAATAATGGTACATTTTTCAAAGTTCCACAACCCTAACATTTTTCATCTGATTCACACCTTTCCAACCTCAAACTGTTCAGCCTATTCGGTAATCACGGGCTTTCCCTTGACCAATTCCAAAAATTCCCAGAAATACACGTTTTCCGTGACATTTTTCCCCATTCAAAATGAATGAGCCATTTTTCAAAATGCCACCATTTCCACATTTTTACACCGATTCAAACATATTCCACATCAACATATTCCTCTAATTCTGGAAATTGAAATTACAACATTTTTCAACCCACTTCCACAGTTCCACCGTCAAATCATTCCTTTCCATCGGGACAGAAAACAAATTTGTTTTTTGAATTGAAAAAAATCCTGGTGTTCCCAAAATTCACGGAATTCCATAAAACCATTTCTCAATTAAGTATGTTACGACTTCAACATTTCTCAACTGATTTGAATAATTCCAACACCAACCATTTCAACTCATTCAGAACATTCACATTTTATAGCATTTCCCAAAAAATTCCCGCTTTCCCCAAAAATTCCATGAAATTCCCATCGAAAGGAATAAAATGAAAGTTCCACAACTCCCACATTTTTCATCTGATTCAAACCGTTCCAACTTCAAAATATTCAGTGTGTTCAAGAATTGTGTGCTCCCTTTCAACACTTATTGAAAGAAATTCCCGGATTTTCTGGAATTCCCCGTTTTTAGGGACATTTTCCCCATTCAAAATTAATTATCCATGTTTCAAATTTCCACAATTCCCACATGTTTCAAACCATTCCACCTTCAACACATTCAATTCATCCTGGAAATTCAAACAACCAGTTTTCCACATTCAACAAATTTCCAGGAATTCTCATATTTTTCTAACCTTATTTCCAACCTTCTTTAGTGCAATGACTCCTTTCACATTGTTCAACCCATTTCAACCGGTCCACTGTCAAAACATTCCTCTGAGTCAGGACAAAAAAAGCATGTTGGTTTAAGAACTTAAAAAAAATCACGGTTTTCCCAAAATTCAAACTCTACAAAATCAAATCGTTCCAACATTCAAACTATTCTTACATTCATACTACATTCTGTCAACCTTTCAGTTCAACTTCAGCATTGGAGCATTCACACACAATTCTTTCAGGAATTGCTTCATCTACTTATTAGTATTATTTTACTTAAATGTAGCTTACCACATTGAAAGCGTGGACTGTATGAATGGTGCCTTTCCAGTTCTCACACTAATGCAATTTGAGTGTCTAGAAACGCACTAAATTAATATTTTTTTATAATTATGATTAATAATAATAATAATGATGGATTAGATTTATATCGCGCTTTTCTATTGTTAGATACTCAAAGCGCTCACAGAGAAGTGGGAATCCATCATTCATTCACACAAGGTGGTGGTAAGCTACATCTGTAGCCACAGCTGCCCTGGGGTAGACTGACGGAAGCGTGGCTGCCAGTTTGCGCCTACGGCCCCTCTGACCACCACCAATCATTCATTCATTCATCATTCATTCACTGGTGTGCGTGGCACCAGGGGCAAGGGTGAAGTGTCTTGCCCAAGGACACAACGGCAGTGATTTGGATGTCAATAGGTGGGAAGCGAACCGGCAACCCTCAGGTTTCTGGCATAGCCGCTCTACCCACTACGCCATGCCGCCCCGGAATAAGGTAATCAAGTTATATTTTGAAGGAGGTCAGTAATCTGATTACTTCTTCCCAGTTTAACTGTGGCGTCACTATCTGAATGAAAGCAAAACAGATGTCATTGTTTTTGGCCAACATGTTGATTGTGCTCAAGTGGTTTTTAGAGCAGACATGTCTCTAAAGAGGAATGTGAAAATGACAGTAATTATTGTCCACCAGCAGGGGGAGCTCATCACTAGTACTACTGCGTGGAGGCTGGCATGTGGTACATTATTTCCTGTGTGTGTATGACTTATTCAGAGGGACAACAGCACACTAGTATGGATTGCAGGAATTAATTGGAGGATGTTTTTATATGAATAAGGTGGATTGGATGTTAGCCTGGGAAGGCATTCCCCTGGAGGTCTTCTTCATGTGTCAGCTGGAAGTACTCTGACTGCTGTGAGGGGAAACTGATGAGATTGTGAGATCATATGTTGGTGCAGGACAATGTCTCATGTGACTGAGCAAAGCTGGACTTTTATCAAGAATGTTTGTTTTCACCTGTCTCACAGACCTAAAAGAAGAGCATCTTCCCTATGAGCAGGAGGAGGAACCACAGTCCCCCAACGTACATGAGGAAGACGAGACGCCGCAGACCCGTAATGTTAAACTGGCCCTTCACATTAAAAAGGGAGAGGAGGACTCACTGACCCCTTACTTCAAAGAGGAAGAGGAGGACCAAGAGCCGCCGCAGATTAAAGAGGAAGAGGAGGAAAAGGGCATCAGTCAGCCTAAATGGTTGGAGGAGTTCCCAGTGACTGGTGTCCCTGTGAAGAGTGAAGATGATGAGGTGAAAGGTGAAAGTGAGGAGAGGGGAGGGGGGGAGCCTCCAAGCAGCAGCTCAACACAACACATGACAACAGAAGCTGATGGAGACCACTGTGGAGGATCACAAGCAGACAAGCTCTTAGCTCCACTATCAGATAGTGAGGACACAACGTCACACTCTCCTGACACTGATGATGAAGACTCTAAAGATGATAAGACATGTCACACTGACAACACTCACTTCACATCTTCTCACTCTCACAAAACCTTTAAATACCATTGTAGTCTGAAATCACACATGAGAACACACACTGGAGAAAAAACCTTTATCTGTTCACTCTGTGGTAAAGGTTTTGCACAAAGTTCAAGTTTGGTAAAACACATGAGAACACACACTGGTGAAAAACATTTCTCTTGTTCAACCTGTGGTAAAGGTTTTAGAGAAAGTCAGAGTTTGAAAAGACACATGAGAACACACACTGGAGAAAAAACTTTTTCCTGTTCAAACTGTGGTAAATGTTTTACACAAAGTCAATATTTGAAAGTACACAAGAGAACACACACTGGGGAAAAACCACATTCCTGTTGAATCTGCAACAGAAGCTTTTGTTGACAATCAAAGCTTGTAGCACACATGAGAAGACACCCAGGAGAGAAAGTGTTGAGTTGCAGTGTGTGTGGTGAAAGATTGTCTTCTAAGTACCAGTGTAAGAAACACAAGTGTGCTGGTGAGAACAGCAGCAGCAAATGAAACTGCAGGATTTGAAATAAACTGTCCAGACTTTCATTTTGACTTTCTAACAACTTTATGATTCATTTGTTGGGTCTCTATAATCTATTTTATTCATTATCGTTATTACTCTGTATTATAGTGATTGTGTTGTGATTGTTTTATATGTATGTCCCCAGACCTTTATGCAATATACAAGTGAGAGAAAATGGCAGATTTGTTTTTTGTTTTTGTGAAAGGATTTTGTTTTTACAAACTTACATTTGTGGATACATCAAATAAATCCAGTATTGTGTTCTAAACATTTTTTTATGTATTTTTTTCTTTTTTCAACATCCCCAAAACAACATCAATATCAGTCAAAGTTTGGAGTGTCAGGCAAAAGCCAATATTGTACATCATCCCACAGAGATTTACTTTGCATACATTCTTAAAATAAACTGTTTATTGTGTTTCCCAATCACAGAACCAACAAGTGCTGTCTTCAATTGCAAAATAACATCCATAATATAATTTTAAGTGGTCAATTCCATCCTTTTTTAAATTTAGATTAACTCTTTTATCTCAGAAAGAATGGAAACTTTTAAGTATTTTTTTGTTTCAGAGAAAATAATAATAAGAAGAAATAGAAAACAATTAAAAAAGATGCAGTAACTAGAATATTTTAAATAAAAGCCTATTTAAATTTTGTAATATTTCTTATTTGCAGGTCATACTTAATTCAATCTTGAAATATTAAAATATTTTTATCAGTCAATAAGTGCATCAGTGACCAAATGCCTTTTTCAAACCATTGCTGTACAAAGATGGATTTGTTTCTCATTTTAATATAAGAACAATTCCATAGTGGAGTATTGTGTGTGATGAAGTTGTGTTTGTAAATTAGTTTCCAGTACAACAACACTTGCTGGTAGGGATGGGTACTGTTCACTTCTAATTCCATGTTTTATGTGTTATATATGTCAATATATTGTGTGTTTGTATTTTGCCAACATGGTAGAATCACATGATAGGCAGGTTGTATTATGTTTTTCTGTCACCTTGAGGAAATGGCATAAAGAGGAAGATGACAATATAATGTCACTTGGACAATGATGTACAGAACAGAGGAGATTTAGTTCATTTCTATTTTTGGTTATAGGTGATTCTTTTTTTTATTATTTCAAAAACCTCTCCCTTATCCAGCGATGGATTTCTGGTAGCTGCTTGAAAGGAGATGGAAGGGGACAGTGAGCTGATGTATGAGGAAGGTATGGACATGGATAGGACTAGAGGGGAGAGAAGGTCATGAAGGTAAGTCGAGTGCTAAAAGAGTAGAAAAGAGTAAAAAGATTATAGTGGTGTCAGGTTCAAACACTGATGCGTCTATTAAACAGACGAGAAGGAAGAAATCATGCACAGACAGAGTTACATTTTGCTCAATTGAGGAGAGATGTGTTTTGGGCTGTACTCTAGTTACAGATCCAAACTACGTTCTAAAAGTCCAGCCCACGTGCTGCCTCTATTTATTTGGGAGGTCCCTGGTTACATCACTGAGGCTGTCGCTGAGGGAAGGGGGTCATCTTCACAGCTCCAGCTAGACACAATATATAATTATACATAAATGCAAATGTGCTGACAGTCGTGATATCACCTTGTCTCTGTTCTGTCTACGTCACGGTACTCGATGTTCGGTCTTGGCAGTCAGCAGGCCGGTTCTGGAAACAAACACTGATAAGAGACTTGCTTGCAATCTTGTGGATTGCCAGCTTTGCACAGACAAAGAAAAAATAATGTCAGCACACTTGATAATAACCATAGCAACAGCCTTTAAGCATAAGAGTTGTGTGATAATATACCGTAGTTCCTTGAATAGGCGCCGGGGCGCTAATTAATTTAAAACCTCTTCTCACTCCTGCGCTTAATCAAGGCATGCGGTAAAAGTAAGCAGGAGCTAATCATTTTAAAACCTCTTCTCACCCGTGCGCTTACCAGTGGCATGCAGTAAAAAACTGACTGTGATTAAAAAATAAATAAATAAAAATTTATTCTGTGGCCGCGGCCCGGTGGTTGGGGACCACTGCTCTACAAGGTTTCTCATTGTCATCCCATTGGGTTGAGTTTGTTCTTGCCCTGATGTGGGATCTGAGCCGAGGATGTCATTGTGGCTTGTGCAGCCCTTTGAGACACTTGTGATTTAGGGCTATAGAAGTCAACTTTGATTGATTAATTGCTTGATAATAATGTGACTCAAAAATCAGAATTAGTATTGTTTGATCCTAACCTTCGATAGCTCAGTTGGTAGAGCGGAGGACTGTAGTTGCTCATGCTGAAATCCTTAGGTCGCTGGTTCAAATCCGGCTCGAAGGATCACCCGTTATGCTTCTTTTTTTTAAATTAAATCAATACAAACAACACAAGATATACTTACAATTAGTGCACCAACCCAAAAACTGTCCCTCCCTCATTCTCACTCATTCATACATTACATTTCTGTGTGACGTGGTTCAAATAAGAATCCAAATAATGTCTTACATCCTGAGGATGTAAACTGTGTGTTGTTTTGGCGTAAGATATTTACGAAACACAACCTGTCCTACAGTAAGATGTTTCTTTCTGTAGGGATAGTGATGCAATGGATTATGTGTCTCACTACGGACTAGAAGATTCTAGGTTCAACTCCTGGCCAGCGTGCTGTTGTTTGTTAACTCAACTGAAACAATATTCTGTGTGATTTTTGGAGGGAGTTTACTTTGCTTTGGCTTTTCTAAATCTACAAACTGAAAAATTTGTTGTTTTTCTCTTTATTATTGTGAATGTATAACTGGTATTTGTATCTGTTCTTATACTCGGGGCATTCAATCAGAATAAAGTGGGTGAGGAAAAAGGTGAGCACAACAATATAAATGTGACTATTTTACATCTTAGCAGTTGTTCTTTACACCACAATGGAGTAAAACCTAAATATTTCCCCAGAACATCAAGTATTAGCACACTGATTGAGATTCTCTTCCATGATGTCGTTCAAACAGAATGTGGCTTGAGCAGATGGTTTAACATTAGACATCAGGAGAGCAAACACATTATCAATCAAGAGGAGTAGGAACAGCCGTGATGGTATAGTGGTTAGTACTCTGTGTTGTGGTCACAGCAACCCTGGTTCAATTCCGGGTCATGACGCTTAAACTGCTTTTCTTTTCAGCATTTTTCATCTATACTTGAAGACTTATTTATTAGCCTGCTAAGAACTTTTGAAAATTTCTGAAAAATCTGCCAAATGTTTGCAATAATCATAACATTCTCGGTAGTAAAACATTCTTCAGAAGCATTTTGGTGCATTTTTTAGAGAGCCTGAAATGCTCAGTCATGGAGCGTAAGACATTCTTTTTGAGCTTCCGGGATTCAAGTACCTGTTCTGCTGACCAATACTAGGCTTTGAGACCCCTTGGAAAGACCTCCTTCCACCCCTCAAAAGTCACGAATAAGTAAACCCAAGAAGGTGTTGTATAGCTGAAATAGCTCAGTTGGGAGAGCATCAGACTGAAGATCCAATGCTCCGTGGATCGATCCTGGGTTTCAGCATAAATATGTGTGCTTCTAAAATGGTAGCTATTGTTAAAAAGCCTCCTGTGGCTCTTACAATACTGAAATGGTCTACCTGGCCTGCCAGCCTTGCTGGTGGACTCCGAGTATCAGTTGTTACAAACATTTCCTCCATTTTTAATTTGGACAAGCGTTACGTGGTTTAACGGTCTTTGACTGAGCCTTCCATCGGGCTGTTTCAAACACAAATTTGTTGCCTTAGGGGTTTGTCTTGGACTGTATAACTTGAAACTGAGAGTAATAAAGCTGAGCTCAGTGTGAGGTGAAGGTGCATCTAACACACCTACAGCAAAATATTAACCACAACTTTTTCATACAGATACACTGTCTAACATTTTGTGTTTAAGGTATTGTGGTTAAACCTTCAGATGATCACACTAACGCTCTCCCACCTGAACTAAAGTGGATGTGAGGGATGTTTTTGAATATCAGTTTTTCAAATTAAATTGAGAAAAAACAATAATTTTTGAAAACTATTTAAATTAAATATAGATTCGAAGGACTGCTGCAGGGGGGCAAAGGGACATTTTTTGAGAAATGTATGGTGGTCAGCATCAGCCACTTAAACAGGGACTTGAACCCTGGACCCTCAGATTAAAAGTCTGATGCTCTGCCGACTGAGCTACCCAGGACCTTGTCAACACTGATATGTCCAACATCTGAGATAACATCCATATTGGCAATCTCAGGTGAAAGTGAATTAGTCAGCATGTTCAGTGACAAGCTGGGAACTGTCAAAGTTCAAACTCCCCAAGTGCTTGAACCCAAAGCTCATTTTTTGACAGATAAACCAGTTTTACATCGTCATCAACAAAGAAGGTTTTGACCAAAAAAGAAGCTCCTCTCCCAAAATTGCCAACTCTGAGCTGGATTTAACTTGGATGCTCCCTAGAGTTTTGCCAGAAGCATTTTGTTTTAATTTTTAGTGGAGGTTAGCTGCAACAGGTAGAGCTGGTGAAGGCCCAGGCTGCAACAAATAGAAGGTCACTAGATTTTAAAGTCCAACATAAGCAGTCAGTAAAGCCCTGTTTTGGTAGTAAGCCTCATGTAAACTGTGTGTTCCTTTGGCCTAAGATGTTTACAATATACAACCTGTACGAAATTACAGGGCACGGAGCTAGTGGTGCAATGGATAACATGTCTGACTACGGATCAGAAAATTCTAGGTTCAACTCCTGGCTAGCTCGTTGTATTTTGTTAATTGAACTGAAACAAAATTCAGTGCAATTTCTTCGGGAGTGTTTTTTTGCATTTAAAATAAATATCTACTAACTGGAACATGCATTTTTTTTCTTTTTTATTATTGTGAATATACAACTGGTAGTTGTATCTGTTGGTATACTCGGGACATTCAATCAGAACAAAGTGGGTGAGGAAAAATGTGAAACAAAACAAATCTTGCCTAAGCACGCCTTCCTCTTGTTAGAGTAAAACTTGTTGGGGCTTCGTCATGTTGAGAGACACTTTTTGTGCCGTCTCACCCGGGCCGGGAGCAGGAACACAATTTGAGGAGGCAGGAGTTGAGTCAAGTAGAAGTATTTTATTGAACGCAGTCTGCAGAGAGTGGAGATCGTATAGTACACTTGAACAGTAGTACCAGTAAAACCCAAAGCGATCTGTCTGAGAGTTTGTTGTACAGCAGCTTATATACACTGTGCCAGTAGTTATCTGATTGGTCAGTCTACTGACTGACGTCTGTTGCTATGTGTCTCGTGTCTAGGAATAATTATGCTGAACTACTCTTGGTTTCCTGTTATGCTCGTTGTTGCTCAAGTATCTGTTTCCTGTATGTGCAGTGTTTGGCACACTGAGTCAAATTGAGGTCAGGACGTTTCCTGTTTTGTTTGGTCCACTCTGTACTCTCAGAAATGAGGCCTTGTACACAAAATTGAGGTCAGGACGTTTCCTGTTTTGTTTGGTACACTCTGAACTCTCAGAGTGTACCTAACTATACGAATGCGCATATTGCCCGTCCCCTTAAAAGGGGTCGGGGGGTCGCACTAATATACAACGAAAACTTTAACTTTAGTCCTAAATTAAATAATAAATATAAATCGTTTGATTTGCTTTCTATGAAGTCTGCCACACCTCTGCCTCTCTGCCTGGCCGTTATCTACCGCCCCCCAGGGCCCTATTCGGACTTTATTAGTGAATTCTCAGAGTTTGTTGCTGATTTAGTGACACACGCCGATAATATAAATATAATGGGGGACTTTAATATCCATATGAATACCCCATTGGACCCACCGTGCGTGGCGCTCCAGACTATAATTGATAGCTGTGGTCTTACACAAATAATAAATGAACCGACGCATCGCAGCGGTAATACGATAGACCTAGTGCTTGTCAGAGGTATCACCATTTCCAAAGTTATGATACTCCCGTATACTAAAGTAATGTCCGATCATTACCTTATAAAATTCGAAGTTCAGACTCATGTTCGGCAAGCTAATAATAATAAAAACTGCTATAGCAGCCGCAACATTAATGCTGCCACAACGACGACTCTTGCTGACCTACTGCCCTCGGTAATGGCACCGTTCCCAAAGTATGTG
Organism: Nerophis ophidion; assembly: GCF_033978795.1. NCBI lineage: Eukaryota > Metazoa > Chordata > Actinopteri > Syngnathiformes > Syngnathidae > Nerophis > Nerophis ophidion. Next base: position 341,359 of record NW_026906989.1, on the reverse strand, counting down.
GGCTCTATTGATAACCTCACTAACAACTTTAACAACGCCCTGCGCGAAACCATTGATAACATAGCACCGCTGAAGTTAAAAAAGGCTCCAAAAAGGCGTACGCCATGGTTTACTGAAGAAACTAGAGCTCAGAAATTATTATGTAGAAAGCTGGAACGCAAATGGCGCACGACTAAACTTGAGGTGCACCATCAAGCATGGAGTGATGGTTTAATAACTTATAAACGCATGCTTACCTTAGCTAAAACTAATTATTACTCAAATCTCATCCGCATTAATAAAAACGATCCAAAATTTTTGTTTAGTACAGTAGCATCGCTAACCCAACAAGGGACTCCTTCCAGTAGCTCCACCCATTCGGCAGATGACTTTATGAAGTTCTTTAATAAGAAAATTGAACTTATTAGAAAGGAGATTAAAGACAATGCGTCTCAGCTACAACGGGGTTATAGTAACACTGACACGACTGTATATACGGCGGATACTGCAAATATCCAAAATAGTTTCTCTCGTTTTGATGAAATAACACTAGAAGAATTGTTACAACATGTAAATGGAATAAAACAAACAACATGTTTACTTGACCCACTTCCTGGGAAACTTATCAAGGAGCTTTTTGTATTATTAGGTCCATCAGTGCTAAATATTATAAACTTATCACTTTCCTCGGGCACTGTTCCCCTAGCATTCAAAAAAGCGGTTATTCATCCTCTCCTTAAAAGACCTAACCTCAATCCTGACCTCATGGTAAACTACCGACCGGTGTCTCACCTTCCCTTTATTTCGAAAATCCTCGAAAAAATTGTTGCAGAGCAGCTAAATGAACACTTAGCTTTTAAAAATCTATGTGAAACCTTTCACGGCAAATCACTCGACTGAGACAGCCCTCGCAAAATTGACTAATGATCTATTGCTAACGATGGATTCTGATGCGTCATCTATGTTGCTGCTCCTCGATCTTAGCGCTGCTTTCGATACCGTCGATCATAATATTTTATTAGAGCGTATCAAAACACAAATTGGTATGTCAGACTCAGCCCTGTCTTGGTTTAACTCTTATCTTACTGATAGGATGCAGTGCGTCTCCCATAACAATGTGACCTCGGACTATGTTAAGGTAACGTGTGGAGTTCCCCAGGGTTCGGTCCTTGGCCCTGTACTCTTCAGCAGCTACATGCCCCTAAAGCTGACCAACACGCCGGATTGTAGTCAGCTGGAGGCGTGTCTTAATGAAATTAAACAATGGATGTCCGCTAACTTTTTGCAACTCAACGCCAAAAAAACGGAAATGCTGATTATCGGTCCTGCTAGACACCGACCTCTATTTAATAATACAACTTTAACATTTGACAACCAAATAATAAAACAAGGTGACTCGGTAAAGAATCTGGGTATTATCTTCGACCCAACTCTCTCCTTTGAGGCACACATTAAAAGCGTTACTAAAACGGCCTTCTTTCATCTCCGTAATATTGCTAAAATTCGCTCCATTTTGTCCACTAAAGACGCCGAGATCATTATCCATGCGTTTGTTATGTCTCGTCTCGATTACTGTAACGTATTATTTTCGGGTCTCCCCATGTCTAGCATTAAAAGATTACAGTTGGTACAAAATGCGGCTGCTAGACTTTTGACAAGAACAAGAAAGTTTGATCATATTACGCCTGTACTGTATATACCTTTATATACATATATACATACATATATACCTATACTGTATATACCTTTATATACATATATATATACCTATACTGTATATACCTTTATATACATATATACATACATATATACCTATACTGTATATACCTTTATATACATATATACATACATATATACCTATACTGTATATACCTTTATATACATATATACATACATATATACCTGTACTGTATATACCTTTATATACATATATACATACATATATACCTATACTGGCTCACCTGCACTGGCTTCCTGTGCACTTAAGATGTGACTTTAAGGTTTTACTACTTACGTATAAAATACTACACGGTCTAGCTCCAGCCTATCTTGCCGATTGTATTGTACCATATGTCCCGGCAAGAAATCTGCCTTCAAAAGACTCCGGCTTATTAGTGATTCCTAGAGCCCAAAAATGTCTGCGGGCTATAGAGCGTTTTCCGTTTGGGCTCCAGTACTCTGGAATGCCCTCCCGGTAACAGTTCGCGATGCCACCTCAGTAGAAGCATTTAAGTCTCACCTTAAAACTCATCTGTATACTCTAGCCTTTAAATAGACCTCCTTTTTAGACCGGCTGATCTGCCGCTTCTTTTCTTTCTCCTATGTCCCCCCCCTCCCTTGTGGAGGGGGTCCGGTCCGATGACCATGGATGAAGTACTGGCTGTCCAGAGTCGAGACCCAGCATGGACCGCTCGTCGGGACCCAGGATGGACCGCTCGCCTGTATCGGTTGGGGACATCTCTACGCTGCTGATCCGCCTCCGCTTGGGATGGTTTCCTGTGGACTGGACTCTCGCTGCTGTCTTGGATCCGCTTGAACTGAACTCTCGCGGCTGTGTTGGAGCCACTATGGATTGAACTTTCACAGTATCATGTTAGACCCGCTCGACATCCATTGCTTTCGGTCCCCTAGAGGGGGGGGGGGGTTACCCACATCTGAGGTCCTCTCCAAGGTTTCTCATAGTCAGCATTGTCACTGGCGTCCCACTGGATGTGAATTCTCCCTGCCTACTGGGTGTGAGTTTTCCTTGCCCTTTTGTGGGTTCTTCCGAGGATGTTGTAGTCGTAATGATTTGTGCAGTCCTTTGAGACATTTGTGATTTGGGGCTATATAAATAAACATTGATTGATTGATGATTGATTCTTTTACATAACAGTTGCTAAAACTTTTGTTCACTTCCAGTTCTTAATTTATTGACAATATACTCCATAAGTAATCACAATAAAAATAAATAAATAATTCTCAGTGAAGTAAGTTACATTTCATATGGTGAGATGAGTAAGAACATCTAGAAAATGAATGGATGGATGAAATACATTCAGAATGTTTATTATCACGGTTCTTCTTCTTTCTACTTTGTAAAGACTTGAAGTTTGAAGAGTTTCTTGAAGTGGATGATATTAGTACATTGTTTGATTGCTTTGCTTAATGCATTCCATCATTTAATTCTACATACTGATGTGCTTAAGGTCTTAAGTGTTGTACGTGCATACAAATGTTTTAAATTACATTTTTCTCTAAGATTATATTTCTCCTCTTTTTTTTGAGAAAAATTGTTGTATATTCCTGGCTAGCAGGTTATAGTTTGGTTTGTGTATAATTTTAGTTGTTTGCAAATTCACTATGTTGTGGAATTTCAGTATTTTTGATTCAATAAATAAATTGTTTGAATCCAACATGATGTATTATTCTAACTGATCTTTTTTGTAACACAGTTAATGAATGAAGTGTACTTTTGTAATTATTTACCCATTTTTCTACACAATAACTCAGATATGTAACACTAGTGAGCAGTAGAGAATATGAAGTGATTTTTGGGCCAGAACATGTTTTGCTTCATTCATTATTGCCGTGTTTCTTGCTGCTTTATGTTGTAAATTTTTTACATGAGATTTCCAGTTCATTTTATCATCAATCATTATACCTAGAAATTTGGTTTCATTTACTCTTTCAATTTCTATTCCGTCTATTTGTATTTGTGTTTGACACTTCTTTTCTACTTTTACCAAATAGCATTATTTTAGTTTTACCGAAATTCAAAGATAGTCTGTTTTTGTCAAACCATCTTTTTAATTTGTTCATTTCTTCTGTTATTATTTGTATTATCTTCTGTGTGTTCTCTCCTGAACAAAACACTGTTGTATCATCCGCAAATAATACAAATTTTAAATATTTTATAACTTTAAAAATGTCATTTATATAAAGCTTGAACCATGTTGGTCCTAGTTTTGATCCCTTAGGTCAGGGGTGGCCATTACGTCAATCGCGAGCTACCAGTCGACCGCGGGGGGTGTGTCAGTCGATCTCCAGCCAGGCTTTTAAAAAAAATAGACCTAAAAATGAGTGATCATCAATCTTCACCAAGACGTCACTTAAATGACATTCACGGTACCGGAGGGTCTTGTGAGATGACGCTGGCTGCTGCAAGATCATTATTATGAAAATATGACCGAGAGGAAGGTGACAAACACTTTTTATTTCAACAGACTCTCGCGCCGTCCCTTCCGTCAAAACTCTAAAGGCCGACTGCACATTTCCTATCTTCACAATAAAAGCCCTGCTTCATGCTGCCTGCGCTAACTAAATAATAGTCTCGGAAAACTGGCGTGCACAAGCGATCCCTCAGAAAGCTGGCGTGCACATCACTTGTGCACGCCAGCTTTCCGAGACTCTTATTTAGTTAGCGCAGGCAGCATGAAGCAGGGCTTTTATTGTGAAGATAGGAAATGTGCAGTCGGCCTTTAGAGTTTTGACGGAAGGGACGGCGCGAAAGTCTGTTGAAATAAAAAGTGTTTCTCGCCTTCCTCTCTGTCATTTTTTCATAATAATGAACTGGCAGCAGCCAGCGTCATCTCACAAGACCCTCGGGTGCCGTGAATGTCAATCAAGCAAGCTACGGAATTTGCCGCCAATGTTTTTTTTGTAAAGTGTATGGAAGCTGGATGAATTAGATGCCAAAAACCAATCACTTTCATGTGGTATTGTACAGAAAGGACAACTTTTTTTCTCCTCCATTTGAAAATGTGGGCGTTATCATCATTACTGTCTGATTCCAATCAATGCAAGTCATCAGAATCAGGTAATACACCAACTTATATTCTTGTCTTGGTGAAAGAAAGACATCTATATGTGTTACACATGCTTGTATTATCATTAAACACATTTAACTTGTTTACAAAAATGTCTCTTTCATAAATAAATAAATATAAATGATATATATAAATGAGGTAGATCCCCTCGAGTTGGTCAATTGAAAAGTAGCTCGCCTGCAGAAAAAGTGTGGGCACCCCTGCCTTAGGTACACCACAGGATATATTTAGTGTTGTAGAAGTGTGTTCGTCTAGCTTCACGTATTGTTTCCTGTTGGTTAAATATCTTCGAATCCAGTTTAAGACCAACCCTCTGATGCCATACCAGTATAATTTTTTGATTAAAATATTGTGATTAATAGTGTCAAATGCTTTAGTTGGATCAATAAACACTGCTGCTGCTTATTTTTTTTTTACTATCTATTGCATTGGTCATTTCTTCTGTCATTTCTATTACAGCCATCGAAGTTGAAATATTAGCTCTGTATCCATATTGGTTCTCATCTAATATTTTATGTTTGTTTGTAAAACTCTCTAATCCGACAGTTTTTCAATGATTTTACAAAATTGTGGAAGTAAAGAAACAGGTCTATAATTTGTAAATTGGTGTTTGTCTCCAGTCTGATAAATTGGTGCAATTTTAGCTATTTTCATTTTGTTTGGGAATTTACCTGTTTGAGATGATGGGTATTTTTACGCTGCTTTTGCAGTGCAACGTGTAGTGTAGCTTGCTACAATTCTCTGAGGATAGCTTAGCTACATTTAATGGAGAGTAACTTGTAGCTTAGCTTACTACATTTTCCAGGTCGCTTGCCCATCACTGTCTGTTTGGCCTAGCTCACATGTGAATAGTTTGAATACTGCAAACTTCTATACAGTAACACCTCATTTGTGTTTTATGTTCTGCAGACGTCCAGCAGGTGTCAGCAGAGAGTCATGAAGAGATTCCCTCCAAGCAGCAGGAGTGGAGCTCCAGTGTGGGACAGAAGGAGCTACAGGACCCCTCCCACATTAAAGAGGAAGAGGAGGAACTGTGGAAGCAGCTTCAAAGGGTGGAGGAGGCTAATGATGAAGATGAAGCTCAGTCCTTACAGCTTCATCACAGTCAAAGTGAGGAGAACAGAGGGGCGGAGCTTGTATGTCAACACATCACAGAAGCTGATGGAGAGCATTGTGAAGATATAAAGTCAGAACCAGACAGCATCTTTGCTCCACTCTCAGACATGGACCACATGATGTCACACTCTTCTGATCACAGTGACCACATCCAAAAACCTTTGGAGAGTAAAAATGACTCTAAAGGTGATACGAGACATCACACTAACAACAAACACTTGGACTGCTCTCAATGTGGGAAATCATTTAAAAGAAAGACTGATTTTACAAGACACAAGAGAATACATACTGGAGAGAAACCTTTTACTTGCTCTGTTTGTAAGAAGAGTTTTTCCATTAAGCCTGCCATGACCAGACACATGAGAACACACACTGGAGAGAAACCTTTTACTTGCTCTGTTTGTAAGAAGAATTTCTCCAGAAAGTCTAACATGTCCTCACACATGAGAACACATACTGGAGAGAAACCTTTGACTTGCTCTGTTTGTGAGAAGCGTTTCTCCACAACGCAACATATGATCACACACATTAGAACACATACTGGAGAGAAACCTTTTACTTGCTCTGTTTGTAAGAAGTGTTTCTCCAGAAAGCCTGACATCTCCATACACATGAGAACACAAACTGGAGAGAAACCTTTTACTTGTTCTGTTTGTAAGAAGAGTTTCTCCACAAAGTCTAACATGTCCTCACACATGAAAACACATACTGGAGAGAAACCTTCGACTTGCTCTGTTTGTAAGAAGACTTTCTCCACAAAGCCTAACATGTCCGCACACATGAGAACACATACTGGAGAGAAACCTTTTACTTGCTCTGTTTGTAAGAAGTGTTTCTCCAGAAAGCCTGACATCTCCATACACATGAGAACACACACTGGAGAGAAACCTTTTACTTGTTCTGTTTGTAAGAAGTGTTTCTCCAGAAAGCCTGACATCTCCATACACATGAGAACACACACTGGAGAGAAACCTTTTACTTGTTCTGTTTGTAAGAAGAGTTTCTCCACAAAGCCTAAGATGCCCGCACACATGAGAACACATACTGGAGAGAAACCTTTGACTTGCCCTGTTTGTAAGAAGCATTTCTCCACAAATCTTGTCATGACCACACACATGAGAACACACTGGAGAAAAACCATTTAGATGCACTGTGTGTGATAAGATGTTCCGGCATAAGTGTCAGGACAGTAAACACAAGTGTGTAACAGTCATGGAAGCTGCAGGGATTTAAAAACACTTAGTGATTGTGCTAAATGTACTTTAAAAACACAGCATGTTTAATATGAATGTATATTTGATGTTGTATGTAGTGCCTCTCATCTTCTACTGTTAAATTTAAAGTCCTACTGAAAGCCACTACTACCGACCACGCAGTCTGAGACTTTACATATCAATGATGAAATATTAACATTGCAACACATGCCAATACGGCCTTTTTAGTTTACTGAATTGCAATTTTAAAGGGGAACATTATCACCAGGCCTATGTAAGAGTCAATATATACCTTGATGTTGCAGAAAAAAGACCATGTGTTTTTTTAACGGATTTCGGAACTCTAAAAGGGTGAATTTGGCGATTTAAACGCCTTTCAATTGTTTGCTGTCGGAGCAATGACCTTTCACCTGTGACGTTACAACGGGAAGCAATCCGCTATTTTCTCAAACACATTACACACACAAGTCAAATCAGCTCTGTTATTTTCCGTTTTTTCTAATGTTTTCCGTGCCTTGGAGACATCATGCCTCGTCGGTGTGTGTCAGGAACGGATTCAAGGTGACTTACGTGGCGTGTGCATCGATTAGCATGGCATGCTAATCGATGCTAACATGCTATTTAGGCTAGCTGTATGTACATATTGCATCGTTATGCCTCATTTGTAACTATATTTGCATCCAGCCTTTCCCTCCACCCACATTTAATGCCAAACAAACACATACCAATCGACGGATTCAAGTTGCACCATTGTCAAAAGATGCGAAAGTCCCTTGTTTGTTCTGCACATTTTACCGGCGATGCTACGACAGATGGCACAGAGATGTGTGGATATCCTCCGACACTCAAAGCAGATGCATTTCCAACGATAAAGTCTACGAAATCACAGAGGTGAGTTTTGTTGATGTTATTGACTTATGTGCTAATCAGACATATTTGGTCACGGCATGACTGGTACCTAATCGATGTTAACATGCTATTTAGGCTAGCTGTATGTACATTTGTAGCTATATTTGCCTCCAGCCTTTCCCTCCACCCACATGTTATGCTAAACAAACACTTACCAATCGATGGATTTAAGTTGCTCCAGTGGTCAAAAGATGCAATCGTTGGTTAGAAGGCGATCGCCGAATAGCTTCAATAGCTATTCGCTCAATAACTTCAGTTTCTTCTTCAATTTCGTTTTCGCTATCTGCCTCCACACTCCAACCATCCGTTTCAAAACATTCGTAATCTGTTGAATCTGCTGAAATCCACGTCTGAATCCGTGCTAATGTTGCTATATCTTGCTGTTCTATCCGCCATGTTTGTTTGTATTGGCGTCACTATATGACGTCACAGGAAAATGGACGGGTGGATTTACAGATAGCGAAAATCAGGCACTTAAAGCCTTTTTTCGGGATAATCCATGATGGATAGCATTTTGAAAAAAACTTCAAAAAATAAAATAAACCACTGGGAACTGTTTTTTATTGGTTTTAACCCTTCTGAAATTGTGATAATGTTACCCTTTAAATTTCTCTCGAGTTACTTGTTAAAAATGTCGCGGAATGATGACGCATACGCGTGACGTCACCTGTTGGAGGGGACATATTAGCGTAGCACCAAACACGGCTAAAAGTCGTCTCTTTTCATCGCGCAATTACAAAGTATTTTGGACATCTGTGTTGCTGAATCTTTTGCAATTTGTTCATTTAATAATGGAGATTATAAAGAAGAATGCTGTTGGTGGAAAGCGGTGGATTGCAGCTGTCTTTAGCACCGAGACACAGCCGGTGTTTCTTTGTTTGTTGTGAAAGCAGAGCGGTCAAGCGAACATGTTTTCTCTACGTCAACCAGCATGTTTTTGGATGGGGAAATTGTGATATATATCTTACCGGAAAAATCGTTGGATTATTTGTCGCCCTGCAGCAGCTGTGAGTTTGGCTCCTCGGCTTCTCTCTGAGACACAGTGTGTTCACCGCAGCCATCCGACCTCGAGGTATGTTTTTACAATCTTACTAAAACACTATTAAAACAATAAGCAGATAAGTGATCTTCCACAATTATCCTAGTAAATGTGTCTAATTACATCTGAAACGCTCACACTGCCGTCTCCCGGAGCCGTCACGTTTTTTTTTTGTTTTTCTTCTAGTCCTTTACTATCAATATCCTAATTCACAAATCTTTCATCCTCGCTCAAATTAATGGGGAAATTGTCGCTTTCTCGGTCCGAATTGTTGTTACTGCTGGTGGCTCCCATTAAAAACAATGTGAATATGTGTGGAGTCCTACAACTCGTGACGTCACGCGCACATACTTCCGGTACAGGCAGGGCTTTTTTATTAGCGACCAACAGTTGCCTACTTTATCGTGGATGTTCTCTACTAAATACTTTCAGCAAAAATATGGCAATATCGCGAAATGATCAATTATGACACATAAAATGCACCTGCTATTCCCGTTTGAATTAGAAAATCTAATTTCAGTAGGCTTCTAAAGTTAAAGTAGCAATGATTGTCACACACACACTAGGTGTGGCGAAATTATTCTCTTCATTTGACCAATCACCCTTGATCACCCCCTGGGAGCTGAGGGGAGCAGTGGGCAGCAGCGGTGCCGCGCCTGGGAATCATTTTTTGGTGATTTAACCCCCAATTCCAACCCTTAATGCTGAGTCTTTGGTATGACTTGGCCGGGATTTGAACTCACGACCTACCCATCTCAGGACGGACACTCTAACCACTAAGTCACTGAGTAGGTTGTATGTTGTCCTGTAGTTACTTTTTAAGTTGTGTGCATGTATTAAACATTATATATGTAGCGACATTTTATTATTTTCATTTGTTTTTTTCCACACATTGTTTCCATTGCATTTTATTAATGTTATTATCCAATTAAAAGTATGAATGAATCAAAACGTGGACTCTGGTAGATGAGCAGCATTGTTACATCATGGATGTTAACTACAGCAAAACATCAACAAAGAAGAAAAAGGCTGAAGTTAGCAACACATCACTGAACTTTAGAGCCATCGTGAGTGGAGTTGCTTGTTTTTATTGCTGCATTTGTACTTATTTCACCTCACATCAATCACTTTTATTCCTAAAGTTTTCTTCAAATATATTGTTGTGGGCTTCTAAGATTGATGTTTATGATGTGTGTGTGTAGTCTGTGGAAAGTGTTGTTGTCCCTTGTGGATCCATTTGTTCACTTGAACAGATACATCATCATCATCATCATCATCGTTATCATTATCAAAATACAGATTTAAGTACTGTATTAGAGTGCCTCTTGTAGTACTCCAACTCGCCACACTGAGAAGTGGGGGCAATCCTGAGCTAGCAGATGCATGTTGCTATCATGTTTTATCAGCGAGGAAGACAGCATTTGTGTTTACTTTTTTGTCGGATCCAGGATGTATTGCTCCGCTGAATAAATGAATCACTATGGCTGCCAATATGGAGGATTTTATATATATATATACAAATATATAAAAATATAAAATCCTACATATATATATATATTTAAAGGCCTACTGAAATGAGATTTTCTTATTCAAACGATGTGTCATACTTGATCATTTCGCGATATTGCCATATTTTTGCTGAAAGGATTTAGTAGAGAACATCCATGATAAAGTTCGCAACTTTTGGTGCTGATAAAAAAGCCCTGCCTTTACCGGAAGTCGCAGACGATGACGTCACCCGTGTGATGGCTCCTCACATCTTCACATTGATTTTAATGGGAGGCTCCAACAAAAACAGCTATTCGGACAGAGAAAACGACAATTTCCCCATTAGTTTGAGCGAGGATGAAAGATTCGTGTTTGAGGATATTGATAGCTAAGGACAAGAAAAAAAATAACAAGTAAAAAAAAAAAAACGCGATTGCATTGGGACGGATTCAGATGTTTTTAAACACATTTACTTGGATATTTCTGGGAAATCCCTTATCTTTCTATTGTGTTGCTAGTGTCTTAGTGAGTTTAACAGTACCTGATAGTCGGAGGTGTGTGTTCACGGGTAGAGGTGGGTAGAGTAGCCAGAAATTCTACTCAAGTAAGAGTACTATTACTTTAGAGATTTATTACTCAAGTAAAAGTAAGGAGTAGTCACCCAAATATTTACTTGAGTAAAAGTAAAAAGTATGTTGTGAAAAAACTACTCAAGTACTGAGTAACTGATGAGTAACCTGTTTGTTTAATGATTACGGCAACAAGTAATGCACAACAACATAAAAATAGCAATGAGCAAATTCAGAGCCAGGAATATCTCTTAAGCAACTAAAACAATAATATATATTAAATAATAGTACATTAAAATAAAATTAAAAAATGGCACATTGAGCCACAATAACTTAACAGCACCATAGCCTCAGTAGGCATTCATTGATTTGATTGATTGATTGATTGATTGATTGATTGATTGATTGATTGATTGATTACAACTTGTATTAGTAGATTGCACAGTACAGTACATATTCCGTACAATTGACCACTAAATGGTAACACCCCAATAAGTTTTTCAACGTTTATCAATTACTTAATAAATGATCAAGTCGAGGTGATCTACCTCATATATACATATACATACGCACACATATCATACATACACACACATCATTTATACACACACATATATTTACACATACATTTATATATACAGTATATAATTTATATTTATTTATTTTGCTGTTTTTGTTGACATGTTAAAGGTGTTTTAATGAATATACATACATGTTTAACATATAGATTCCTATCTTTCATGAAGACAAGAATATAAGTTGGTGTATTACCTGATTCTGATGACTTGCATTGATTGGAATCAGACGTCCACGTTTTCAAATGGAGGAGAAAAAAAAGTTCCTCTTTTCTGTCTAATACCACATGAAAGTCGTTGGTTTTTGGCATCTTATTTGTCCAGCTTCTATATTCGTTTTTATACACTTTACAAGAAATACATTGGCGGCAATCTCCGTTGCTTGCTAGCTCGTTTGCGCTGGCTTTCGGAGACTCTTATTTTGTTAATGCAGGCGCGATGGAGCGGCGCTTTTATTGTGAAGACAGGAACTGGGCGATCAGTCTTTAGGCTTTTGACGGAAAGTACGGTTGAAATAAAAAGTGTCTTTTTTCTTTACAGTTTTGATTGATTGATTGAAACTTGTATTATTAGATTGCACAGTACAGTACATATTCCGTACAATTGACCACTAAATGGTAACACCCCAATAAGTTTGTCAAAACGTTTAACGTGTGACGGTCATGTGACCGCCTGGCTCTGTTTGATTGGTCCAACGTCACCAGTGACTGCATGTGATTGGTGAAACGCAGGCATGTGTAGTTCCTACTTTGAAGCTCTGTCATTAAACAAAACAAACATTAATAGATCGATAAAAAAAAGTAGCGAGTAGTGAGCTTAATGTAGATAAATGGAACAGAGTAAAAGTAGCGTTTCTTCTCTATAAATATACTCAAGTAAAAGTAAAAGTATGTTGCATAAAAACTACTCGTAGAAGTACAATTTATCCCAAAAGTTACTCAAGTAAATGTAACGCGTTACTACCCAGCTCTGGTGACATTGTTGTTTGAGTAACAATATTTTTAATGTGCTTCTACATTTATAGATTAGATATTTTATATTAGTGCTATTTTCAGTCCAGCACATGCCTTAATATGCAACATTGTGTACTTTTATTAAAAAAAAAAGAAAGAACAATTTGAGTAAACAGTACGAGACTTATTTTACATGGAAAAAACATTTTGTGTGTATGTACACACACACACGCGCACACACACACACACACACACACACACACATATATATATACATATATGTATATATATATATATATATATATATATATATATATATAGATATAGATATATAGATATAGATAGATATCGTCATGCAATTTCAGATTCATATGAAATATTGAAGTATTACATATTGTATTTGTAATTGTTAATAATCCCATAGATTATCACCTTTATATGATATACATATGTACTGGTTCACATCTGAAACATCTTCTGGACCACTTCATTTATTACTCTGTATTTGATTGTGTTGCTATTGTTTTATATGTATGTCCCCAGACCTTTATGCAGTATAAAAGTGAAAGGATGGTTTTGTTTTTACAAATTTACATTTGTGGATACATCAAATAAATCCAGTATTGTGTTTTAAACATGTTTTATGTAGTTTTTTTTCTTTTTCAACATCCTCAAAACAACATCAATATCAGTCAAAGTTTGGAGTGTCAGACAAAAGCCAATATTGTACATCATCCCACAGAGATTTACTTTGCATACATTCTTAAAATAAACTGTTTATTGTGTTTCCCAATCACAGAAAGAACAAGTGTTGTCTTCAATTGCAAAACAACATCCAAAATATTATTTTAAATGGTCAATCCCATCTTTTTTTCTGAGATAAACTTTTTTGCCTTAGAAAAAATGGAAACTTTTAAGTTATGTGTTTTTTTTTGTTCCAGAGAAAATAAGAATAAATAGTAAATAATTAAAAAAGATGCAGTAACTACAATATTTTGAATGAAAGCTTTTTTAAATTTTGTAATATTTTGTTTATTTGCAGGTCGTACTTAATGAAATCTTCAAATATTGAAATATTTTTTATCATTCAATAAGTGCATCAGTGACCAAATGCCTTTTTCAAACCATTGCTGTACAAAGATGGATTTGTTTCTCATTTTAATATAAGAACAATTCCATAGTGGAGTATTGTGTGTGATGAAGTTGTGTTTGTAAATTAGTTTCCAGTACAACAACACTTGCTGGTAGGGATGGGTACTGTTCACTTCTAATTCCATGTTTTATGTGTTATATATGTCAATATATTGTGTGTTTGTATTTTGCCAACATGGTAGAATCACATGATAGGCAGGTTGTATCATGTTTTTCTGTCACCTTGAGGAAATGGCATAAAGAGGAAGATGACAATATAATGTCACTTGGACAATGATGTACAGAACAGAGGAGATTTAGTTCATTTTTAGTTTTGGTTATAGGTGATTCTTTTTTGTATTATTTCAAAAACCTCTCCCTTATCCAGCTATGGATTTCTGGTAGCTGCTTGAAAATAATGAATACAGAAAGCTTTACTTTAATAAGTGTATTGTTTTCCATTGATAAACACAATTGGGAACTGACGTTGCCAAGAATGGAACTCACGTCTTGTAGAATAAAAGGCCAACGCACCAACCTTTGTGCTATCAAAGTTTTGTTGACGTTACCAACAACAATCAGTAATCTAATGTTTATGAAATGGACATCAAGTTTGTTGTTTTGATTCAGTTTGTCATCCTTCTTTGATTCCAGTGGCATTTAAAAAACTGTTTTTATTCTCTCTCCATATTCCCAACTGACCACAAGACTCAAAAGCCAACATTTTCGATGGAGCTTGGGCGGTTTATAAGTTGTCGAATTTCCCGGCAAATCTGTACTGCTTCCTGAAGCGGTCACGGGGCTTCTTACGTCATCATTTCTGGCTCCTCCCCTGAATGAAATAGGCCTCCATACACGCCTGGTGGAAACACCCCCTCCATTAGTCCACACACGCCTCCAAGCCTCCGCACCATCGGAAGCGGACCAAGGATCGCTGGCTGACACCGATATATCAATTTAATAGCATGACACATAGATAGAAAAAATGGAAAAAAGCCGATAGGGCTGGGCGATTAAACGATGTCACTATATATTGCAAAATACATCAAATCGAAACCAATTAAAAAAGTCATTTGAAAAAAGGCCGATAGGGCTGGGCTGTAAAACAATATAATATATATAATGATAGACACATGACTGATGTTAAAAAAGTAGGAAAATGGCCAATAGGGCTGGGCGATAAACCTAGACACATAACTTATGTGGGGGGAGGGGGCACCAGACTTTTGAAGAGGGAACGTGCGCCCTCCTGTGGACTTCTGCCGAAACTGCACACACAAAGAACTTCATTACTTCCAAGTGTGCCTTATTTAGTGTCCCAGACTTCCAATTCCTCCTTTACATGTTTAGTGTATAAGTATTAATTAAACAACTGTTTAATATATGTATATTAAAAACTTGTTTAGTGTATAAATATTAAATACATGTTTAGCGTATAAATTCAATATATATTTATATATATATTAATATAAATAGAGAGAGAGAGAGAGAGAGAGAGAGCCTTATTTAGTCTCCCAGACTTCCAATTCCTCCTTTACATGTTTAGTGTATAAATATTAAATACATGTTTAGTGTATAAATTATATATATATATATATATATATATATATATATATATATATATATATATATATATACATATATATATATATATATATATATATAGAAATATATATTTAGAGAGAGAGAGAGAGCAAGAGAGAGAAAGAGAGAGACAAAGAGAGAGAGAGAGAGAGAGAGAGAGAGAGAGAGAGAGAGAGAGAGACCAGACTTATTAAGAGGGAACGTGCGCCCTCCTGTGGACTTCTGCTGCCTCTGCTGTCGTGGAAATTTCCTAAAGACGATCCTTTAGTGACAAATAGCTTTAAAATGATTTATTAGAGTAACAAACAAATAATAACAAGCTTTGCAAAGTGAGACCAAACCAGAACGACACATCCGTTCATTCCAGCTTGTTCTAACTCTTTTAGAATATGTCATGACAATATTATATTCTCAGAAGTCCCACCCTCCTTGCTCATTAACATACAGCATCCCAGTAAAAGAATGCCCAAGGTCCTGTGAAGGGGAGAGGGTGTGGTTTGTCCAGAAGGATGACACAGAAGACAGAGCTTGATCAGATTAGAGGTCTCCTGCAGAACGTCACATTCCTAAGCCTAATAAACAACTTTTGGCGACCCGTTTAAAGAACATCATCAATTAAAACGAGCACAAGTAATTTTGCTATCACAATCCTCCCTTTTATTACCTATAATAAACTACAAACAACAACATTACTAACTAGCGAAAAAAACACACACCAAATAACCCTTAGAAAGTAATAACATGATTAAGAATAAAATTACAAAACGCCACACAAATACTCAACCTAATCAACATTATAATCAAGTAACATCTCAAAGAACGGATCTTCATTTCCATCCTTGAAATCTACCTCACCTTGTCCCAAGGCTGTGTACTGAACGAACGTAAACGAAATCATACGCGTGATTAGTGATCTTATCAGCGGAATCACACAAACTGACAAGACAAACAATAGAGCTAAGACCACTAGCATAATCGTCCCAATTTGCATTATCCACGAACGCCAGTTTGCTACTCAGGACGGATCCACCACAAAATCTTCTCCTATTGCGTCTCGCAGAGAAGTCAAATTCTGAATACCCTGCGAAATGACGGAATCATCTCCAGTATTGTCTGGAATGTACGTACAGCACCATGAATTCAGCAGAGCACAAACTCCTCCGACGCTCGCTACCAAATGGTCTAATACTATACGATTTTGCAAAGTCACTGCCCGTAACGCCTTCATTTCCACTCTGCTCGCCTCCGTAATAGTAACTGTCCAATTTACAAAACCTGAAAACCGATGATTCAGCATCTCCATTCTAAGCATGAGTTTCCCCACGCCCAGCTGTGGAAACAATGACAATGCCACCTTTTCTCCTGTTGTCCAAAGTTCAAGATCTGCAGGCACATTTGTACCCCAAATCGCATCATGGGGTGCATACTCACGCTTACCCCTATGACTCGGAACAGCTGACACAATGTAAGAGTGGTCAGCAGCTGTTATCATAGCACAACGGCCCATCCAATTCTATGGCAATCTAACATAAACGTTAAAGCCACAAAGCCACAGAACATCCTCCTGAGGCCGCGTGCCAGTTTGATCTGTAAAATAGGGAGAACAGCCCCCTCCTTGCGCAGCCTGTGAAATGTTCAAACTAGTGTTACCGTGATATGTAGTGCATGAACTAGTCACATTTAAACAATACATCAGTGGAATTTGTCCCATCTGCACTGGCGGCTCTCTAAGGCTCCAAGATACCGCATAACACGCACATTTCATACCCGGCCTAATATAAACTGGACCAAAAAGCACATTCGTATCATTATCGGACCACAGATCATAAAAATCTAACTTCGGATCTTCAAGCGAAGACAAAGGTGTCCCCGTATGCGCTTTAACCGTATCATTCAGATTTGCTGCAAAAAGGTATAACACATCCTGGGAAAATATCTATAACCCTCCATTACAGGCTTAGGTGTGACATGTGGATTGGACGCCGCTATAGGCATATATGTACAGACATAGCAGTTTGAGACATTATGTGAGTCCGCTACACATTTGTCCTGGTGATTTTGGCCCTCAGCGCCTTCACCTGTGTCTGCAAACTAGTAGTGTTTCTCTAAAGATGTGATGCGAGGGAGGTGTGTGTAACCCTCGTCTCTGCAGCCGCGGATCCTGCCGTAGGAGCCAAAAGCGATTTTAAAGCTCCTCACTCCTCTGCTGCCACCGCTACAGGGCCCGAAATCGCCTTGCATTGCGAAGCGTGGACCCACGTCGGCCGTTCTTCCACTTTCACTGCAGTGTGGGTGACGAGGAGAACTTGGAACGGGCCGAGCCAGCCTCATTGTTTCCAGCTCTTCCGTCTGAAGTTCTTGATAAGCACGAAGTCGCCCGGCACAATGGTGTGTAGAGGATGATCCGCTCGCCCCGGAAGCGCCAAAGAGACTTGCCTTCGAATATTAGCAAAACACTTTGTTAAAGATATGCAATACCTTACCAGTCCGTGTTCACAGAGGGTCGTCTCAATTGGCGGTCCTGATGGTCCTATCCCCACATTAGGGGGGACTGCAAACAGAATCTCAAAAGGTGACAGGTTATGACGCGTGCACACCCGCATACGCATGTACATGACAACTATCCGCAAACATTTAGGCCAGCTGAGCTTAGTCTCTTCACAACATTTGGCAAGTTTTAATTGAATTGTTCCGTTTCCTCTTTCAACAGCACCTCCGGATTGTGGATGGTAGCTGCAATGAGTTCTCAAATCAATTTGCAAATAATCAGACAATTGCTGTATCACCTCATTTACAAAATGTGAACCATTGTCACTCCATAACTTCTTCGGAATGCCCCACTTTGCCACAATTTCAGTTAAAAGTGCTTTTGCCACTGCAGCGGAAGAAGCATGTTTCGCTGGGAAGGCTTCTACACATTTTGAAAACATATCAACCATCCATCCACCCATCCATTTTCTACCGCTTATTCCCTTTTGGGGTCGCGGGGGGCGCTGACGCCTATCTCAGCTACAATCGGGCGGAAGGCGGGGTACACCCTGGACAAGTCGCCACCTCATCGCAGGGCCGACACAGATACACAGACAACATTCATACTCACATTCACACACTAAGGACCATTTACACATCACTAGACAATATTTTTTCCCTTCACTGGGTGTAAGTTCAATGAAATCCATCATGACATGCTCAAAAGCCCTACTAGGCGGTGGGTGTGCTGCTTGTGGTAATGGTCTAAGTTTACCTGGATTATTTTGAGCACAAATCAAACAACTTTTACAGAGATGTTCTGTGAAAGCGTAAAAGCCCTTAGTAAACCAGAATTGCTGTACTGCTCGACACATCCCTCCCTTTGACACATGGTCCAACCCATCACTCAATTTCACATAACAATCAAACAAGCGTTTAGGAAGACAAGGCTTCCCATCCATCCATCCATTTTCTGCCGCTTATTCCCTTCGGGGTCGCGGGGGGCGCTGGTGCCTATCTCAGCTACAATCGGGCAGAAGGCGGGGTACACCCTGGACAAGTCACCACCGCATCGCAGGGCCAACACAGATGGACAGACAACATTCATACAAAGCTTCAGGCGTCAGGGCCAAACCCGGCTCCATCCCGGAAAACAGCACCAGAATTAGCCCATGCCTGTCGTTCCTCGCCCACAAACAACTCGCCACTTGCGCCAACAAGGAGGAAATCTCAGTCGGAGAAGTCACCGCAGTCAAAGTCAGGTGTGCGTCATACTTTTCGTCAGTCGGAGATGCTAATTGCACCGAACGTAGCAAATGAATTTTTGCCGCATAATTAATCCGATATGCATCAACTGATTGTGAATAGAATACATTTTTTCCCGCGTGCACACGGTTGCCAATCCTTTGCCAATAAACAGTCATGCATAAAAGGATTTAAATCCCGCCAATTATCAGATTTAGCTTTTGCTATCGGAATGTGCGGACTGGAATTTTCAACATGATCCAATATTTCTTGTGATGGAGTTAATTTTACTGCAACTGCACATTTGCATCCATCAAAATAGACGTCATTAATAAACAAACTATCATTCAAACCATGATAGAATGAAGCTTCATATTCTTGGTCCGGACCTTCGTGAACATGTGACACACAATACATGCTTTCAGATTCGATTCTGTCAGATACTGGATTCAAACAGGGTGATATTGTGCTCTCTAGATCCTGCAAAGCAGTGGTCGTTACCCACCACTGATAGATATAGAGCGGACAATTCACCTCCAATGAGACAAAATTCGACCCATTTGCATTCCTCTCCACTTTGAGGCCTTCTGGCATCGGAGTGATTCCGATACCCCATTTTAACATTAAATCACGACCCAACAGATTGATTGGACAAAGATCAGACATTAAAAACAAATGTTTTGTTGTCATTGTACAATCAGCCGTCGCCCATGTACAACGAATTGGTATTGAAAACTTTTCTAGACAGTTTGCCCACTCGCACTAGTGGAAAACATAGTTCTACCACTCAATTTTGTAGAGAATTCACTCGTTTGAATTACGCTGTTTGTCGCTCCAGAATCGACAAGAAACGTCAATGACCTTCCACCCACATCACACACAATCATCGGCATTTTCTTATAGGCTAAGTCCTCACAAAAAGCATACGTCCCAATCATTGGCTGTTCACACTCTTCTAATTCCCTAATTCTGTCCTGCACCTTAGCAAGCAGCAATGTATCAGTAAAAGCAAACGTGTCTTCATTGCGGTTAGCGGTTAATATGGTGTTGTCGTAAGAGGGTGTGGGTGCAACACTTATCTGTTTCGTTGTCTCAGGTCCCGAGCCGGTCAGTCAATCTGAATTGTTTCTGAGTTGGCCTCCATCCGCTCTGCCCCAATAGTCCCGCTGTCCATCCCGTTTATTCTCAGGACAGTCTCGCCTCCGGTGACCTTCCTTTCCGCACGTGAAACAATAGTTACGGCCACGTCCATCTTTCTTCTTGCCTCCATCCCGCGTTCATTTCACAGTGGCAGTCCTCAAAGTGTTCAAAAATCAGTCCTTGGTGGGGTCCCACAAGTCCCCCATGTCCCAAAAATGCAAAAAAATGAATAAAAAAAACAGGGGCCGGATTTGGACCCCGGCGTGCCATAGCTTGGACACCTATTTCAAAAATTGCCCCCGGCCGGGTATCTTTTCCTTGGAGTTCATAGAGAGCAAATCTAGCAGAAAAATTGGCATTTTAAACAAAGGGAGGGAGTTTGGAGGGGGCAAAACGTCCCGCGTGCACCTCTGCTGCTATCTTTGCCAACTGCTCCGGTCCCAGATGCACCAGCAGAAGTTTTTGTATTTCTGCTCCTGTGGGACGCCATGCCCGACAGAAAGCCTGGAATGCGGCTGCAAGCGCGTCTCCACCTCTGTGTGGTGACGGCCAGTCTCTGATCGCTTCACGCATTTCCTGGTCCATCTGGTGTAAGACCAAAGCGGGAGTCCCTTGCGGTCCTGGATATTCCATCATCGGAGCCTGGAAGGTTCTGCCACTTCTCAGAGTCCTGCCAGCACTGTCCTCACTCAGAGACATTTTATTCACTTCGTTGGTCACATGTTGAATTGATGAGCCCGATGCTCCTTGATTGTCATCCTGATGTGAGTGGGAGGACCCCGCCGGGGCTGCTGCGCCGTGCCCCGAGACTGCCCGCTGGTAGTTAGTGGGCGAAAACGGCGTTGTGAGGGGTAGAGTTGGGAGCTGCTGAAGCTGGAGCTGGAGGGGTGACATCGGCGGGTGCTGCTGTTGCTGTTGCTGTTGCTGTTGCTGTTGTTGGTGCTGCTGCTGCTGCTGGTCGTAGTGCGGGGGCAGAGTGGGGTAAAGTGGCGTCCAGTCCTCAGAAACCCTTCGACTGCGGCTCAGGCCCTGAGATTGGCTCGAAAACAGAGTACTGGGAAAAATATCAGTTGCAAGATCGATCTTTTCTTTATTTTCTGCTTCACTCATCTAATGTTTCTTTATGTTGTTCAAACAATTCAAATCTTTCACACGCGCAGTCTTTCCCTTTCGCATGTTGACCTCTTGTAGCGCTAACTTTTCTTTAATTTTACTCAATTGATTCATCCTAAATGAACCAGTCTTGGGAAATCCCAATTCATTCACCCATACTTTCACACACATTAGGGCTCCCTCTACATATTTTCTTTCATTGTGCACATACATGGGAAATCACAATCGAATACCTCAGGCTTAACTTTCCTGGACTACATATTCGAGCTCGTTTTAATTTTCCGCTCTTTTTGTTTAAACTTAACATACTAAAATGTGTGTTGTTTCTTCCGGCCTCTAACCGGGCATACACTCACGGCCTTATAGACACTGTTAATCATCGGGACTCTAACCCATTAAAATTTATGACGAGACGGCTCCAACCCTAAATCCGTGTTATTTGTTCCGGCCTCTAACCGGGCATATAGATACGTTTTTATGAAGACACGGCTACTTTCATTGGGACTCCAACCCGGCATTAAAATCGGGACTCTAACCCAGGGACTCTAACCCAGCGCTACATTTTGGGACTCTAACCCAGCGCTACAATTGGGACTCTAACCCAGGGACTCTAACCCAGCGCTACAATTGGGACTCTAACCCAGGGACTCTAACCCAGCGCTACAATTGGGACTCTAACCCAGGGACTCTAACCCAGCGCTACAATTGGGACTCTAACCCAGGGACTCTAACCCAGCGCTACATTTTGGGACTCTAACCCAGCGCTACAATTGGGACTCTAACCCAGGGACTCTAACCCAGCGCTACAATTGGGACTCTAACCCAGGGACTCTAACCCAGTGCTACAATTGGGACTCTAACCCAGGGACTCTAACCCAGCGCTACAATTGGGACTCTAACCCAGGGACTCTAACCCAGCGCTACATTTTGGGACTCTAACCCATTGACTCTAACCCAGCGCTACATTTTGGGACTCTAACCCAGGGACTCTAACCCAGCGCTACATTTTGGGACTCTAACCCAGGGACTCTAACCCGGCATTAAAAATCGTAGGGAGACGGGAAAAGAACGGCTAATTTCCCATGTATGAAACATATAAATCACTCAAGCTTTGTCACACAAAAAAACCTTTTGTGGAATCGTCTTTTGTTTAAAATTCAAATGTCAGAGATTCGTCTTAAAATTTCAGTCAGGATGATTCAATTAATTTACCGTTACGATGTTGCAGCGGGTTAAAGGTGATCTCGAAGAGACGGCCGTCCGATTCGCAGGGGCCTTGAAAACTCTCCCGTCCTTTCAAATTTCTGGGAAGGAGAAGTCAGCTTTTTTGTGCTGCCAGGTTGATTAGTCCATTTCAGCGGCCTCTGCCAACGGGAACAGCGATCTTCTTGGGATCCCGCTTCTGCACACCAACTTGTCGTGGAAATTTCTTAAAGACGATCCTTTAGTGACAAATAGCTTTAAAATAATTTATCAAAGTAACAAACAAATAATAACAAGCTTTGCAAAGCGAGACATAACCAGAACGACACATCCGTTCGTTCCAGCTTGTTCTAACTCTTTTAGAATATGTCATGACAATTATACATTCTCAGAAGTCCCACCCTCCATGCTCATTTACATACAGTACACCAGTGGAATGAATACCCAAAGTCCTGTGAAGAAGGAGAGGGTGTCGTTTGCCCAGAAGGGGAGGGGGGTCACTCGGGAAAGGGCAACAGTTTAGCAGGGGGGGGGTACCAGGGAGAGAAAACACACATGTCCAGGTCAACTAAAGTCCACATGTCACATCAAAGACACAGGAGCCAGACCTTGATCAGATAAGAGATCTCCTGCTGAGTGTCACATTTCTGAGTCTAATAAACAACTTTTGGTACCCAATTCAAAGAAAATCATCTATTTAAACGAGTATACGTATTTTTTTTATCACACTGTCCTAGGTAAATACATTATAATAATAATAATGGATTAGATTTATATCGCGCTTTTCTATTATTAGATACTCAAAGCGCTCACAGAAAAGTGGGAACCCATCATTCATTCACACGATGGTGGTGGTAAGCTACATCTGTAGCCACAGCTGCCCTGGGGTAGACTGACGGAAGCGTGGCTGCCAGTTTGCACCTACGGCCCCTCCGACCACCACCTATCATTCATTCATCATCTATTCACCAGTGTGAGCGGCACCGGGGGCAAGGGTGAAGTGTCCTGCCCAAGGACACAACGGCAGCGATTTGGATGTCAATAGGTGGGAAGCGAACCTGCAGCCCTCAGGTTTCTGGCACGGCCGCTCTACCCACTACGCCATGCCGCCCCCAACTGCCAACCACATGTACTCTGCCTCACATGTGGATAAAGCAACAGTAGCTTGTTTTCTTGTTTTCCATGAGATTAGAGAGCTACCTCCGCTTAGACTAGCACAATAACCTGATGTGCTTCTCCTGTCAGACACATCTGAAGCCCAGTCAGCGTCACCGTACACTCTCAATCCCAGTTTTTCACTTTCATTTCTTTTGAAACATAACTTGTTTTCTGCTGTACCTTTGAGGTATCTAAAGACATATTTTACTGTGTTGGCTCAGCAAAGTGTTGGGATAACTTCCTGACCACAAAACTTCTGTCTGGACGTGTGCATGTGGACAAGTAAATTAGGCTTCCAACTGCCTCCCTGAACCTTCTTTGATCTGTCGTTTTGTCTGCAACATCTGTGTACTCTAGTTTTGGTTCACATGGAGTCTCTCTGGACTTGCAATTTTGCATTACAAATATCTCTAAGATGTTGTGAACATATCTCTCTTGAGACATTGTGACTTTACCATTTGTTTGGTCAAAATCTATTCCCAGAAAATGTTTCAATTTTCCTAGATCCTTCATTTTGAATCTTTCAGTGAGCATCATTTTCACACTGTTGAGTACACCATTGTTTTTAGATGCTATGATGAGATGGTCTACCCATACTAGTAAAATCACGTTCTCATAATACTTCTCTCGTAAGTACACACAATGATCAGCAGAATTTTGTACAAAACCTTTCTCAGTTAGACATGTGTGCAACATTGCATTCCAATTTCTACCGGACTGTTTCAAGCCGTAGAGAGACTTGTGCAATTTACACACTAGCTTTTCACCTGTGACTGATTCTTTGTCGTAGCCTTCTGGCTGTTCGATATGAATTTCACAATCGATCGGAGCGTGAAGATAAGCAGTCTTCACATCAAGCCGGTGCAGCACTAGCTCCTCTTGTGCCGCCTTTTGCATGATCACCCTCACACTTGTCATGTCTGCTGTGGGTGAAAATGTCTCTTTGTAGTCAGTTCCCTTTTCTGACTGTAGCCTTTCGCTACGAACCTCGCTTTGTATTTATCTGTTCCGTCAATGTCACTCTTGAGGCCATAGACCCATTTTCCCCCCACTGTCTGTTTGCCCGGTGGCAAATGGGTGAGGGTAAAGGTGTCGTTTTCCTCCAGTGACTTTACCTCATCATCCATAGCATTTTTCCACTGCCCTGATTTGTTTGACATTATCGCTTCCTTGTAGGTTTGAGGAATGTCACATACTGCTCTGTAGCAAGAGTCCACGCATGTTACAAATTTGTCCAATGTATCCTCAGTCTCAAAGTCCTGTAAGTGAACCGGCCTCCTCCGGGTTCGTGGTGGGTTCCTTCCATTTACAGTGTCAGGGACTCTGTGCGTTCAGTCTGATCAGGTAAAGTCTCAGAAACACCCTGTAAACCTTGATCTGGTACATTTTCAACCTTGTCATCATCAACACAAATTTCTCTTTCATTAACCCTGGGGTTTACATCACCATACCCCGTGTATGACTCACATGTTTGTGTTTCTTTTTCTGTTGCAGTTTTGGTTGTGAATTTTACCAATCTGTGTTTCTGAACTTTCTCTTGTTCTGGGTAGTACACTAGGTAGTCTGGGCAGTTTTTATCATAACCCACAAAAACACCCTGCTCACACCTGGAGTCTAGCTTGCCCTTGGCTTGTTGCTGGTAAGCATAGCACACTGATCCAAATGTTTGCATTTTGGAAATGTTTGGTTCTTTCCCTACGAACAACTCGTATGGCGTTTTCTGTGTACGCCTAGAGTAGCATCTGTTCCGTACAAAGGCTGCCGTCTGTACAGCGTAGTTCAACAGGTAAGTTACTTTCTAGCAGTAAGCGTCTACCCATCTCATGAAGGGTTCTCCACCCTCTCTAGGCCGTGCCATTTTAGTGTGGTGAATAGGGTGAAGACGTTTCATGTCTAATCCTATTCTTTATTAACAGTGCCTGGAACTCTTTGCTTGTATACTCAGAAGCATTATCTGATCTGATGCACCGAACCTCACTGTATGGTGCTACGTCAGCTAAGAACCGTTCTGTTGCGAGACCTGCATTACTCTTAGACCTTAGAAAGTACACCATCATGGTACCAGAATAGTCATCAGTAAATATTTGTGCATATTTGTGACCATTGATGCTAGGCGTTTGCATGAGACCGGCTAGGTCAGTGTGGACTAGCTCCAAGGGTTTCTTAGCCCACCTGTCAGGCTCCTTGTTTCTCGTCTGGGTAAATTTGCCTTTTGTGCACACTTCACATAATTGTGCTGGTTTAGCCACACTCCCTATTATCTCCATGCCTCTCACTACACCTTATAATTTCTGCACAACTTCATAATTACAATGGCCCAACATTTCATGCCAGGTTTGTACATCATGACACACTTTACATTGATCAATATCAGTTTGAACAGTAGGCAAGTAATACAGATGACCACTTTGGTGTATGTCAAACCTGCTACCGTCCCTTGTGACCATGCGATTGTCCCCTTTCTCGAAGGTGATCGTCGCTCCTCCATTTGTGGCACGCGGCACGGAAAATATGTCATGTGGATATGTGGGTATCATTATTCAATATTTATACACTAAACATGTATTTAATATTAATACACTAAACATATTTAATTATGTACTAATTATATATTTAATATTCATACAGTATACATGTATTTTTTTAAACATGTATCTAATATGTATACACTAAACATGTATTTAATATCAATACGCTGAACATGTATTTAATAATCATATACTAAACGTATATGTAATCATATACTAATCATATATTTAATATTCATTTAGTAAACATGTATTTATTATCCTCTAAATAAGGCACACTTGGAAATAATGAATTTCTTTATGTGTGCAGTTGCGGCAGAAGTCCACAGGAGGGCGCACGTTCCCTCTTAATAAGTCTGCCCCCCCACATAAGTTATGACCTAGTTTTATCGACCAGCCCTATTGGCCTTTTTCCTTCTTCTTATTTTACTTTTCTTTTTATTTATTTTTTTAAATAAGTTAGGTTTCTCATACACGTATATTCATACACTAAATATGTATTTAATATTCATACACTAAACATGTATTTAATATTAATACACTAAACATGTATTTAATATTAATACAAAAACATGTATTTAATGTTCATAAACTAAACATATATTTAATTTTAATACACTAAACATATATTTAATATTTATACACTAAACATGTATTTAATATTCATACACTGAACATGCATTTAATATTTATACATTAAATATGTATTTATTATTTATACGCTGAACATGTATTTAATATTAATTAACTAAAAATGTATTTAATATTTATACACTAAACATGTATTTAATATTTATACAAAAAACATGTATTTAATATTCATACACTAAACATGTATTTAATATTTATACAATAAAAAATTATTTAATAATCATAAACTAAACATGTATTTGATATGTATACACTAAACATGTATTTAATATTCATACACTAAACATCTATTTAATATTTATACACTAAACATGTATTTAATATTTATACACTAAACATGTATTTTATATTAATACAAAAACATGTATTTAATTTTAATAAACTAAACATATATTTAATATTAATACACTAAACATGTATTTAATATTTATACACTAAACATGTATTTAATATTAATACAAAAACATGTATTTAATTTTAATAAACTAAACATATATTTAATATTAATACACTAAACATGTATTTAATATTTATACAATAAACATGTAGTTATTATTCTTACACTTAATATGTATTTAATATTCATACAATAAACATGTAGTTATTATTCTTACACTTAATATGTATTTAATATTAATACAAAAACATGTATTTAATTTTAATAAACTAAACATATATTTAATATTAATACACTAAACTTGTATTTAATATTTATACACTAAACATGTACTTAATATTAATACACTAAACATGTATTTAATATTAATACAAAAACATGTATTTAATTTTAATAAACTAAACATATATTTAATATTAATACACTAAACTTGTATTTAACATTCATACACTAAACATGTTTTTAATATTAATATACTAAACATGTATTTAATATTAATACAAAAACATGTATTTAAATTTAATACACTAAACATGTATTTAATATTAATGCACTAAACATGTATTTAATATTTATACACTAAACATGTATTTAATATTAATACAATAAAAATGTATTTAATAATCATACACTAAACATGTATTTGATATTTATACACTAAACATGTATTTAATATTCATACACTAAACATGTATTTAATATTTATACACTAAACATGTATTTAATATTTATACACTAAACATGTATTTAATATTAATACAAAACATGTATTTAATTTTAATAAACTGAACACATATTTACTATTAATACACTAAACATGTATTTAATATTTTTACACTAAACGTGTATTTAATATTTATACACCAAACATGTATTTAATATTAATACACTAAACATGTAGTTATTATTCATACACAAAACATGTATTTAATATTAATACACCAAACATGTATTTAATATTTATACACTAAACATGTATTTAATATTTATACAAAAACATGTATTTTATATTAATACAAAAACATGTATTTAATTTTAATAAACTAAACATATATTTAATATTTATACACTAAACATGTATTTAATATTTATACACTAAACATGTATTTAATATTAATACAGTAAACATGTATTAAATATTTATACACTAAACATGTATTTAATACTCATACAATAAACATGTAGTTATTATTCTTACACTTAATATGTATTTAATATTAATACAAAAACATGTATTTAATTTTAATAAACTAAACATATATTTAATATTAATACACTAAACTTGTATTTAATATTTATACACTAAACATGTATTTAATATTAATACACTAAACATGTATTTAATATTAATACAAAACATGTATTTAATTTTAATAAACTAAACATATATTTAATATAAATACACTAAACATGTATTTAACATTCATACACTAAACATGTTTTTAATATTAATACAAAAACATGTATTTAAATTTAATACACTAAACATGTATTTAATATTTATACACTAAACATGTATTTAATATTAATGCACTAAACATGTATTTAATATTTATACACTAAACATGTATTTAATATTAATACAATAAAAATGTATTTAATAATCATACACTGAACATGTATTTGATATTTATACACTAAACATGTATTTTATAATAATACAAAAACATGTATTTAATTTTAATAAACTAAACATATATTTAATATTAATACACTAAACATGTATTTAATATTTATACACTAAAAATGTATTTAATATTAATACAGTAAACATGTATTAAATATTTATACACTAAACATGTATTTAATATTAATACAAAAACATGTATTTAATTTTAATAAACTAAACATGTATTTAATATTTATACACTAAACATATATTTAATATTTATACACTAAACATGAATTTAATATTCATACACTAAACATGTAGTTATTATTTATACACTAAACATGTATTTAATATTCATACAATAGTCTGCCTCACAATACGAAGTTCCTGCAGTCCTGGGTTCAAATCCAGGCTCGGGATCTTTCTATGTGGAGTTTGCATGTTCTCCCCGTGAATGCGTGGGTTCCCTCCGGGTACTCCGGCTTCCTCCCACCTCCAAAGACATGCACCTGGGGATAGGTTGATTGGCAACACTAAATTGGCCCTATTGTGTGAATGTTGTCTGTCTATCTGTGTTGGCCCTGCGATGAGGTGGCGACTTGTCCAGGGTGTACCCCGCCTTCCGCCCGATTGTAGCTGAGATAGGCGCCAGCGCCCCCCGCGACCCCGAAAGGGAATAAGCGGTAGAAAATGGATGGATGGATGGACAATAAACATGTAGTTATTATTCTTACACTTAATATGTATTTAATATTAATACAAAAACATGTATTTAATTTTAATAAACTAAACACATATTTACTATTAATACACTAAACATGTATTTAATATTTTTACACTAAACGTGTATTTAATTTTAATAAACTAAATATATATTTAATATTAATACACTAAACATGTATTTAATAATTACCACTAAAATGGAATTTAATAATAGACTAAACATGTATTTAATATTTTCACACTAAACTTGTATTTAATATTCATACACTAAACATGTAGTTATTATTCATACACTAAACATGTATTTAATATTAATACACTAAACATGTATTTAATATTTTTACACTAAACATGTATTTAATATTCATACACTAAACATGTATCTAATATTAATACACTAAACATGTATTTAATATTTATACACTAAACATGTATTTAATATTAATACACTAAACCCGTATTTAATATTTATACACTAAACATGTATTTAATATTAATACAAAAACATTTATTTAATTTTAATAAACTAAACACATATTCAATATTAATACACTAAACATGTATTTAATATTAATACACTTAACATGTATTTAATATTCATACACTAAACATGTATTTAATATTTATACACTAAACATGTATTTAATATTAATACACTAAATATGTATTTATTATTTATCCACTAAACATGTATTTAATATTCATACACTAAACATGTATTTAATATTTATACACTAAACATGTATTTAATATTCATACACTAAACATGTATTTGATATTAATAAACTAAACATGTATTTAATATTAATACAGTAAACATGTATTTAATATTTATACACTAAACATGTATTTAATATTAATACACTAAACATGTATTTAATATTAATGCACTAAACATGTATTTAATATTCATACACTAAACATGTATCTAATATTAATACACTAAACATGTATTTAATATTTATACACTAAACATGTATTTAATATTAATACACTAAACATGTATTTAATATTAATACAGTAAACATGTATTAAATATTTATACACTAAACATGTATTTAATATTCATACAATAAACATGTATCTAATTTTAATAAACTAAACATATATTTAATATTAATACACTAAACATGTATTTAATATTAATACACTAAACATGTATTTAATATTAATACACTAAACATGTATTTAATATTAATGCACTAAACATGTATTTAATATTTATACACTAAACATGTATTTAATATTAATGCACTAAACATGTATTTAATATTTATACACTAAACATGTATTTAATATTAATACAATAAAAATGTATTTAATAATCATACACTAAACATGTATTTGATATTTATACACTAAACATGTATTTAATATTTATACACTAAACATGTATTTTATAATAATACAAAACATGTATTTAATTTTAATAAACTAAACATATATTTAATATTAATACACTAAACATGTATTTAATATTAATACAGTAAACATGTATTAAATATTTATACACTAAACATGTATTTAATGTTCATACAATAAACATGTAGTTATTATTCTTACACTTAATATGTATTTAATTTTAATACAAAAACATGTATTTAATTTTAATAAACTAAACATATATTTAATATTAATACACTAAACTTGTATTTAATATTTATACACTAAACATGTATTTAATATTAATACACTAAACATGTATTTAATATTAATACAAAAACATGTATTTAATTTTAATAAACTAAACATATATTTAATATAAATACACTAAACATGTATTTAACAGTCATACACTAAACATGTTTTTAATATTTATACACTAAACATGTATTTAATATTAATACAAAAACATGTATTTAATTTTAATAAACTAAACATATATTTAATATTAATACACTAAACATGTATTTAATATTTATACACTAAACATGAATTTAATAATCATACACTAAACATGTAGTTATTATTTATACACTAAACATGTATTTAATATTTATACACTAAACATGTATTTAATATTCATACAATAAACATGTAGTTATTATTCTTACACTTAATATGTATTTAATATTAATACAAAAACATGTATTTAATTTTAATAAACTAAACACATATTTACTATTAATAAACTAAACATGTATTTAATATTTTTACACTAAACGTGTATTTAATATCTATTCACTAAAAGTGTATTTAATATTTATACACCAAACATGTATTTAATATTAATACACTAAACATGTAGTTATTATTCATACACTAAACATGTATTTAATATTAATACACTAAACATGTATTTAATATTTAGACAAAAACATGTATTTAATTTTAATAAACTAAACATATATTTAATATTAATACACTAAACATGTATTTAATATTAATACACTAAACATGTATTTAATAATTATACACTAAAATGGAATTTAATAATAGACTAAACATGTATTTAATATTTTCACACTAAACTTATATTTATTATTTATCCACTAAACATGTATTTAATATTTTTACACTAAACATGTATTTAATATTCATACACTAAACATGTATTTAATATTTATACACTAAACATGTATTTAATATTAATACAAAAACATTTATTTAATTTTAATAAACTAAACATATATTTAATATTTATACACTAAACATGTATTTAACATTTATACAATAAACATGTATATAATATTAATACACTAAACATATATTTAATATTAATACACTAAACATGTATTTAATATTAATACACTAAACATGTAATTAATATTAATACAAAAACATGTATTTAATATTAATACACTAAACATGTATTTAATATTTATACACTAAACATGTATTTAATATTAATACAAAAACATGTATTTAATTTTAATAAACTAAACATATATTTAATATTAATACACTAAACATGTATTTAATATTTATACACTAAACATGTATTTAATATTAATACAAAAACATGTATTTAATTTTAATAAACTAAACATATATTTAATATTAATACACTAAACATGTATTTAACATTTATACACTAAACATGTATTTAATATTAATACACTAAACATGTATTTAATATTTATACACTAAACATGTATTTAATATTTATACACTAAACATGTAATTAATATTAATACAAAAACATGTATTTAATATTAATACACTAAACATGTATTTAATATTAATACACTAAACCTGTATTTAATATTTATACACTAAACATGTATTTAATATTAATACAAAAACATTTATTTAATTTTAATAAACTAAACACATATTTAATATTAATACACTAAACATGTATTTAATATTTATACACTAAACATATATTTAATATTAATACAAAAACATGTATTTAATTTTAATAAACTAGACATATATTTAATATTAATACACTAAACATGTATTTAATATTCATACACTAAACATGTAGTTATCATTTATACACTAAATATGTATTTAATATTAATACAGTAAACATGTATTCAATATTTATACACTAAACATGTATTTAATAATCATAAACTAAACATGTATTTAACATTATACACTAAACATGTATTTAATATTAATACACTAAACCTGTATTTAATATTTATACACTAAACATGTATTTAATATTAATACAAAAACATTTATTTAATTTTAATAAACTAAACATAGATTTAATATTAATACACTAAACATGTATTTAATATTAATACACTAAACATGTATTTAACATTCATACACTAAACATGTTTTTAATATTAATTCAAAAAAATGTATTTAAATTTAATACACTAAACCTGTATTTAATATTTATACACTAAACATGTATTTAATATTAATACAAAAACATTTATTTAATTTTAATAAACTAAACATAGATTTAATATTAATACACTAAACATGTATTTAATATTAATACACTAAACATGTATTTAACATTCATACACTAAACATGTTTTTAATATTAATACAAAAACATGTATTTAAATTTAATACACTTAACATGTATTTAATATTCATACACTAAACATGTATTTAATATTTATACACTAAACATGTATTTAATATTAATACACTAAACATGTATTTAATATTTATACACTAAACATGTAATTAATAATAATACACTAAACATGTATTTAATATGAATACAAAAACATGTATTTAATTTTAATAAACTAAACATATATTTAATTTTAATAAACTAAACATATGTTTTAATATTTATACCTTAAACATGTATTTAATATTAATACACTAAACATGTATTTAATATTTATACACTAAACATGTAATTAATATTAATACAAAAACATGTATTTAATTTTAATAAACTAAACATATATTTAATATTTATTTACTAAACATGTATTGAACATTAATACACTAAACATGTATTTAATATTAATACACTAAACATGTATTTAATATTAATACACTAAACATGTATTTAATATTAATACACTAAACATGTATTTAATATTTATACACTAAACATGTAATTAATATTAATACAAAAACATGTATTTAAATTTAATACACTAAACATGTATTTAATATTTATACACTAAACATGTATTTAATATTAATACAAAAACATATATTTAATTTTAATAAACTAAACATATATTCAATATTAATACACTAAACATGTATTTAATATTAATACACTAAACATGTATTTAATATTAATACACTAAACATGTATTTAATATTTATACACTAAACATGTAATTAATATTAATACAAAAACATGTATTTAATTTTAATAAACTAAACATATATTTAATATTTATACACTAAACATGTATTTAATATTAATACACTAAACATGTATTTAATATTAATACACTAAACATGTATTCAATATTAATACACTAAACATGTATTCAATATTAATACACTAAACATGTATTTAATATTAATACACTAAACATGTATTCAATATTAATACACTAAACATGTATTTAATATTTATACACTAAACATGTAATTAATATTAATACAAAAACATGTATTTAATATTAATACACTAAACATGTATTTAATAATCATGAACTAAACATGTATTTAACATTATACACTAAACATGTATTTAATATTAATACACTAAACCTGTATTTAATATTCATAAACTAAACATGTATTTAATATTCATACACTAAACGTGTATTTAATATACAAACACTAAACATGTATTTAATATTAATACAAAAACATGTATTTAAGTTTAATAAACTAAACATATATTTAATATTAATACACTAAAAATGTATTTAATATTTATACACAAAAATGTATTTAATATTCATACACTAAACATGTATTTAATATTCATACACTAAACATGTATTTAATATTAATACACTGAACATGTATTTAATAATCATTTACTAAACGTATATGTAATTATATACTAATCATATATTTAATATTCATACAGTAAACATGTATTTATTATCCTCTAAATAAGGCACACTTGGAAATAATGAATTTCTTTATGTGTGCAGTTGCGGCAGAAGTCCACAGGAGGGCGCACGTTCCCTCTTAATAAGTCCGGTCCTCTCCGTTTCTTTTATTTTTTTTACACAAGTTTGGTTTCTCATACACTTATATTTATACACTAAACATGTATTTAATATTCATGAAATAAACATGTATTTAATATTTATACCCAAAACATGTATTTAATATTTATACACTAAACATGTATTTAATATTATTACAAAAACATGTATTTAATTTTAATAAACTAAACATATATTTAATATTTATACACTAAACATGTATTTAACATTTATACACTAAACATGTATTTAATATTAATACACTAAACATGTATTTAATATTTATACACTAAACATGTATTTAATATTAATACAAAAACATGTATTTAATTTTAATAAACTAAACATATATTTAATATTAATACACTAAACATGTATTTAATATTTATACACAAACATGTATTTAATATTCATACACTAAACATGTATTTAATATTAATACAGTAAACATGTATTACATATTTATACACTAAACATGTATTTAATATTCATTCAATAAACATGTAGTTATTATTCTTACACTTAATATTTATTTAATATTAATACAAAAACATGTATTTAATTTTAATAAACTAAACATATATTTAATATTAATACACTAAACATGTATTTAATATTTTTACACTAAACGTATATTTAATATTTATACACTAAACATGTATTAAATATTTATACACTAAACATGTATTTAATATTCATACACTAAACATGTATTTAATATTAATACACTGAACATGTATTTAATAATCATATACTTGTAACGATCTGTCACTTACTTTCTGATAGTTTTTCGTGTTTTGTACTTTATTTCCTGTTCAGTGCTCTTATTTTGTCATACTTCCTGTTTACTCCGCTGAGCACTGTTTTTGTCACACTCGCCGTTGATTGGCAGCGGTCCTCAGCTGCTGTCAATCAACATAGGTCTATTTATGTTTCACTCGAGCACTCCTCAGTGCTCGAAGTTAAAACCATGTTGGGAACATCTCCATGCAAGACTGCTTTCTGTTTATATCTTTTACTTTGATGAAATTAAAATCATCTTACCGGCTTTCTGCTCTCCTGGATTTTTGCATACTTGAGGTCACACAACTGCAGCCATGCGTCATCCCAACAGTAACTTCGAGCCAGAAAATTGTGACCTCGCGAGAATCCCTGTCGGCAATCCTCAGCCGACGTTCTGGACCGCACAATTCCTGGAGGACTTGAAGGCCAGGTTTGTGCGGTCCCAGCCTACAGACGCGGACCCTCTCCCCGCGGCAACGCCACCGGCTTCGGCTCTCCGACCGGCGCGTCCCCCGCCGCCATCTTTCCTCTCGGCTCAACGGCTGGCTACGGCTCTCCGACCAGCACGTCCGCCACTTCCTGCATGCCTCGCGGCTCCCGCGGCAACGCTACCGGCTACGGCTCTCCGACCGGCGCGTCCTCCGCCGCCATCCTTCCTCTCGGCAACGCTGCCGGCTACGGCTCACCGACCGGCGCGCCCGCCTCCTCCTTCACGTCTCGCGGCTCCTGCGGCTCCGTCGCCGACTGCGGCTCTCCGACCGGCACGTCCGCCGCCGCCATCCTTCCCGTCGTCTGCTGAGCTGCTTCTCCCTGCTCCTACGCAGCTTCCAGCGGCTGCTCCCCGGCTGCTCTTTTTGCCAGCTCCCGCTCTCTTTTTTGGTCCGCCGAGAGCTCCAGTGGAGCCCACAGTGAGGTCGCTTTTGTCCTCCTGCTGGGACTTGGCACGGGACGTGTCTTCGTCCCTCCTCCTGGTCCCCTCCCGCCCGTCCCTGGTTTTCGCACCGGGGGACTCCGACGAGCAGGCACGTTTTCCCGCATGTGTGAACGGTGTCTGGCAGCCACCTAGTGGAGGGGGGCCCACTATACACTGCGGTGCAGCCAGGCACACACCGCTGTCATCCCCGCCAGCGTCTCCTTCCACGGAGACATCTACGTCCCTAGCGGGCTTTCGCACAGCTCCAACGCCGGCTCCACGCCTAGCCCCAACGCCGGCTCCACGCCGAGCCCCAACGCCGGCTCCACGCCGAGCCCCAACGCCGGCTCCACGCCGAGCCCCAACGCCGGCTCCACGCCGAGCCCCAACGCCGGCTCCACGCCGAGCCCCAACGCCGGCTCCACGCCGAGCCCCAACGCCGGCTCCACGCCGAGCCCCAACGCCGGCTCCACGCCGAGCCCCAACGCCGGCTCCACGCCGAGCCCCAACGCCGGCTCCACGCCGAGCTCCAACGCCGGCACTACGCACGGTTCCAACGCCGCCAAGAGCAGCACCACGCCGGGCTTCGTCACCGCCGGCATCCGCTATTCCTCGGCCAGCATTTGCTGCTCCTCGCCCGGCGTCATCTGCCGCTTTCACGCCGCCGATGACGTCTGCCGCTTTCACGCCGCCGATGACGTCTGCCGCTTTCACGCCGCCGATGACGTCTGCCGCTTTCACGCCGCCGATGACGTCTGCCGCTTTCACGCCGCCGATGACGTCTGCCGCTTTCACGCCGCCGATGACGTCTGCCGCTTTCACGCCGCCGATGACGTCTGCCGCTTTCACGCCGCCGATGACGTCTGCCGCTTTCACGCCGCCGATGACGTCTGCCGCTTTCACGCCGCCGATGACGTCTGCCGCTTCCACGCCGTTGATGACGTCTGCCGCTTCCACGCCGGCACCAACATCGGCTCCTCAGCCGCCTCCTGCAGAGGTATCTGTTTTGGCTGCAGCCCCCGCCGCTTTGTCTGCTGTCTCCGGGCCTGCTTCAGCGCGCCCGCCTCCACGTCAGCCGCGGATGTGGCCGTGCCCTGGGCGTCCTCCTCGCGGGATGCACTCGTCTCTTTTTCGGCCAATGATGTGGCTGTTCCGTGGCCGCCCGCCCCGCCAGTTCCAGCGGCGCTCTACGCGCCGTCGCCACCTGACTTTCCCTCGCTGGCTGCGGGGACACGAGGTTTGGCGACCTTCCACCAAATCCTCCTTCCATCCTCCCTTACTTTGTGGACATTTTTTTCCATTTTTCTTTTCCAGGGAACATCTGGTATCTGTTCCTTGAGGGGGAGGTCCTGTAACGATCTGTCACTTACTTTCTGATAGTTTTTCGTGTTTTGTACTTTATTTCCTGTTCAGTGCTCTTATTTTGTCATACTTCCTGTTTACTCCGCTGAGCACTGTTTTTGTCACACTCGCCGTTGATTGGCAGCGGTCCTCAGCTGCTGTCAATCAACATAGGTCTATTTATGTTTCACTCGAGCACTCCTCAGTGCTCGAAGTTAAAACCATGTTGGGAACATCTCCATGCAAGACTGCTTTCTGTTTATATCTTTTACTTTGATGAAATTAAAATCATCTTACCGGCTTTCTGCTCTCCTGGATTTTTGCATACTTGAGGTCACACAACTGCAGCCATGCGACATCCCAACAATACTAAACGTATATGTAATCATACACTAAACATGTATTTAATATTAATACACTGAACATGTATTTAATAATCATATACCAAACATATATGTAATCATATAATAATCATATATTTAATATTCATACAGTAAACATGTATTTATTATCCTCTAAATAAGGCACACTTGGAAATAATGAATTTCTTTATGTGTGCAGTTGCGGCAGAAGTCCACAGGAGGGCGCACGTTCCCTCTTAATAAGTCCAGTCCTCTCCGTCTCTCTCTCTTTTTCAATTTTTTTTTGTTTCTTTTATTTTTTTTTACATAAGTTTGGTTTCTCATACACTTATATTTATACACTAAACATGTATTTAATATTAATAAACTAAACATGTATTTAATATTAATGCACTAAACATGTATTTAATATTAATACACTAAACATATGTTGAATTATATACCAATTATATATATTAATACAGTATACATGTATTTTTTAAACATGTATTTAATATTAATACAAAAACATGTATTTAATTTTAAGAAACTAAACATATATTTAATATTAATGCACTAAACATGTGTTTAATATTTATACACTAAACATGTATTTAATATTAATACACTAAACATGCATTTAATATCAATACACTAAACGTGTATTTAATAATCATACACTAAACATGTATTTAATATTAATACACTAAACATGTATTTAATATTCATACACTAAACATGTATTTAATATTTATACACTAAACATGTATTTAATTTTAATAAACTAAACATATATTTAATATTAATACACTAAACATTTATTTAATATTCATCTACTAAACATGTATATAATATTAATACACTAAATATGTATTTATTATTGATCCACTAAACATGTATTTAATATTCATAAACTAAAAAATTATTTAATATTTATACACTAAACATGAATTTAATATTCATACACTAAACATGTATTTAATTTTGATAAACTAAACATATATTTAATATTAATACAAAAACATGTATTCAATTTTAATAAACTAAACATGTATTTAATATTTTCACACTAAAATTGTATTTAATATTAATACACTAAACATGTATTTTATATTTATACACTAATCATGTATTTAATATTTATACACTAAACATGTATTTAATATTAATACACTAAACATGTGTTTAATATTTATACACTAAACATATATTTAATATTCATAAACGAAACATGTATTTAATATTCATACACCAAACATGTATCTAATGTTAATACAAAAACACGTATTTAAGTTTAATAAACTAAACATATATTTAACATTAATACACTAAACATGTATTTAATATTTATACAGTAAACATGTATTGAATATTCATACACTAACCATGTATTTAATATTTATACACTAAACATGTATTTAATATTCATTCAATAAACATGTAGTTATTATTCTTACACTTAATATGTATTTAATATTGATACAAAAACATGTATTTAATTTTAATAAACTAAACATATATTTAATATTAATACACTAAACATATATTTAATATTTTTACACTAAACTTGTATTTAATATTTATACACTAAAAGTGTATTTAATATTAATACACTAAACATGTATTTAATATTTATACACTAAACATGTATTTAATATTCATATACTAAACATGTATTTAATATTTATACACTAAACATGTATTTAATATTAATACAAAAACATGTATTTAATTTTAATGAACTAAATATATATTTAATATTAATACACTAAACATGTATTTAATATTCATAAACTAAACATTTATTTAACATTTATACACTAAACATGTATT
The DNA here is from genome assembly GCF_033978795.1 of Nerophis ophidion. NCBI lineage: Eukaryota > Metazoa > Chordata > Actinopteri > Syngnathiformes > Syngnathidae > Nerophis > Nerophis ophidion. Next base: position 300,986 of record NW_026906989.1, on the reverse strand, counting down.
TAATATTAATACACTAAACCTGTATTTAATATTTATACACTAAACATGTATTTAATATTAATACAAAACATGTATTTAATTTTAATAAACTAAACACATATTTAATATTAATACACTAAACATGTATTTAATATTTATACACTAAACATGTATTTAATATTTATACACTAAACATGTATTTAATATTAATACACTAAATATGTATTTATTATTTATCCACCAAACATGTATTTAATATTCATAAACTAAAAATGTATTTAATATTAATACAAAAGCATGTATACAAGTTTAATAAACTAAACATATATTTAATATTAATACACTAAACATGTATTTAATATTCATACACTAAACATGTATTTAATATTTATACACTAAACATGTGTTTAATATTAATACACTGAACATGTATTTGATAATCATATACTAATCATATATTTAATATTCATACAGTAAACATGTATTTATTATCCTCTAGATAAGGCACACTTGGAAATAATAAATTTCTTTATGTGTGCAGTTGCGGCAGAAGTCCACAGGAGGGCGCACGTTCCCTCTTAATAAGTCCGGTCCTCTCCGTCTCTCTCTCTTATTTTTCCTTTTTTTTGTTTCTTTTATTTTTTTTACACAAGTTTGGTTTCTCATACACTCATATTTATACACTAAACATGTATTTAATATTCATACACTAAACATGTATTTAATATTTATACACTAAACATGTATTTAATATTAATACAAAAACATGTATTTAATTTTAATAAACTAAACATATATTTAATATTAATACACTAAACATGTATTTAATATTTATACACTAAACATGTATTTAACATTTATACACTAAACATGTTTTTAATATTTATACACTAAACATGTATTTAATATTAATACAAAACATGTATTTAATTTTAATAAACTAAACATATTTAATATTAATACACTAAACATGTATTTAATATTTATACACTAAACATGTAGTTATTATTTATACACTAAACATGTATTTAATATTAATACACTAAACTTGTATTTAATATTAATACAAAAACATGTATTTAATTTTAATAAACTAAACATATATTTAATATTAATACACTAAACATGTATTTAATATTTATACACTAAACACGTATTTAAAAATCATACACTAAACATGTTCTTAATATTAATACACTAAACATGTATTTAATATTAATACAAAAACATGTATTTAATTTTTATAAACTAAACATATATTTAATATTAATACACTAAACATGTATTTAATATTCATATACTAAATATGTAGTTATTATTTATACACTAAACATGTATTTAATATTAATACATTAAACATGTATTTAATATTCATACACTAAACATGTATTTAATATTAATACACTAATCATGTATTTAATATTAATACACTAAACATGTATTTAATATTAATACACTGAACATGTATTTAATAATCATATACTAAACGTATATGTAATTATACACTAATCATATATTTAATTTTCATACAGTAAACATGTATTTAATATTTATACACTAAACATGTATTTAATATTTATACACTAAACATGTATTTGATATTCATACACTAAACATGTATTTAATATTAATACACTAAACATGTATTTAATATTAATACACTAATCATGTATTTAATATTAATACACTAAACATGTATTTAATATTCATACACTAAACATGTATTTAATATTAATACACTGAACATGTATTTAATAATCATATACTATACGTATATGTAATTATACACTAATCATACATTTCATTTTCATACAGTAAACATGTATTTAATATTTATACACTAAACATGTATTTAATATTTATACACTAAACATGTATTTGATATTCATACACTAAACATGTATTTAATATTAATACACTGAACATGTATTTAATAATCATATACTAAACGTATATGTAATTATACACTAATCATATATTTAATTTTCATACAGTAAACATGTATTTAATATTTATACACCAAACATGTATTTAATATTTATACACTAAACATGTATTTAATATTCATACACTAAACATGTATTTAATATTAATACACTGAACATGTATTTAATAATCATATACTATACGTATATGTAATTATACACTAATCATACATTTCATTTTCATACAGTAAACATGTATTTAATATTTATACACTAAACATGTATTTAATATTCATACACTAAACATGTATTTAATATTAATACACTGAACATGTATTTAATAATCATATATTAAACGTATATGTAATGATACACTAATCATATATTTAATATTCATACAGTAAACATGTATTTATTATCCTCTAAATAAGGCACACTTGGAAATAATGAATTTCTTTATGTGTGCAGTTACGGCAGAAGTCCACAGGAGGGCGCACGTTCCCTCTTAATAAGTCCGGTCCTCTCCTTTTCTCTCTCTCTCGCTCTTTCCTTTTTTTATTGTTTCTTTTTTTTTTTTTTACATAAGTTTGGTTTCTCATACACTTATATTTGTACACTAAACATGTATTTAATATTAATACCCTAAACATGTATTTAATATTTATACACTAAACATGTATTTAATATTAATACAAAAACATGTATTTAATTTTAATTAACTAAACATATATTTAATATTTATACACTAAACATGTATTTAACATTCATAAACTAAACATGTATTTAATATTAATACACTAAACATGTATTTAATATTTATACACTAAACATGTATTTAATATTAATACAAAAACATGTATTTAATTTTAATAAACTAAACATATATTTAATATTAATACACTAAACATGTATATAATATTCATACACTAAACATGTATTTAATATTCATACACTAAACATGTATTTAATATTTATACACTAAACATGTAGTTATTATTTATACACTAAACATGTATTTAATATTTATACACTAAACATGTATTTAATATTAATACAAAAACATGTATTTAATTTTAATAAACTAAACATATATTTAATATTAATACACTAAACATGTATATAATATTCATACACTAAACATGTATTTAATATTCATACACTAAACATGTATTTAATATTTATACACTAAACATGTAGTTATAATTTATACACTAAACATGTATTTAATATTAATACAGTAAACGTGTATTAAATATTTATACACTAAACATGTATTTAATATTCATTCAATAAACATGTAGTTATTATTTTTACACTTAATATGTATTTAATATTAATACAAAAACATGTATTTAATTTTAATAAACTTAACATATATTTAATATTAATACACTAAACATGTATTTAATATTTTTACACTAAACGTATATTCGATATTCATACACTAAAAGTGTATTTAATATTTATACACTAAACATGTATTTAATATTTATACACTAAACATGTATTTAATATTCATACACTAAACATGTATTTAATATTAATACAAAAACATGTATTTAATAATCATATACTAAACGTATATGTAATTATATACTAATCATATATTTAATATTCATACAGTAAACATGTATTTATTATCCTCTAAATAAGGCACACTTGGAAATAATGAATTTCTTTATGTGTGCAGTTGCGGCAGAAGTCCACAGGAGGGCGCACGTTCCCTCTTAATAAGTCCGGTCCTCTCCGTCTCTCTCTCTCTCTTTTTCCTTTTTTTTCGTTTCTTTTATTTTTTTTACATAAGTTTGGTTTCTCATACACTTATATTTATACACTAAAATACAGTAAAAGCAACTAAACACAATCATGACACACATTGACAATACGCAAGATGCAAGCCATGACACGAGCCACATCATTCAGTTGATAAATGAATATGACAATGTACAGTTGAAAGCATCCCAATACACTGAGCACCACCTACAAGACATGGAACAGGATGTAGACCCGGACAATAATTTCCTCCTCAATATCAATGAGAACTGCTGCTACTATACCAATGAACAGTACAACCAGAATATTATTACTAAAGGCAAATGATCAATTATCCATTTTAATAGTAGAAGCTTAAATAGGAATTTCAAGGACATCAAGGACTATTTACACACATTTTCACAACCATTTAACATAATTGCAGTATCTGAAACTTGGATTAACAGTGAAAACGTGTCAGATTTTGAACTGGATGGTTATGACTTTATTAATATAAATAGACAAAACAAGGGGATGGAGGGGTGGCAATCTATGTGGATAGCACCTTGAGATTCAAACGTCTGGATGATATGACAACTGGGGTTGATAACCTACTTGAATGTCTAACGGTTGAAATTTGTATGGAAAAAAGTAGAAATGTCATTATTAGTTGTATATACAGATCACCAGGTGCAAGCATTGCACATTTTACAGATTGGATGGAATGCCTGTTTTCAAAGAAGAGTAATGTTAATAAAGCTGTCTTCATTTGTGGAGACTTTAATATCGACCTTTTAAATCCCAGTAAAAATAACGATATAGTTAATTTCATTGACACAATGTACAGTATAAGTTTATATCCCAAAATCACCAGACCTAGTCGAATTTCATCCCACTCTGCCACTCTAATCGACAACATATTTACCAACAATATTGAAAATAAGACCGTAAGTGGGCTATTGATCAAAGATATCACTGACCACCTCCCAGTTTTTCTGATATTTGATGGTAACTACAGGACAAAAAAATTAGAAAAGCCAACCCAATACAGAAGAACGAGATCAGAGGAATCCATTAGTTCATTCAAACATGATTTACTGGAGCAGAATTGGGATGTAATTTATGAAAATGGTGATGTTAATAGTGCTTACAATATATTTTTGAGAATATTTAGGTCATTATATGATAAAAAATGGCCCAATAAAAGAATGCATCAGCAAAGGAAAGTATACGAATTGTCCTTGGATCACAAAGGGATTGCAAAATGCTTGTAAAAAGAAAAACACTCTTTACAGGGAATTTATAAGATTGAAAACAAAAGAAGCAGAAAATAAATATAAAAAATATAAAAACAAGTTAACTAATATTATGAGGTCAAATAAGAGGGATTATTATAAGAAATTACTAGATGATAATAAAAATAATATCAAAGGAATATGGAATTTATTAAACAGTATTATAAGAAACAGTACCTCTTCAAATAACTATCCAACGTATTTCATGAATGATGGTAAAGAAAATGATAATATTGAAGATGTAGCTAATGCTCCTCTCTGAGCTGCAACCTAATCGTGGTAGAGGAGTTTGCGTGTCCCAATGATCCTAGGAGCTATGTTGTCCGGGGGCATAAAGCCCCCTGGTAGGGTCTCCCAAGGCAAACAGGTTCTAGGTGAGGGATCAGACAAAGAGCAGCTCGAAGACCTTTATGAAGAAGAAAAATCATGGACCCAGATTTCCCTCGCCCGGACGCGGGTCACCGGGGCCCCCCTCTGGAGCCAGGCCCGGAGGTGGGGCACGATGGCGAGCGCCTGGTGGCCGGGCCTGTTCCCATGGGGCCCGGCCGGGCACAGCCCGAAGAGGCAACGTGGGTCACCCCTCCAATGGGCTCACCACCCATAGCAGGGGCCATAGAGGTCGGGTGCATTGTGAGCTGGGCGACAGCCGAAGGCAGGGCACTTGGCGGTCCGATCCTCGGCTACAGAAGCTAGCTCTTGGGACGTGGAACGTCACGTCACTGGGGGGGAAAGAGCCTGAGCTAGTGCGCGAAGTCGAGAAATTCCGGCAGGATATAGTCGGACTCACTTCGACGCACAGCAAGGGCTCTGGAACCACTTCTCTCGAGAGGGATTGGACCCTCTTCCACTCTGGCGTTGCCGGCAGTGAGAGGCGACGGGCTGGGGTGGCAATTCTTGTTGCCCCACGGCTCAAAGCCTGCACGTTGGAGTTCAACCCGGTGGACGAAAGGGTAGCCTCCCTCCGCCTTCGGGTGGGGGGACGGGTCCTGACTGTTGTTTGTGCTTATGCACCAAACAGCAGTTCAGAGTACCCACCCTTTTTGGGAACACTCGAGGGAGTACTGGAAAGTGCTCCCCCGGGTGATTCCCTTGTCCTACTGGGAGACTTCAACGCTCACGTTGGCAACGACAGTGAAACCTGGAGAGGCGTGTTTGGGAAGAATGGCCGCCCGGATCTGAACCCGAGAGGTGTTTTGTTATTGGACTTTTGTGCTCGTCACAGTTTGTCCATAACAAACACCATGTTCAAACATAAGGGTATCCATATGTGCACTTGGCACCAGGACACCCTAGGCCGCAGTTCCATGATCGACTTTGTAGTTGTGTCATCGGATTTGCGGCCTCATGTTTTGGACACTCGGGTGAAGAGAGGGGCGGAGCTTTCTACCGATCACCACCTGGTGGTGAGTTGGCTGCGATGGTGGGGGAGGATGCCAGACAGACCTGGAAGGCCCAAACGCATTGTGAGGGTCTGCTGGGAACGTCTGGCAGAGTCTCCTGTCAGACAAAGTTTCAATTCCCACCTCCGGAAGAACTTTGAACATGTCACGAGGGAGGTGCTGGACATTGAGTCCGAGTGGACCATGTTCCGCACCTCTATTGTCGAGGCGGCAGATCGGAGCTGTGGCCGCAAGGTAGTTGGTGCCTGTCGGGGCGGCAATCCTAAAACCCCTTGGTGGACACCAGCGGTGAGGGATGCCGTCAAGCTGAAGAAGGAGTCCTATCGGGTCCTTTTGGCTCATAGGACTCCGGATGCAGTGGACAGGTACCGACAGGCCAAGTGGTGTGCATCTTCAGCGGTCGCGGAGGCAAAATCTCGGACATGGGAAGAGTTCGGGGAAGCCATGGAAAACGACTTCCGGACGGCTTCGAAGCGATTCTGGACCACCGTCCGCCGCCTCAGGAAGGGGAAGCAGTGCACTATCAACACCGTGTATGGTGCGGATGGTGTTCTGCTGAGCTCGACTGCGGATGTTGTGGATAGGTGGAAGGAATACTTCGAAGACCTCCTCAATCCCACCAACACGTCTTCCTATGAGGAAGCAGTGCCTGGGGAGTCTGTGGTGGACTCTCCTATTTCTGGGGCTGAGGTCGCTGAGGTAGTTAAAAAGCACCTCGGTGGCAAGGCCCCAGGGGTGGACAAGATCCGCCCGGAGTTCCTTAAGGCTCTGGATGCTGTGGGGCTGTCTTGGTTGACAAGACTTTGCAGCATCGCGTGGACATCGGGGGCGGTACTTCTGGATTGGCAGACCGGGGTGGTGGTTCCTCTCTTTAAGAAGGGGGACCGGAGGGTGTGTTCCAACTATCGTGGGATCACACTCCTCAGCCTTCCCGGTAAGGTTTATTCAGGTGTACTGGAGAGGAGGCTACGTCGGATAGTCGAACCTCGGATTCAGGAGGAACAGTGTGGTTTTCGTCCTGGTCGTGGAACTGTGGACCAGCTCTATACTCTCGGCAGGGTTCTTGAGGGTGCATGGGAGTTTGCCCAACCAGTCTACATGTGTTTTGTGGACTTGGAGAAGGCATTCGACCGTGTCCCTCGGGAAGTCCTGTGGGGAGTGCTCAGAGAGTATGGGGTATCGGACTGTCTTATTGTGGCGGTCCGTTCCCTGTACGATCAGTGCCAGAGCTTGGTCTGCATCGCCGGCAGTAAGTCGAACACATTTCCAGTGAGGGTTGGACTCCGCCAAGGCTGACCTTTGTCACCGATTCTGTTCATAACTTTTATGGACAGAATTTCTAGGCGCAGTCAAGGCGTTGAGGGGTTCCGGTTTGGTAACCGCAGGATTAGGTCTCTGCTTTTTGCAGATGATGTGGTCCTGATGGCTTCATCTTACCGGGATCTTCAGCTCTCGCTGGATCGGTTCGCAGCAGAGTGTGAAGCGACCGGAATGAGAATCAGCACCTCCAAGTCCGAGTCCATGGTTCTCGCCCGGAAAAGGGTGGAGTGCCATCTCCGGGTTGGGGAGGAGACCCTGCCCCAAGTGGAGGAGTTCAAGTACCTAGGAGTCTTGTTCACGAGTGAGGGAAGAGTGGATCGTGAGATCGACAGGCGGATCGGTGCGGCGTCTTCAGTAATGCGGACGTTGTACCGATCCGTTGTGGTGAAGAAGGAGCTGAGCTGGAAGGCAAAGCTCTCAATTTACCGGTCGATCTACGTTCCCATCCTCACCTATGGTCATGAGCTTTGGGTCATGACCGAAAGGATAAGATCACGGGTACAAGCGGCCGAAATGAGTTTCCTCCGCCGTGTGGCGGGGCTCTCCCTTAGAGATAGGGTGAGAAGCTCTGCCATCCGGGAGGAGCTCAAAGTAAAGCCGCTGCTCCTTCACATCGAGAGGAGCCAGATGAGGTGGTTCGGGCATCTGGTCAGGATGCCACCCGAACGCCTCCCTAGGGAGGTGTTTAGGGCACGTCCAACCGGTAGGAGGCCACGGGGAAGACCCAGGACACGTTGGGAAGACTATGTCTCCCGGCTGGCCTGGGAACGCCTTGGGATCCCCCGGGAAGAGCTAGACGAAGTGGCTGGGGAGAGGGAAGTCTGGGTTTCCCTGCTTAGGCTGCTGCCCCCGCGACCCGACCTCGGATCAGCGGAAGATGATGGATGGATGGATGTAGCTAATGCCTTCAATAAATTCTTTGTGAGTATTGGACCCGAACTTGCAGCAAAAATCCCAGATCCACGGACAACTGGTAAAAATATCAATCAATCAATCAATCAATGTTTACTTATATAGCCCTAAATCACTAGTGTCTCAAAGGGCTGCACAAACCACCACGACATCCTCGGTAGGCCCACATAAGGGCAAGGAAAACTCACACCCAGTGGGACATCGGTGACAATGATGACTATGAGAACCTTGGAGAGGAGGAAAGCAATGGATGTCGAGCGGGTCTAACATGATACTGTGAAAGTTCAATCCACAATGGATCCAACACAGTCGCGAGAGTCCAGTCCAAAGCGGATACAACACAGCAGCGAGAGTCCCGTTCACAGCGGAGCCAGCAGGAAACCATCCCAAGCGGAGGCGGATCAGCAGCGCAGAGATGTCCCCAGCCGATACACAGGCAAGCAGTACATGGCCACCGGATCGGACCGGAAGAAAAAGAAAAGAAACGGCAGATCAACTGGTCTAAAAAGGGAGTCTATTTAAAGGCTAGAGTATACAAATGAGTTTTAAGGTGAGACTTAAATGCTTCTACTGAATAAAAATATGGAGGGATTGTTGGAGATAAATCTCAATTCTATGTTTTTAAATGCAGTGGGTGAAGAAGAAGTGTTGGATATTGTAAACAAATGTAAGAACAAAATGTCCACAGACTGCAATGACATTAGTATGGCATTGGTGAAAAATGTCATTACAGGAATATCAAAACCATTAACATATATCTGTAATCTGTCATTTCAAACCGGCACATTTCCGAATGAAATGAAAATAGCTAAAGTTATACCTCTGTTTAAAACTGGGAGCAAACATCACTTCACAAACTATAGACCCGTCTCTTTACTTCCACAATTCTCTAAAATATTAGAAAAACTATTCAATAACAGGTTAGATGCATTTATAGAAAAACATCATTTACTCCCTGACTGTCAATATGGGTTTAGATCAAACAGATCTACATCAATGGCAATCATTGAAACAATAGAGGAAATCACAAATGCCATAGACAAGAAACAATATGCAATGGGAATATTTATTGATCTAAAAAAAGCATTTGACACAATTAACCATGATATATTAATCAATAAAATGGAAAAGTATGGAATCAGGGGAGTTGTACTAGACCGGCTTAAAAGTTACTTAAATAAGAGACATCAGTTTGTGAAGTTGGGGAATTGCTGTTCATCGTGTTTGGACATTGCTTGTGGTGTCCCCCAGGGGTCAGTGTTGGGGCCAAAATTGTTCATCCTGTATATCAATGATATCTGTAAAGTGTCTACATTATTGAAATTAGTCTTATTTGCTGATGACACTAATATTTTTTGTTCAGGGGATGATTTAAATCAATTACAGGAAGTCATTATGGAAGAAATGAGTAAACTAAAAGCTTGGTTTGACTATAATAAATTGTCATTAAACCTGACTAAGACTAAGTTAGTGCTGTTTGGAAAGAGGACACGTGAAACAAGGGTACAGATACAAATAGATGGGGTGGATATTGAAAGGGTTTTTGAAATAAAATTCCTTGGAGTTACAATTGACTATCAAATGAACTGGAAAGCACATATAAAACATGTACAGTCTAAGCTGTCAAGAAGCATCTCAGTAATAAATAAAGCAAAGCAGGTTCTAGATCACAAATCACTCCACATTCTCTACTGTTCATTAGTTTTACCATATTTAACCTACTGTGTGGAAGTCAGGGGGAATAATTATAAAAGCTCATTAAAGTCAATAAGTATACTTCAGAAAAGAGCTGTACGTATCATCAACAATGTGGGATATCTGGACCATACTCATTCACTATTCTTACAGTCAAAAATATTGAAATTTAATGATATTATTTTGTATCAAATAATGTATAAAGCCAAAATAAATAAACTCCCAGGAAGCATTCAAAAATTGTTCAGCACACGAGAGGCGGATTATAACTTAAGGGGAAATTTTAATTTCAAAATGCTTAGTTGTAGAACGACCATCAAAAGTTTTTGTATTTCAGTCTGTGGAGTGAAACTATGGAATGGTTTGAATGTGGAGTTAAAGCAATGTCCAAACATAAAGCAGTTTAAAAAGAAGTTTAGGTACATGCTATTCCAGAGGTACACACATGAAGAAGGGCTTTGATATTGGCTTTCTTGTGTGACAAAAGAGTTAGGGGCTGCCCATTGAGGCACTGGTACTGCTGTTTTGTTGTTTTTTTTTCATGATACTATTTCCATGAGCACTTGTGGTAACGGTGTGGCTATGTATGTGTGTAGTGTGCATATGTATGTATATATGTATCATGTATGTGTGTAGTGTGCATATGTATGTATATATTTATCATGTATGTGTGTAGTGTGCATATGTATGTATATATGTATCATGTATGTGTGTAGTGTGTATATGTATGTATATATTTATCATGTATGTGTGTAGTGTGCATATGTATGTATATATTTATCATGTATGTGTGTAGTGTGCATATGTATGTATATATTTATCATGTATGTGTGTAGTGTGCATATGTATGTATATATGTATCATGTATGTGTGTAGTGTGCATATGTATGTATATATTTATCATGTATGTGTGTAGTGTGTATATGTATGTATATATGTATCATGTATGTGTGTAGTGTGCATATGTATGTATATATTTATCATGTATGTGTGTAGTGTGCATATGTATGTATATATTTATCATGTATGTGTGTAGTGTGCATATGTATGTATATATGTATCATGTATGTGTGTAGTGTGCATATGTATGTATATATTTATCATGTATGTGTGTAGTGTGCATATGTATGTATATATGTATCATGTATGTGTGTAGTGTGCATATGTATGTATATATTTATCATGTATGTGTGTAGTGTGCATATGTATGTATATATTTATCATGTATGTGTGTAGTGTGCATATGTATGTATATATTTATCATGTATGTGTGTAGTGTGCATATGTATGTATATATGTATCATGTATGTGTGTAGTGTGCATATGTATGTATATATTTATCATGTATGTGTGTAGTGTGTATATGTATGTATATATTTATCATGTATGTGTGTAGTGTGCATATGTATGTATATATTTATCATGTATGTGTGTAGTGTGCATATGTATGTATATATGTATCATGTATGTGTGTAGTGTGCATATGTATGTATATATGTATCATGTATGTGTGTAGTGTGCATATGTATGTATATATTTATCATGTATGTGTGTAGTGTGCATATGTATGTATATATTTATCATGTATGTGTGTAGTGTGCATATGTATGTATATATGTATCATGTATGTGTGTAGTGTGCATATGTATGTATATATTTATCATGTATGTGTGTAGTGTGCATATGTATGTATATATTTATCATTTATTTATATACAAGCTCATTAAGTTTGTACATAGAGTGAACAAGGAAGTTCGAGCTCAGAGTAATTTATGATTTAAAGAAAAGGGGTGGGATTAAATAAGTGTATACTTATTCTCACTCCTTTTCAAATATGTAAAAAAAAAAAAAAAAAAAAAAAAAGTCGAATGCTCATTTGTTTTTTTTTGTTTTTTTTATTCTTCATTTTTTTCATTTTGTTATAATAGCCGTTAAGGTTACAGCACTGTATTGGATCATGCTTGCTCTTGTTTTTTTTTTGTTTTTGTTTTTTTGCATATTTGAAATAAAAATATATCAATCAATCAATCAATCAATCATTCAATACACTAAACATGTATTTAATATTAATACACTAAACATGTATTTAATATTTATACACTAAACATGTATTTAATATTAATACAAAAACAGGTATTTAATTTTAATAAACTAAACATATTTAATATTAATACACTAAACATGTATTTAATATTCATACACTAAACATGTATTTAACATTTATACACTAAACATGTATTTAATATTAATACACTAAACATGTATTTAATATTAATACAAAAACATGTATTTAATTTTAATAAACTAAACATATATTTAATATTAATACACTAAACATGTATTTAATATTTATACACTAAACATGTTTTTAATATTTATACACTAAACATGTATTTAATATTAATACAAAAACATGTATTTAATTGTAATAAACTAAACATATTTAATATTAATACACTAAACATGTATTTAAAATGTATAAACTAAACATGTATTTAATATTTATACACTAAACATTAATTTAATATTAATACACTAAATATGTATTTAATATTTATACACTAAACATGTATTTAATATGTATACACTAAACATGTATTTAATATTCATACACTAAACATGTATTTAATATTAATACACTGAACATGTATTTAATATTAATAAACTAAACGTATATGTAATTATATACTAATCATATATTTAATATTCATACAGTAAACATGTATTTATTATCCTCTAAATAAGGCACACTTGGAAATAATGAATTTCTTTATGTGTGCAGTTGCGGCAGAAGTCCACAGGAGGGCGCACGTTCCCTCTTAATAAGTCCGGTCCTCTCCGTCTCTCTCTCTCTCTTTTTCCTTTTTTTTTGTTTCTTTTATTTTTTTTACATAAGTTTGGTTTCTCATACACTTATATTTATACACTAAACATGTATTTAATATTAATAAACTAAACATGTATTTAATATTTATACACTAAACATGTATTTAATATTAATACACTAAACATGTATTTAATATTCATACACTAAACATGTATTTAATAATCATTCACTAAACATGTATTTAATATTAATACACTAAACATGTATTTAATATTTTCACACGCAACTTGTATCTGATATTCATACACTAAACATGTATTTAATATTCATACACTAAACATGTATTTGATATTCATACACTAAACATGTATTTAATATTAATACACTAAACATGTATTTAATATCCATACACTAAACATGTTTTTAATATTTATACACTAAACATGTATTTAATATTTTTACATTAAATATATATATGTATTATTTATACACTGAACATGTATTTAATATTGATACACCAAGCATGTATTTAATATTAATTAACTAAACATGTATTTAATATTCATACACTAAACATATATTTAATATTTATACAAAAAACATGTATTTAATATGAATACACTAAACATGTATTAATATTCATACACTAAACATGTATTTAAAATTAATACACTGAACATGTATTTAATAATCATATACTAAACGTATATGTAATTATATACTAATCATATATTTAATATTCATACACTAAACATGTATTTAATATTTATACACTAAACATGTATTTAATATTAATACACTAAACATGTATTTAATATTTATACACTAAACATGTATTTAATATTAATACAAAAACATGTATTTAATTTTAATGAACTAAACATATATTTTATATTAATACACTAAACATATATTTAATATTAATACAAAAACGTGTATTTAAGTTTAATAAACTAAACATATATTTAATATTAATACACTAAACATGTATTTAATATTTATACACTAAACATGTATTTAATATTTATACACTAAACATGTATTTAATATTCATACACTAAACATGTATTTAAAATTTATACACTAAACATGTATTTAATATTTATGCACTAAACATGTATTTAATATTCATACACTAAACATGTATTTAATAATCATACACTAAACATATATTTAATATTAATACACTAAACATGTATTTAATATTTATACACTAAACATGTATTTAATATTTTCACACTAAACTTGTATTTGATATTTATACACTAAACATGTATTTAATATTAATACAAAACATGTATTTAATTTTAATAAACTAAACATATATTTAATATTCATACACTAAACATGTAGTTATTATTTATACACTAAACATGTATTTAATATTAATACACTAAACATGTATTTAATATTAATACACTAAACATGTATTTAATATTCATACACTAAACATGTATTTAATATTTATGCACTAAACATGTATTTAATATTCATACACTAAACATATATTTAATAATCATACACTAAACATGTATTTAATATTAATACAAAACATGTATTTAATTTTAATAAACTAAACATATATTTAATATTCATACACTAAACATGTAGTTATTATTTATACACTAAACGTGTTTTTAATATTAATACACTAAACATGTATTTAATATTTATACACTAAACATGTATTTAATATTTATACACTAAACATGTATTTAATATTAATACACTAATCATGTATTTAATATTCATACACAAAATATGTATTTAACATTCATACACTTAACATGTATTTAATATTCATACACTAAACATTTATTTAATATTCATACATTAAACATGTATTTAATATTTATACACTAAACATCAATCAATCAATCAATGTTTATTTATATAGCCCCAAATCACAAATGTCTCAAAGGACTGCACAAATCATTACGACTACAACATCCTCGGAAGAACCCACAAAAGGGCAAGGAAAACTCACACCCAGTGGGCAGGGAGAATTCACATCCAGTGGGACGCCAGTGACAATCCTGACTATGAGAAACCTTGGAGAGGACCTCAGATGTGGGCAACCCCTCCCCCCTCTAGGGGACCGAAAGCAATGGATGTCGAGTGGGTCTAACATGATACTGTGAAAGTTCAATCCATAGTGGCTCCAAGACAGCAGCGAGAGTCCCATCCACAGGAAACCATCTCAAGCGGATCAGCAGCGTAGAGATGTCCCCAACCGATACAGGCGAGCGGTCCATCCTGGGTCCCGACGAGCGGTCCATCTTGGGTCTCGACTCTGGACAGCCAGTACTTCATCCATGGTCATCGGACCGGACCCCCTCCACAAGGGAGGGGGGGACATAGGAGAAAGAAAAGAAGCGGCAGATCAACTGGTCTAAAAAGGAGGTCTATTTAAAGGCTAGAGTATACAGATGAGTTTTAAGATGAGACTTAAATGCTTCTACTGAGGTAGCATCTCGAACTGTTACCGGGAGGGCATTCCAGAGTACTGGAGCCCGAACGGAAAACGCTCTATAGCCCGCAGACTTTTTTTGAGCTCTAGGAATCACTAATAAGCCGGAGTCTTTTGAACGCAGATTTCTTGCCGGGACATATGGTACAATACAATCGGCAAGATAGGATGGAGCTAGACCGTGTAGTATTTTATACGTAAGTAGTAAAACCTTAAAGTCACATCTTAAGTGCACAGGAAGCCAGTGCAGGTGAGCCAGTATAGGTATATATGTATGTATATATGTATATAAAGGTATATACAGTATAGGTATATATGTATGTATATATGTATATAAAGGTATATACAGTACAGGCGTAATGTGATCAAACTTTCTTGTTCTTGTCAAAAGTCTAGCAGCCGCATTTTGTACCAACTGTAATCTTTTAATGCTAGACATGGGGAGACCCGAAAATAATATGTTACAGTAATCGAGACGAGACGTAACAAACGCATGGATAATGATCTCGGCGTCTTTAGTGGACAAAATGGAGCGAATTTTAGCGATATTACGGAGATGAAAGAAGGCCGTTTTAGTAACGCTTTTAATGTGTGACTCAAAGGAGAGAGTTGGGTCGAAGATAATACCCAGATTTTTTACAGAGTCGCCTTGTTTTATTATTTGGTTGTCAAATGTTAAAGTTGTATTATTAAATAGAGGTCGGTGTCTAGCAGGACCGATAATCAGCATTTCCGTTTTTTTTGGCGTTAAGTTGCAAAAAGTCAGCGGACATCCATTGTTTAATTTCATTAAGACACGCCTCCAGCTGACTACAATCCGGCGTGTTGGTCAGCTTTAGGGGCATGTAGAGTTGGGTGTCATCAGCATAACAGTGAAAGCTAACACCGTATTTGCGTATGACGTCACCCAGAGGCAGCATGTAGATGCTGAAGAGTACAGGGCCAAGGACCGAACCCTGGGGAACTCCACACGTTACCTTAACATAGTCCGAGGTCACACTGTTATAGGAGACGCACTGCATCCTATCAGTAAGATAAGAGTTAAACCATGACAGGGCTGAGTCTGACATACCAATTCGTATTTTGATACGCTCTAATAAAATATTATGATCGACGGTATCGAAAGCAGCGCTAAGATCGAGGAGCAGCAACATAGATGACGCATCAGAGTCCATCGTTAGCAATAGATCATTAGTCAATTTTGCGAGGGCTGTCTCCGTGGAGTGATTTGCCCTGAAACCGGATTGAAAGGTTTCACATTGATTGTTAAACGCTAAGTGCTCATTTAGCTGCTCTGCAACAATTTTTTCGAGGATTTTCGAAATAAAGGGAAGGTGAGACATCGGTCGGTAGTTTACCATGAGGTCAGGATCGAGGTTAGGTCTTTTAAGAAGAGGATGAATAACCGCTTTTTTGAATGCTAGGGGAACAGTGCCCGAGGAAAGTGATA
The DNA here is from genome assembly GCF_033978795.1 of Nerophis ophidion. NCBI lineage: Eukaryota > Metazoa > Chordata > Actinopteri > Syngnathiformes > Syngnathidae > Nerophis > Nerophis ophidion. The sequence goes on along the minus strand of NW_026906989.1, from coordinate 283,961 downwards.
CGTTTATAATATTTAGCACTGATGGACCTAATAATACAAAAAGCTCCTTGATAAGTTTCCCAGGAAATGGGTCAAGTAAACATGTTGTTTGTTTTATTCCATTTACACGTTGTAACAATCCTTCTAATGTTATTTAATCAAAACGAGAGAAACTATTTTGGATATTTGCAGTATCCGCCGTATATACAATCGTATCTGTGTTACTATAACCCCGTTGTAGCTGGGACGCATTGTCTTTAATCTCCTTTCTAATAAGTTCAATTTTCTTATTAAAGAACTTCATAAAGTCATCTGCCGAATGGGTGGAGCTACTGGAAGGAGTCCCTTGTTGGGTTAGCGATGTATTTAATATTCATACACAAACATGTATTTAATATTTATACACTAAACATGTATTTAATATTCATACATTAAACATGTATTTAATATTAATACACTGAAAATATATTTAATAATCATATACTAAACGTATATGTAATTATACACTAATCATATATTTAATATTCATACAGTAAACATGTATTTATTATCCTCTAAATAAGGCACACTTGGAAATAATGAATTTCTTTATATGTGCAGTTGCGGCAGAAGTCCACAGGAGGGCGCACGTTCCCTCTTAATAAGTCCGGTCCTCTCCGTCTCTCTCTCTCTCTCTTTTTCCTTTTTTTTTGTTTCTTTTATTTTTTTTACATAAGTTTGGTTTCTCATACACTTATATTTATACACTAAACATGTATTTGATATTGATACACTAAACATGTATTTAATATTTATACACTAAACATGTATTTAATATTCATACACTAAAAATGTATTTAATATTAATACAAAAACATGTATTTAATTTTAATAAACTAAACATATATTTAATATTTATACACTGAACATGTATTTAACATTTATACACTAAACATGTATTTAGTATTAATACACTAAACATGTATTTAATATTTATACACTAAACATATATTTAATATTAATACAAAAACATGTATTTAATTTTAATAAACTAAACATGTATTTAATATTAATACACTAAACATGTATTTAATATGAATACAAAAACATGTATTTAATTTTAATAAACTAAACATATATTTAACATTAATACACTAAACATGTATTTAACATTTATACACCAAACATGTATTTAATATTTATACACTAAACATGTATTTAATATTTATACACTAAACATGTATTTAATATTAATACACTGAACATGTATTTAATAATCATATACTAAACATATATGTAATCATATACTAATCATATATTTAATATTCATACAGTAAACATGTATTTATTATCCTCTAAATAAGGCACACTTGGAAATAATGAATTTCTTTATGTGTGCAGTTGCGGCAGAAGTCCACAGGAGGGCGCACGTTCCCTCTTAATAAGTCCGGTCCTCTACGTCTCTCTCTCTTTTTTTCCTTTCTTTTGTTTCTTTTATTTTTTTTACACAAGTTTGGTTTCTCATACACTTATATTTGTACACTAAACATGTATTTAATATTAATACACTAAACATGTATTTAATATTTATATACTAAACATGTATTTAATATTAATACAAAAACATGTATTTAATTTGAATAAACTAAACATATTTAACATTTATACACTAAACATGTATTTAATATTAATACACTAAAATGTATTTAATATTAATACAAAAACATGTATTTAATTTTAATAAACTAAACATATATTTAATATTAATACACTAAACATGTATTTAATATGAATACACTAAACATGTATTTAATATTAATACACTAAACATGTATTTAACATTTATACACTAAACATGTTTTTAATATTTATACACTAAACATGTATTTAATATTAATACAAAAACATGTATTTAATTTTAATAAACTAAACATATATTTAATATTAATACACTAAACACGTATTTAATATGAATACACTAAACATGTATTTAATATTAATACACTAAACATGTATTTAACATTTATACACTAAACATGTTTTTAATATTTATACACTAAACATGTATTTAATATTAATACAAAAACATGTATTTAATTTTAATAAACTAAACATATTTAATATTAATACACTAAACTTGTATTTAATATTTATACACTAAACATGTATTTAATATTAATACACTAAACATGTATTTAATATTCATACACTAAACATGTAGTTATTATTCATACACTAAACATGTATTTAATATTAATACACTAAACATGTATTTAATATTTATACACTGAACATATATTTAATATTCATACACTAAACATTGATTTAATATTCATAAACGAAACATGTATTTGTTATTCATACACTAAACATGTATTTAATATTCATACACTAAACATGTATTTAATATTAATACACTAAACATGTATTTGATATTTATACACTAATAATGTATTTAATATTCACACACTAAATATGTATTTAATATTCATACACTTAACATGTATTTAATATTTATACACTAAACATGTATTTGATATTTATACACTAAACATGTATTCAATATTTATACACTGAACATATATTTAATATTCATACACTAAACATTGATTTAATATTAATACACTAAACATGTATTTAATATTTATACACTAAACATGTATTTAATATTCATACACTAAACATGTATTTAATATTAATACAATGAACATATATTTAATAATCATATACTAAACGTATATGTAACCATGCACTAATCATATATTTAATATTCATACAGTAAACATGTATTTATTATCCTCTAAATAAGGCACACTTGGAAATAATGAATTTCTTTATGTGTGCAGTTGCGGCAGAAGTCCACAGGAGGGCGCACGTTCCCTCTTAATAAGTCCGGTCCTCTCCGTCTCTCTCTCCCTCTCTCTCTTTTTCCTTTTTTTTTTTCTTTTTTTTTTTTTTACATAAGTTTGGTTTCTCATACACTTATATTTATACACTAAACATGTATTTAATATTAATACACTAAACATGTATTTAATATTTATACACTAAACATGTATTTAATATTAATACAAAAACATTTATTTAATTTTAATAAACTAAACATATATTTAATATTTATACACTAAACATGTATTTAACATTTATACACTAAACATGTATTTAATATTAATACACTAAACATGTATTTAATATTTATACAAAAACATGTATTTAATTTTAATAAACTAAACATATATTTAATATTAATACACTAAACATGTATTTAATATTAATACACTAAACATGTATTTAATATTCATACACTAAACATGTAATTATTATTCATACACTAAACATGTATTTAGTATTTATACACTAAACATGTATTTAATATTAATACACTAAACATGTATTTAATATTCATACACTAAAAATGTATTTGATATTAATACACTAAACATGTATTTAATATTTATACACTAAACATGTTTTTAATATTTATACACTAAACATGTATTTAATATTAATACAAAAACATGTATTTAATTTTAATAAACTAAACATATTTAATATTAATACACTAAATATGTATTTAATATTAATACACTAAACATGTATTTAATATTAATACACTAAACATGTATTTATTATTCATACATTAAACATGTATTTAATATTTATACACTAAACATGTATTTAATATTAAAACAAAAACATGTATTTAATTTTAATAAACTAAACATATTTAATATTAATACACTAAACATGTATTTAATATTCGTACACTAAACATATATTTAACAATTATACACTAAACATGTATTTAATATTAATACACTTAACATGTATTTAATATTAATACAAAAAGATGTATTTAATTTTAATAAACTAAACATATATTTAATATGAATACACTAAACATGTATTTAATATTCATACACTAAACATGTATTTAACATTTATACACTAAACATGTATTTAATATTAATACACTAAACATGTATTTGATATTTATACACTAAACATGTATTTAATATTAATACAAAAACATGTATTTAATTTTAATAAACTAAACATATATTTATTATTAATACACTAAACATGTATTTAATATTAATACACTAAACATGTATTTAATATTCATACACTAAACATGTAGTTATTATTTATACACTAAACATGTATTTAATATTAATACACTAAACATGTATTTAATTTTAATAAACTAAACATGTATTTAATATTTATACTGTAAACATGTATTTAATATTCATACACTAAACATGTATTTAATATTAATACACTGAACATGTATTTAATAATCATATACTAAACGTATATGTAATTATATACTAATCATATATTTAATATTCATACAGTAAACATGTATTTATTATCCTCTAAATAAGGCACACTTGGAAATAATGAATTTCTTTATGTGTGCAGTTGCGTTAAAACTCCACAGGAGGGCGCAGGTTCCCTCTTAATAAGTCCGGTCCTCTCCGTCTCTCTCTCTTTCTTTTTCCTTTTTCTTTCGTTTCTTTTTTTTTTTTTTACATAAGTTTGGTTTCTCATACACTTATATTTATACACTAAACATGTATTTAATATTAATACACTAAACATGTATTTAATATTAATACAAAAACATGTATTTAATTTTAATAAACTAAACATATATTTAATATTTATACACTAAACATGTATTTAACATTTATACACTAAACATGTATTTAATATTCATTCAATAAACATGTAAGTATTATTCTTACACTTAATATGTATTTAATATTAATACAAAAACATGTATTTAATTTTAATAAACTAAACATATAATTATTATTAATACACTAAACATGTGTTTAATATTTTTACACTAAACGAGTATTTAATATTTATACACTAAAAGTGTATTTAATATTTATACACTAAACATGTATTTAATATTTATACACTAAACATGTATTTAATATTCATACACTAAACGTGTATTTAATATTACTAAACTAAACATGTATTTAATAATCATTAACTAAACGTATATGTAATTATATATTAATCATATATTTAATATTCATACAGTAAACATGTATTTAATATTAATACACTGAACATGTATTTAATAATCATATACTAAACGTATATGTAATCATATACTAATCATATATTTAATATTCATACAGTAAACATGTATTTATTATCCTCTAAATAAGGCACACTTGGAAATAATGAATTTCTTTATGTCTGCAGTTGCGGCAGAAGTCCACAGGAGGGCGCACGTTCCCTCTTAATAAGTCCGGTCCTCTCCGTCTCTCTCTCTCTCTTTTTCCTTATTATTGTTTCTTTATTTTTTTTTTTACATAAGTTTGGTTTCTCATACACTTATATTTATACACTAAACATGTATTTAATATTAATACACTAAACATGTATTTAATATTTATACACTAAACATGTATTTAATATTAATACAAAAACATGTATTTAATTTTAATAAACTAAACATATTTAATATCAATACACCAAACATGTATTTAACATTTATACACTAAACATGTATTTAATATTAATACAAAAACATGTATTTAATTTTAATAAACTAAACATATATTTAATATTAATACACTTAACATGTATTTAATATGAATACACTAAACATGTAGTTATTATTTATACACTAAACATGTATTTAATATTTATACACTAAACATGTATTTAACATTTATCTACTAAACATGTATTTAATATTAATACACTAAACATGTATTTAATATTAATACAAAAATATGTATTTATTTTAATAAACTAAACATATATTTAATATTAAAACACTAAACTTGTATTTAATATTAATACACTAAACATGTATTTAATATTCATACACTAAATATGTAGTTATTATTTATACACTGAACATGTATTTAATATTAATACACTAAACATGTATTTAATATTCAAACACTAAACATGTATTTAATATTTATACACTAATCATGTATTTAATATTAATACACTAATCATGTATTTAATATTTATACACTAAACATGTATTTAATATTAATACACTAAACATGTATTTAATATTAATACAAAAATATGTATTTATTTTAATAAACTAAACATATATTTAATATTAATACACTAAACATGTATTTAATATTGTTACACTAAACTTGTATTTAATATTAATACAAAAACATGTATTTAATTTTAATAAACTAAACATATATTTAATATTAATACACTAAACATGTATTTAATATTTATACACTAAACATGTATTTAATATTCACACACTAAACATGTAGTTATTATCCATACACTAAACATGTATTTAATATTAATACAGTAAACATGTATAAAATATTTATACACTAAAAATGTATTTCATATTCATTCAATAATCATGTAGTTCTTATTCTTACACTTAATATGTATTTAATATTAATACAGAAACATGTATTTAATTTTAATAAACTAAACATATATTTAATATTAAAACACTAAATATGTATTTAATATTTATACACTAAACATGTATTTAATATTAATACACTAAACTTGTATTTAATATTCATACACTAATCATGTAGTTATTATTTATACACTAAACATGTATTTAATATTTATACATAAAACATGTATTTAACATTTATACACTAAACATGTATTCAATATTAATACACTAAAGATGTATTTAATATTAATACAAAAATATGTATTTATTTTAATAAACTAAACATATATTTAATATTAATACACTAAACATGTATTCAATATTAATACACTAAACATGTATTTAATATTAATACAAAAATATGTATTTATTTTAATAAACTAAACATATATTTAATATTAATACACTAAACATGTATTTAATATTTATACACTAAACATGTATTTAATATTCACACACTAAACATGTAGTTATAATTTATACACTAAACATGTATTTAATATTAATACAGTAAACATGTATTAAATATTTATACACTAAAAATGTATTTCATATTCATTCAATAATCATGTAGTTCTTATTCTTACACTTAATATGTATTTAATATTAATACAAAAACATATATTTAATTTTAATAAACTAAACATATATTTAATATTAATACACTTAATATGTATTTAATATTTATACACTAAACATGTATTTAATATTAATACACTAAACATGTATTTAATATTAATACACTAAACATGTATTTAATATTGTTACACTAAACGTGTATTTACTATTTATACACTAAAAGTGTATTTAATATTAATACACTAAACATGTATTTAATATTTATACACTAAACATGTATTTAATATTAATACAAAAACATGTATTTAATTTTAATAAACTAAACATATATTTAATATTTATACACTAAACATGTATTTAACATTTATACACTAAACATGTATTTAATTTTAATAAACTAAACATATATTTAATATCAATACACTAAACATGTATTTAATATTAATACAAAAACATGTATTTAATTTTAATAAACTAAATACGTATTTAATATTAATACACTAAACTTGTATTAAATATTCATACACTAAACATGTATTTAATATTCATTCAATAAACATGTAGTTATTATTCTTACACTTAATATGTATTTAATATTAATGCAAAAACATGTATTTAATTTTAATAAACTAAAAATATATTTAATATTAATACACTAAACATGTATTTAATATTGTTACACTAAACGTGTATTTACTATTTATACACTAAAAGTGTATTTAATATTAATACACTAAACATGTATTTAATATTAATACACTAAACATGTATTTAATATTCATACACTAAACATTTATTTAATATTAATACAAAACATGTATTTAATTTTAATAAACTAAATATATATTTAATATTAATACAATAAACCTGTATTTAATATTTATACACTAAACATGTATTTAATATTAATAGAAAAACATTTATTTAATTTTAATAAAGTAAACACATATTTAATATTAATACACTAAACATGTCAATCAATCAATCAATCAATGTTTACTTATATAGCCCTAAATCACTAGTGTCTCAAAGGGCTGCACAAACCACCACGACATCCTCGGTAGGCCCACATAAGGGCAAGGAAAACTCACACCCAGTGGGACGTCGGTGACAAAAATGATTATGAGAACCTTAGAGAGGAGGAAAGCAATGGATGTCGAGCGGGTCTAACATGATACTGTGAAAGTTCAATCCACAATGGATCCAACACAGTCGCAAGAGTCCAGTCCAAAGCGGGTCCAACTCAGCAGCGAGAGTCCCGTTCACAGCGGAGCCACCAGGAAACCATCCCAAGCGGAGGCGGATCAGCAGCGCAGAGATGTCCCCAGCCGATACACAGGCAAGCAGTACATGGCCACCGGATCGGACCGGACCCCCTCCACACGGGAGAGTGGGACATAGAAGAAAAAGAAAAGAAGCGGCAGATCAACTGGTCTAAAAAGGGAGTCTATTTAAAGGCTACAGTATACGAATGAGTTTTAAGGTGAGACTTAAATGCTTCTACTGAGGTGGTATCTCGAACTGTTACCGGGAGGGCATTCCAGAGTACTGGAGCCCGAACGGAAAACGCTCTATAGCCCGCAGACTTTTTTTGGGCTTTGGGAATCACTAACAAGCCGGAGTCCTTTGAACGCAGATTTCTTGCCGGGACATATGGTACAATACAATCGGCAAGATAGGATGGAGCTAGACCGTGTAGTATTTTATACGTAAGTAGTAAAACCTTAAAGTCACATCTTAAGTGCACAGGAAGCCAGTGCAGGTGAGCCAGTATAGGTATATATGTATGTATATATGTATATAAAGGTATATACAGTATAGGTATATATGTATGTATATATGTATATAAAGGTATATACAGTACAGGCGTAATGTGATCAAACTTTCTTGTTCTTGTCAAAAGTCTAGCAGCCGCATTTTGTACCAACTGTAATCTTTTAATGCTAGACATGGGGAGACCCGAAAATAATACGTTACAGTAATCGAGACGAGACGTAACAAACGCATGGATAATGATCTCAGCGTCTTTAGTGGACAAAATGGAGCAAATTTTAGCGATATTACGGAGATGAAAGAAGGCCGTTTTAGTAACGCTTTTAATGTGTGCCTCAAAGGAGAGAGTTGGGTCGAAGATAATACCCAGATTCTTTACCGTGTCGCCTTGTTTAATTGTTTGGTTGTCAAATGTTAGAGTTGTATTATTAAATAGAGTTCGGTGTCTAGCAGGACCGATAATCAGCATTTCCGTTTTTTTGGCGTTGAGTTGCAAAAAGTTAGCGGACATCCATTGTTTAATTTCATTAAGACACGCCTCCAGCTGACTACAATCCGGCGTGTTGGTCAGCTTTAGGGGCATGTAGAGTTGGGTGTCATCAGCATAACAGTGAAAGCTAACACCGTATTTGCGTATGATGTCACCTAGCGGCAGCATGTAGATGCTGAAGAGTGCAGGGCCAAGGACCGAACCCTGGGGAACTCCACACGTTACCTTAACGTAGTCCGAGGTCACATTGTTATGGGAGACACACTGCATCCTATCAGTAAGATAAGAGTTAAACCAAGACAGGGCTAAGTCTGACATACCAATTCGTGTTTTGATACGTTCTAATAAAATATTATGATCGATGGTATCGAAAGCAGCGCTAAGATCGAGGAGCAGCAACATAGATGACGCATCAGAATCCATCGTTAGCAATAGATCATTAGTCATTTTTGCGAGGGCTGTCTCCGTCGAGTGATTTGCCCTGAAACCGGATTGAAAGGTTTCACATAGATTGTTAGACGCTAAGTGTTCATTTAACTGCTCCGCAAAAATTTTTTCGAGGATTTTTGAAATAAAGGGAAGGTGAGACACCGGTCGGTAGTTTACCATGAGGTCAGGATCGAGGTTAGGTCTTTTAAGAAGAGGATGAATAACCGCTTTTTTGAATGCTAGGGGAACAGTGCCCGAGGAAAGTGATAAGTTTATAATATTTAGCACTGATGGACCTAATAATACAAAGAGCTCCTTGATCAGTTTCCCAGGAAGAGGGTCAAGTAAACATGTTGTTTGTTTTATTCCATTTACACGTTGTAACAATTCCTCTAATGTTATTTCCTCAAAACGAGGATGTATTTAATATTAATACAAAAACATGTATTTAAGTTTAATAAACTAAGCATATATTTAATATTAATACACTAAACATGTATTTAATATTTATACACAAACATGTATTTAATATTTATACACTAAACATGTATTTAATATTAATACAAAAACATGTATTTAAGTTTAATAAACTAAACATATATTTAATATTAATACACTAAACATGTATTTAATATTTATACACAAACATGTATTTAATATTCATACACTAAACATGTATTTAATATTCATACACTAAACATGTATTTAATATGCATACACTAAACATGTATTTAATATTTATACACTAAACATGTATTTAATATTAATACAAAAACATATATTTAATTTTAATACACTAAACATATATTTAATATTAATACACTTAACATGTATTTAACATTTATACACTAAACATGTAATTAATATTCATACACTAAACATGTATTTAATATTAATACAAAAACATATATTTAATTTTAATACACTAAACATATATTTAATATTAATACACTAAACATGTATTTAACATTTATACACTAAACATGTAATTAATATTCATACACTAAACATGTATTTAATATTTTTACACTAAACATATATTTAATATTTTTACACTAAACGTGTATTTAATATTTATACACTAAAAGTGTATTTAATATTCATACACTAAACATGTATTTAATATTAATACACTAAAAATGTAGTTATTATTCATACACTAAACATGTATTTAATATTAATACACTAAACATGTATTTAATATTCATACACTAAACATGTATTTAATATTAATACACTAAAAATGTAGTTATTATTCATACACTAAACATGTATTTAATATTAATACACTAAACATGTATTTAATAATTATACACTAAAATGGAATTTAATAATAGACTAAACATGTATTTAATATTTTCACACTAAACTTGTATTTAATATTCATACACTAAACATGTATTTAATATTCATACACTAAACATGTAGTTATTATTCATACACTAAACATGTATTTAATAATAATACACTAAACATGTATTTAATATTTATACACTAAACATGTATTTAATATTCATACACTAAACATGTATTTAATATTAACACACTAAACATGTATTTAATATTTATACACTAAACATGTATTTAATATTAATACAAAAACATGTATTTAATTTTAATAAACTAAATATATATTTAATATTAATACACTAAACATGTATTTAATATTCATAAACTAAACATGTATTCAACATTTATACACTAAACATGTATTTAATATTCATACATTAAACATGTATTTAATATTTATACACTAAACATGTATTTAATATTCATACACGAACCATGTATTTAATATTTATACACTAAACATGTATTTAATATTCATACATTAAACATGTATTTAATATTCACACACTAAACATGTATTTAATATTTATACACTAAACATGTATTTAATATTCATACACTAAACATGTATTTGATATTTATACACTAAACATGTATTTAATATTCATACACTAAACATGTATTTAATATTCATACACTAAACATGTATTTAATATTAATACACTGATTATGTATTTAATAATGATATACTAAACGTATATGTAATTATACACTAATCATATATTTAATTTTCATACAGTAAACATGTATTTAATACTTATACACTAAACATGTATTTAATATTCATACACTAAACATGTATTTAATATTCATACACTAAACATGTATTTAATATTCATACATTAAACATATATTTAATGTTTATACACTTAACCTGTATTTAATATTTATACACTAAACATGTATTTAATATTAATACAAAAACATTTATTTAATAAAGTAAACACATATTTAATATTAATACACTAAACTTGTATTTAATATTTATCCACTAAACATGCATTTAATATTTATACACTAAACATGTATTTAATATCCATCCATCCATCCATCATCTTCCGCTTATCCGAGGTCGGGTCGCGGGGGCAGCAGCCTAAGCAGGGAAGCCCAGACTTCCCTATCTCCAGCCACTTCGTCTAGCTCTTCCCGGGGGATCCCGAGGCGTTCCCAGGCCAGCCGGGAGACATAGTCTTTCCAACGTGTCCTGGGTCTTCCCCGTGGCCTCCTACCAGCTGGACGTGCCCTAAACACCTCCCTAGGGAGGCGTTCGGGTGGCATCCTGACCAGATGCCCGAACCACCTCATCTGGCTCCTCTCCATGTGAAGGAGCAGCGGCTTTACGTTGAGTTCCTCCCGGATGGCAGAGCTTCTCACCCTATCTCTAAGGGAGAGCCCTGCCACCCGGCGGAGGAAACTCATTTGGGCCGCTTGTACCCGTGATCTTATCCTTTCGGTCATGACCCAAAGCTCATGACCATAGGTGAGGATGGGAACGTAGATCGACCGGTAAATTGAGAGCTTTGCCTTCCGGCTCAGCTCCTTCTTCACCACAACGGATCGATACAACGTCCGCATTACTGAAGACGCCGCACCGATCCGCCTGTCGATCTCACGATCCACTCTTCCCCCACTCGTGAACAAGACTCCTAGGTACTTGAACTCCTCCACTTGGGGCAGGGTCTCCTCCCCAACCCGGAGATGGCACTCCACCCTTTTCCGGGCGAGAACCATGGACTCGGACTTGGAGGTGCTGATTCTCATTCCGGTCGCTTCACACTCTGCTGCGAACCGATCCAGCGAGAGCTGAAGATCCCGGTCAGATGAAGCCATCAGGACTACATCATCTGCAAAAAGCAGAGACCTAATCCCGTGGCCACCAAACCGGAACCCCTCAACGCCTTGACTGCGCCTAGAAATTCTGTCCATAAAAGTTATGAACAGAATCGGTGACAAAGGACAGCCTTGGCGGAGTCCAACCCTCACTGGAAACGTGTCCGACTTACTGCCAGCAATGCGGACCAAGCTCTGACACTGATCATACAGGGAGCGGACCGCCACAATAAGACATTCCGATACCCCATACTCTCTGAGCACTCCCCACAGGACTTCCCGAGGGACACGGTCGAATGCCTTCTCCAAGTCCACAAAGCACATGTAGACTGGTTGGGCAAACTCCCATGCACCCTCAAGAACCCTGCCGAGAGTATAGAGCTGGTCCACAGTTCCACGACCAGGACGAAAACCACACTGTTCCTCCTGAATCCGAGGTTCGACTATCCGGCGAAGCCTCCTCTCCAGTACACCTGAATAAACCTTACCGGGAAGGCTGAGGAGTGTGATCCCACGATAGTTGGAACACACCCTCCGGTCCCCCTTCTTAAAGAGAGGAACCACCACCCCGGTCTGCCAATCCAGAAGTACCGCCCCCGATGTCCACGCGATGCTGCATCAATCAATCAATCAATCAATGTTTATTTATATAGCCCCAAATCACAAATGTCTCAAAGGACTGCACAAATCATTACGACTACAACATCCTCGGAAGAACCCACAAAAGGGCAAGGAAAACTCACACCCAGTGGGCAGGGAGAATTCACATTCAGTGGGACGCCAGCGACAATGCTGACTATGAGAAACCTTGGAGAGGACCTCAGATGTGGGCAACCCCCCCCCTCTAGGGGACCGAAAGCAATGGATGTCGAGCGGGTCTAACATGATACTGTGAAAGTTCAATCCATAGTGGCTCCAAGACAGCAGTGAGAGTCCCGTCCACAGGAAACCATCTCAAGCGGATCAGCAGCGTAGAGATGTCCCCAACCGATACAGGCGAGCGGTCCATCCTGGGTCCCGACGAGCGGTCCATCCTGGGTCTCGACTCTGGACAGTCAGTACTTCATCCATGGTCATCGGACCGGACCCCCTCCACAAGGGAGGGGGGGACATAGGAGAAAGAAAAGAAGCGGCAGATCAACTGGTCTAAAAAGGAGGTCTATTTAAAGGCTAAAGTATACAGATGAGTTTTAAGATGAGACTTAAATGCTTCTACTGAGGTAGCATCTCGAACTGTTACCGGGAGGGCATTCCAGAGTACTGGAGCCCGAACGGAAAACGCTCTATAGCCCGCAGACTTTTTTTGAGCTCTAGGAATCACTAATAAGCCGGAGTCTTTTGAACGCAGATTTCTTGCCGGGACATATGGTACAATACAATCGGCCAGATAGGCTGGAGCTAGACCGTGTAGTATTTTATACGTAAGTAGTAAAACCTTAAAGTCACATCTTAAGTGCACAGGAAGCCAGTGCAGGTGAGCCAGTACAGGTGTAATGTGATCAAACTTTCTTGTTCTTGTCAAAAGTCTAGCAGCCGCATTTTGTACCAACTGTAATCTTTTAATGCTAGACATGGGGAGACCCGAAAATAATACGTTACAGTAATCGAGACGAGACGTAACAAACGCATGGATAATGATCTCGGCGTCTTTAGTGGACAAAATGGAGCGAATTTTAGCAATATTACGGAGATGAAAGAAGGCCGTTTTAGTAACGCTTTTAATGTGTGACTCAAAGGAGAGAGTTGGGTCGAAGATAATACCCAGATTTTTTACAGAGTCACCTTGTTTTATTATTTGGTTGTCAAATGTTAAAGTTGTATTATTAAATAGAGGTCGGTGTCTAGCAGGACCGATAATCAGCATTTCCGTTTTTTTGGCATTAAGTTGCAAAAAGTTAGCGGACATCCATTGTTTAATTTCATTAAGACACGCTTCCAACTGACTACAGTCCGGCGTGTTGGTCAGCTTTAGGGGCATGTAGAGTTGGGTGTCATCAGCATAACAGTGAAAGCTAATACCGTATTTGCGTATGACGTCACCTAGCGGCAGCATGTAGATGCTGAAGAGTACAGGGCCAAGGACCGAACCCTGGGGAACTCCACACGTTACCTTAACATAGTCCGAGGTCACACTGTTATAGGAGACGCACTGCATCCTATCAGTAAGATAAGAGTTAAACCATGACAGGGCTGAGTCTGAAATACCAATTCGTATTTTGATACGCTCTAATAAAATATTATGATCGACGGTATCGAAAGCAGCGTTAAGATCGAGGAGCAGCAACATAGATGACGCATCAGAATCCATCGTTAGCAATAGATCATTAGTCATTTTTGCGAGGGCTGTCTCAGTCGAGTGATTTGCCCTGAAACCGGATTGAAAGGTTTCACATAGATTGTTAGACGCTAAGTGTTCATTTAACTGCTCCGCAACAATTTTTTCGAGGATTTTCGAAATAAAGGGAAGGTGAGACACCGGTCGGTAGTTTACCATGAGGTCTGGATCGAGGTTAGGTCTTTTAAGGAGAGGATGAATAACCGCTTTTTTGAATGCAACGGGAACAGTGCCCGAGGAAAGTGATAAGTGTATAATATTTAGCACTGATGGACCTAATAATACAAAAAGCTCCTTGATAAGTTTCCCAGGAAGTGGGTCAAGTAAACATGTTGTTTGTTTTATTCCATTTACACGTTGTAACAATCCTTCTAATGTTATTTCATCAAAACGAGAGAAACTATTTTGGATATTTGCAGTATCCGCCGTATATACAATCGTATCTGTGTTACTATAACCCCGTTGTAGCTGGGACGCATTGTCTTTAATCTCCTTTCTAATGACTTCAATTTTCTTATTAAAGAACTTCATAAAGTCATCTGCCGAATGGGTGGAGCTACTGGAAGGAGTCCCTTGTTGGGTTAGCGATGCTACTGTACTAAACAAAAATTTTGGATCGTTTTTATTAATGCGGATGAGATTTGAGTAATAATTAGTTTTAGCTAAGGTAAGCATGCGTTTATAAGTTATTAAACTATCACTCCATGCTTGATGGTGCACCTCAAGTTTAGTCGTGCGCCATTTGCGTTCCAGCTTTCTACATAATAATTTCTGAGCTCTAGTTTCTTCAGTAAACCATGGCGTACGCCTTTTTGGAGCCTTTTTTAACTTCAGCGGTGCTATACTATCAATGGTTTCGCGCAGGGCGTTGTTAAAGTTGTTAGTGAGGTTATCAATAGAGCCCACATACTTTGGGAACGGTGCCATTACCGAGGGCAGTAGGTCCGCAAGAGTCGTTGTGGCTGTATTAATGTATTAATTAATATAGCAGTTATTATTATTAGCTTGCCGAACATGAGTCTGAACTTCGAATTTTATAAGGTAATGATCGGACATTACTTTAGTATACGGGAGTATCATAACTTTGGAGACGGTGATACCTCTGACAAGCACTAGGTCTATCGTATTACCGCTGCAATGCGTCGGTTCATTTATTATTTGTGTAAGACCACAGCTATCAATTATAGTCTGGAGCGCCACGCACGGTGGGTCCAATGGGGTATTCATATGGATATTAAAGTCCCCCATTATAATTATATTATCGGCGTGCGTCACTAGATCAGCAACAAACTCTGAGAATTCACTAATAAAGTCCGAATAGGGCCCTGGGGGGCGGTAGATAACGGCCAGGCACAGAGGCAGAGGTGTGGCAGACTTCATAGAAAGCACCTCAAACGATTTATATTTATTATTTAAGTTAGGACTAAAGTTAAAGTTTTCGTTGTATATTAGTGCGACACCCCCTCCCCTTTTGAGGTGACGGGCAATATGCGCATTCGTATAGTTAGGAGGGGATGCCTCATTTATCGCAAAAAAGTCGTCTGGTTTAAGCCAGGTTTCGCTAAGACCGATGACGTTAAGGTTGTTGTCTCTAATGACCTCATTGACTAATAACGTTTTGGGAGACAAAGATCTGATGTTTAGAAAGCCCATATTATAGGTAGTGGGCTGTTTTAAGGAGTTGTTGATAAAATTATCCGTAGTAGCAATATTAATAATGTTGCGTTTATTATGCGCAGTGTACTTAAAATAATTACGACCATATCTAGGAATTGATATGACGGGAATTTTCAGATTGTCTACTTGGCGCTGCGATAAACTGAACGCATCATAATTTGCCACCTCAGTAGAACGCATGTCTAACTCTGACGTAGTCATAGACACAGTAGAAAAAACATTTTGTGAGTTGTGTATTATTCTACGAAAATTGCTATGTGTACAGGGATCATCCAGCCTGGCGCTGGCTAGTTCTAGCTTAACTGACTCCATACCCAGGCTAGCAGGCTCTGTAATTGCCTGTGACCGGGCTTGCTCTAGTGCAGTTAGTCAAATGTGGCTCAATGCGAAGTCTATGTTCCGAGACAAGAGGATAGCGCCTTCCTGGTTAGGGTGAAGGCCGTCTCTCCTCAGCAAGCCAGGTTTGCCCCAGAAAGAGGGCCAATTATCAATAAACGTAAATCCCTGTTGTCTGCAGAAGCTATCCAGCCACCTGTTAAGAGAGACTAATCTGCTATATCTCTCATCATTGCCTCTCCCAGGCAGGGGGCCAGAGACAATTACTCGATGCCTGGACATCTTTCTGGCGAGATTACAAGCCCTGGCTATGTTTCTCTTTGTAATCTCTGATTGTCTCATCCTAACGTCATTGGAGCCAACGTGTATTACTATATTCGCATAACTAGTGGTGCGGTTAGCCTGCCGTACGTGCTTACTAGACCTGTTGCGAGTTAGCTCCCTAAGATTAGCTTCAATGTCAGGTGCTCTGCCCCCGGGAATACACTTAATTGTGGCTGGTTTGCTAAGCTTTATGTTTCGGGTGATGGAGTCCCCTATAACTAAAGTGTGGTGCCCGGTAGACTGGGGTGTAGGACTAGCTGAAGGGCTAAATCTATTATGCGTCTCAACCGGTAGACCGTAGTTTGTAGGCCGATTAGGGCTGCTACAAGCTGGGCTAGTTAGCTCGCTACAGCTAACGCTAGCAGATGTGTCCGCAACATCTAAAGTTACGAAATTACACTGCTCTAACTGGCGGACACGGCTCTCTAGCAAAGCCAACCTATCCATGAGTAAAGTGCACGAAGCGCAGGAAGCCATACTCACAGAAACTTTCCGTCGCCGAGTGGAGTGCCAGCTGTCTTCGGGAAGTGGTGGTCACGGTGGCGGGGGAGAAGCTTCCTTCAGACCGGCGCTTCCTTTCTCCGCTAGCCTCGTTAGCTTAGCAGCTAGCTAGCTGAGGGCGAAGTGGTGAGACAGAGATCGGGTGATTTGCAAGTTAAATTGAACTATTAAATATGTTCGATAAGTTGTAAATAAAGCTGCAAAACAGTTAAAATCACACAGATAGAACGATACTTAGCTTTTTTGCAACAAGAGCAGTCAGCGAGCAGTCATTCACGTTGACCCGGAACCGGAAGCAAAGTCTTGTCAACCAAGACAGCCCCACAGCATCCAGAGCCTTAAGGAACTCCGGGCGGATCTTGTCCACCCCTGGGGCCTTGCCACCGAGGTGCTTTTTAACTACCTCAGCGACCTCAGCCCCAGAAATAGGAGAGTCCACTACAGATTCCCCAGGCACCGCTTCCTCAAAGAAAGACGTGTTGGTGGGATTGAGGAGGTCTTCGAAGTATTCCCTCCACCAATCCACAACATCCGCAGTCGAAGTCAGCAGAACACCATCCGCACCATACACGGTGTTGACAGTGTACTGCTTCCCCTTCCTGAGGCGCCGTATGGTGGTCCAGAATCGCTTCGAAGCCGTCCGGAAGTCGTTTTCCATGGCTTCCCCGAACTCTTCCCATGTCCGAGTTTTTGCCTCCGCGACCGCTAAAGCTGCACACCGCTTGGCCCGTCGGTACCCGTCCACTGCCTCCGGAGTCCTATGAGCCAAAAGAACCCGATAGGACTCCTTCTTCAGCTTGACGGCATCCCTCACTGCTGGTGTCCACCAACGGGTTCTGGGATTACCGCCACGACAGGCACCAACAACCTTGCGGCCACAGCTCCAATTAGCCGCCTCGACAATAGAGGTTCGGAACATGGTCCACTCGGACTCAATGTCCCGCACCTCCCTCGTGACATGTTCAAAGTTCTCCCGGAGGTGTGAATTGAAACTCTCTCTGACAGGAGAGTCTGCCAGACGTTCCCAGCAGACCCTCACAATGCGCTTGGGCCTGCCAGGTCTGTCCGGCATCCTCCCCCACCATCGCAGCCAACTCACCACCAGGTGGTGATCGGTAGAAAGCTCCGCCCCTCTCTTCACCCGAGTGTCCAAAACATGAGGCCGCAAATCCGATGACACAACTACAAAGTCGATCATGGAACTGCGGCCTAGGGTGTCCTGGTGCCAAGTGCACATGGACACCCTTATGTTTGAACATGGTGTTTGTTATCGACAAACTGTGACGAGCACAAAAGTCCAATAACAAAACACCACTCGGGTTTAGATCCGGGCGACCATTCTTCCCAATCACGCCTCTCCAGGTTTCACTGTCGTTGCCAACATGAGCGTTGAAGTCTCCCAGTAGGACAAGGGAATCACCCGGAGGAGCACTTTCCAGTACTCCCTCGAGTGTACCCAAAAAGGGTGGGTATTCTGAACTGCTGTTTGGTGCGTAAGCACAAACAACAGTCAGGACCCGTCCCCCCACCCGAAGGCGAAGGGAAGCTACCCTCTCGTCCACTGGGTTGAACTCAAACGTACAGGCTTTGAGCCGGGGGGCAACCAGAATTGCCACCCCAGCCCGTCGCCTCTCACTGCCGGCAACGCCAGAGTGGAAGAGGGTCCAGTCCCTCTCGAGAGAACTGGTTCCAGAGCCCTTGCTGTGCGTCGAGGTGAGTCCGACTATATCCAGCCGGAACTTCTCTACCTCGCGCACTAGCTCAGGCTCCTTCCCCCCCAGTGAGGTGACGTTCCACGTCCCAAGAGCTAGCTTCTGTAGCCGAGGATCGGACCGCCAAGTGCCCTGCCTTCGGCTGTCGCCCAGCTCACAATGCACCCGACCTCTATGGCCCCTGCTATGAGTGGTGAACCCATTGGAGGGGTGACCCACGTTGCCTCTTCGGGCTGTGCCCGGCCGGGCCCCATGGGAACAGGCCCGACCACCAGGCGCTCGCCATCGTGCCCCAACTCCGGGCCTGGCTCCAGAGCGGGGCCCCGGTGACCCACGTCCGGGCGAGGGAAATCTGGGTTCATTTCGTTGTAATTCCATAGAAGTCTTTGAGCTGCTCTTTGTCTGATCACTCACCTAGGACCTGTTTGTCTTGGGAGACCCTACCAGGGGGCATGAAAACCCCCAGACAACATAGCTCCTAGGATCATTGGGACACGCAAACTCCTCTACCACGGTAAGGTAGCAGCTCAGAGAGGAGGTATTTAATATTAATACACTAAATATTTATTTATTATTTATCCACTAAACATGTATTTAATATTCATAAACTAAACATGTATTTAATATTCATACACTAAATGTGTATTTAATATTCATACACTAAACATGTATTTAATATTAATACAAAAACACGTATTTAAGTTTAATAAACTAAATATATATTTAATATTAATACACTAAACATGTATTTAATATTTATACACAAACATGTATTAAATATTCTTACACTAAACATGTATTTAATATTCATACACTAAACCTGTATTTAATATTCATACACTAAACATGTATTTAATATTAATACACTGAACATGTATTTAATAATCATATACCAAACATATATGTAATTATATACTAATCATATATTTAATATTGATACAGTAAACATGTATTTATTATCCTCTAAATAAGGCACACTTGGAAATAATGAATTTCTTTATATGTGCAGTTGCGGCAGAAGTCCACAGGAGGGCGCACGCTCCCTCTTAATAAGTCCGGTCCTCTCCGTCTCTCTCTCTCTCTTTTTCCTTTTTTTTGTTTCTTTTATTTTTTTTACATAAGTTTGGTTTCTCATACACTTATATTTATACACTAAACATGTACTTAATATTAATACACTAAACATGTATTTAATATTTATACACTAAACATGTATTTAATATTAATACAAAAACATGTATTTACTTTTAATACACTAAACATATATTTAATATTAATACACTAAACATGTATTCAACATTTATACACTAAACATGTATTCAACATTTATACACTAAACATGTTTTTAATATTAATACACTAAATATGTATTTAATATTAATACAAAAACATGTATTTAATTTTAATAAACTAAACATTTAATATTAATACACTAAACATGTAATTAATATTCATACACTAAACATGTAGTCATTATTTATACACTAAACATGTATTTAATATTCATACACTAAACATATATTTAATATTTTTACACTAAACGTGTATTTAATATTAATACACTAAACATGTATTTAATATTAATACAAAAACATGTATTTAATCTTAATAAACTAAACATTTAATATTAATACACTAAACATGTAATTAATATTCATACACTAAACATGTAGTCATTATTTATACACTAAACATGTATTTAATATTCATACACTAAACATATATTTAATATTTATACACTAAAAGTGTATTTAATATTTATACACTAAACATGTATTTAATATTAATACACTAAACATGTAGTTATTATTCATACACTGAACATGTATTTAATATTAATACACTTAACATGTATTTAATATTAATACACTAAAATGGAATTTAATAATAGACTAAACATGTATTTAATATTTTCCCACTAAACTTGTATTTAATATTCATACACTAAACATGTAGTTATTATTCATACACTAAACATGTATTTAATATTAATACTCTAAACATGTATTTAATATTTATACACTAAACATGTATTTAAAATTCATACACTAAACATGTATTTAATATTAATACACTAAACATGTATTTAATATTTATACACTAAACATGTATTTAATATTAATACAAAAACATGTATTTAATTTTAATAAACTAAATATATATTTAATATTAATACACTAAACATGTATTTAATATTCATAAACTAAACATGTATTTAACATTTATACACTAAACATGTATTTAATATTCATACATTAAACATGTATTTAATATTTATACACCAAACATGTATTTAATATTCATACACGAAACATGTATTTAATATTCATACACTAAACATTGATTTAATATTAATACACTAAACATGTATTTAATATTAATACACTAAACATGTATTTAATATTTATACACTAAACATGTATTTAATATTCATACATTAAACATGTATTTAATATTTATACACTAAACATGTATTTAATATTCATACACGAAACATGTATTTAATATTCATACACTAAACATTGATTTAATATTAATATACTAAACATGTATTTAATATTCTTACATTAAACATGTATTTAATATTTATACACTAAACATGTATTTAATATTCATACACTAAACATGTATTTAATATTCATACATTAAACATGTATTTAACATTTATACACTAAACATGTATTTAATACTTATACACTAAACATGTATTTAATATTCATACACTAAACATGTATTTAATATTTATACACTAAACATGTATTTAATATTCATACATTAAACATATATTTAATATTTATACACTAAACCTGTATTTAATATTTATACACTAAACATGTATTTAATATTAATACAAAAACATTTATTTAATTTTAATAAAGTAAACACATATTTAATATTAATACACTAAACATGTATTTAATATTTATACACTAAACATGCATTTAATATTTATACACTAAACATGTATTTAATATTAATACACTAAATATTTATTTATTATTTATCCACTAAACATGTATTTAATATTCATAAACTAAACATGTATTTAATATTTATACACTAAACATGTATTTAATATTAATAAAAAACATGTATTTAATTTTAATAAACTAAATATATATTTATTATTTATACACTAAACATGTATTTAATATTAATACACTAAACATGTATTTAACATTCATACACTAAAAGTGTATTTAACATTTATACACTAAACATGTATTTAATATTAATACACTAAACATGTAGTTATTATTCATACACTAAACATGTATTTAATATTAATACACTAAACATGTATTTAATATTTATATACTAAACATGTATTTAATATTAATAAAAAACATGTATTTAATTTTAATAAACTAAATATATATTTAATATTAATACACTAAACATTTATTTAATATTAATACACTAAACATGTATTTAATAATTATACACTAAAATGGAATTTAATATATAGACTAAACATGTATTTAATATTTTCACACTAAACTTGTATTTAATATTCATACACTAAACATGTATTTAATATTCATAGACTAAACATGTAGTTATTATTCATACACTAAACATGTATTTAATATTAATACACTAAACATGTATTTAATATTTATACACTAAACATGTAGTTATTATTCATACACTAAACATGTATTTAATATTAATACAAAAACCTGTATTTAAGTTTAATAAACTAAACATATATGTAATATTAATACACTAAACATGTATTTAATATGTATACAGTAAACATGTATTGAATATTCATACACTAAACATGTATTTAATATTCATACACTAAACATGTATTTAATATTAATACACTAAACATGTATTTAATATTAATACACTAAACATGTATTTAATATTTATACACTAAACATGTATTTAATATTAATACAAAAACATGTATTTAATTTTAATAAACTAAACATATATTTAATATTATTACACCAAACATGTATTTAATATTTATACACTAAACATGTATTTAATATTCATACACTAAACATGTAGTTATTATTTATACACTAAACATGGATTTAATATTTATACACTAAACATATATTTAATATTTATACACTAAACATGTATTTAATGTTAATACACTAAATATGTATTTATTATATATCCACTAAACATGTATTTAATATTCATAAACTAAACATGTATTTAATATTAATACAAAAACATGTATTTAAGTTTAATAAACTAAACATATATTTAATATTATTACACTAAACATATATTTAACATTAATACACTAAACATGTATTGAATATTCATACACTAAACATGTATTTAATATTAATACACTAAACATGTATTTAATATTAATACACTAAACATGTATTTAATATTTATACACTAAACATGTATTTAATATTAATACAAAACCATGTATTTAATTTTAATAAACTAAACATATATTTAATATTCATACACTAAACATATATTTAACATTTATACACTAAACTGAATTTAATATTAATACACTAAACATGTATTTGAGATTTATCCAAATAACATGTATTTAATATTAATACAAAAACATGTATTCAATTTTAATAAACTAAACATATATTTAATATTAATACACTAAACATGTATTTAATATTAATACAAAAACATGTATTTAATTTTAATAAACTAAACACATATTTAATATTAATACACTAAACATGTATTAAATATTCATACACTAAACATGTATTTAATATTCATTCAATAAACATGTAGTTATTCTTCTTACACTTAATATGTATTTAATAGTAATACAAAAACATGTATTTAATTTTAATAAAATAAACATATATTTAATATTAATACACTAAACATGTATTTAATATTGTTACACTAAACGTTTATTTACTATTTATACACTAAAAGTGTATTTAATATTAATACACTAAACATGTATTTAATATTAATACACTAAACATGTATTTATTATTCATACACTAAACATGTATTTAATATTCATACACTAAACATGTATTTAATATTAATACACTAAACACGTATTTAATATTTATACACTAAACATGTATTTAATATTAATACAAAACATGCATTTAATTTTAATAAACTAAATATATATTTAATATTAATACACTAAACATGTATTTAATATTCATGAACTAAACCTGTAGTTATTATTCATACACTAAACATGTATTTAATATTAATACACTAAACCTGTATTTAATATTTATACACTAAACATGTATTTAATATTAATACAAAAACATTTATTTAATTTTAATAAAGTAAACACATATTTAATATTAATACACTAAACATATATTTAATATTTATACACTAAACATGTATTTAATATTAATACACTAAATACTTATTTATTATTTATACACTAAACATGTATTTAATATTTATACAAAAACATTTATTTAATTTTAATAAAGTAAACACATATTTAATATTAATACACTAAACATATATTTAATATTTATACACTAAACATGTATTTAATATTAATACACTAAATACTTATTTATTATTTATCCACTAAACATGTATTTAATATTCATACACTAAACCTGTAGTTATTATTCATACACTAAACATATATTTAATATTCATACACTAAATGTGTATTTAATATTCATACACTAAACATGTATTTAATATTAATACAAAAACATGTATTTAAGTTTAATAAACTAAACATATATTTAATATTAATACACTAAACATGTATTTAATATTTATACACTAAACATGTATTTAATATTCATACACTAAACATGTATTTAATATTAATACAAAAACATGTATTTAATATTTATACACTAAACATGTATTTAATATTAATAAACTAAACATGTATTTAACATTCATACGCTAAACGTGTATTTAATATTCATACACTAAACATGTATTTAATATTAATACAGTAAACATGTATTTAATATTAATACACTAAACATGTATTTAATATTAATACACTAAACATGTATTTAATATTAATACAAAAACATGTATTTAATATTTATACACTAAACATGTATTTAATATTCATAAACTAAACATGTATTTAATATTCATACACTAAACATGTATTTAATATTAATACAAAAACATGTATTTAAGTTTAATAAACTAAACATATATTTAATATTAATACACTAAACATGTTTTTAATATTTATACAGTAAACATGTATTTAATATTAATACACTAAACATGTATTTAATATTTATACACTAAACATGTATTTAATATTCATACACTAAACATTTAGTAATTATTTATACACTAAACATGTATTTAATATTAATACACTAAACATGTATTTAATATTAATACACTAAACATGTATTTAATATTAATACACTAATCATGTATTTAATATTTATACACTTAACATGTATTTAATATTCATACACGAAACATGTATTTAATATTTATACACTAAACATGTAATTAATATTCATACATTAAAAATGTATTTAATATTCATACACTAAACATGTATTTAATATTCATACACTAAACATGTATCTAATATTCATACACTAAACATGTATTTAATATTCGTACACGAAACATGTAATTAATATTAATACACTAAACATGTATTTAATATTCATACACTAAACATGTATTTATTATTCATACACTAAACATTTATTTAATATTAATACACTGAACATGTCTTTAATAATCATATACCAAACATATATGTAATTATACACTAAACATGTATTTAATATTCATACAGTAAACATGTATTCATTATCCTCTAAATAAGGCACACTTGGAAATAATGAATTTCTTTATGTGTGCAGTTGCGGCAGAAGTCCACAGGAGGGCGCACGTTCCCTCTTAATAAGTCCGGTCCTCTCCGTCTCTCTATCTCTCTTTTAACTACATGTTTATTGAATGAATATTAAATACATGTTTAGTATATAAATATTTAATACATGTTTACTGTATTAATATTAACTACATGTTTAGTGTATGAATATTAAATACATGTTTAGTGTATAAATGTTAAATACATGTTTGGTGTATTAATATTAAATATATGTTTAGTTTATTAAAATTAAATACATGTTTTTGTATTAATATTAAATACATGTTTAGTGTATTAATATTAAATACATGATTAGTGTATGAATATTAAATACATGTTTAGTGTATAAATGTTAAATAGATGTTTAGTTTATGAATATTAAATACATGTTTAGTGTATAAATAATAAATACATGTTTCGTGTATGAATATTAAATACATGTTTAGTGTATTAATATTAAATATGTTTAGTTTATTAAAATTAAATACATATTTTTGTATTAATATTAAATACATGTTTAGTGTATTAATATTAAATACATGATTAGTGTATGAATATTAAATACATGTTTAGTGTATAAATGTTAAATAGATGTTTAGTTTATGAATATTAAATACATGTTTAGTGTATAAATAATAAATACATGTTTAGTGTATGAATAATAACTACATGTTTAGTGTATTAATATTAAATATATGTTTAGTGTATTAATATTAAATATATGTTTAGTTTATTAAAATTAAAAACATGTTTTTGTATTAATATTAAATACATGTTTAGTGTATAAATATTAAATACATGTTTAGTGTATTAATGTTAAATACATGTTTAGTGTATAAATATTAAATACATGTTTAGTGTATGAATATTAAATATATGTTTAGTTTATTAAAATTAAATACATGTTTTTGTATTAATATTAAATACATGTCTAGTGTATTAATATTAAATACATGTTTAGTGTATAAATATAGGTGTATGAGAAACCAAACTTATGTAAAAAAAATAAAAGAAACAAAAAAAAATTGAAAAAGAGAGAGAGACGGAGAGGCCCGGACTTATTAAGAGGGAACGTGCCCCCTCCTGTGGACTTCTGCCGCAACTGCACGCATAAAGAAATTAATTATTTCCAAGTGTGCCTTATTTAGAGGATAATAAATACATGTTTACTGTATGAATATTAAATACATGTTTAGTGTATAAATAGTAAATACATGTTTAGTGTATAAATGTTAAATACATGTTTAGTGTATTAATATTAAATCAATGTTTAGTGTATGAATATTAAATACATGTTTAGTGTATAAATATTAAATACATGTTTAGTGTATAAATATTAAATCAATCAATCAATCAATGTTTACTTATATAGCCCTAAATCACTAGTGTCTCAAAGGGCTGCACAAACCACCACGACATCCTCGGTAGGCCCACAAAAGGGCAAGGAAAACTCACACCCAGTGGGACATCGGTGACAATAATGACCCAGTGGGACGTCGGTGACAATGATGACTATGAGAACCTTAGAGAGGAGGAAAGCAATGGATGTCGAGCGGATCTAACAGGATACTGTGAAAGTTCAATCCATAATGGATACAACACAGTCGCGAGAGTCCAGTCCAAAGAGGATCCAAGACACAGCAGCGAGAGTCCCGTTCACAGCGGAGCCAGCAGGAAACCATCCCGAGCGTAGGCGGACCAGCAGCGCAGAGATGTCCCCAGCCGATACACAGGCGAGCAGTACATGGCCACCGGATCGGACCGGACCCCCTCCACACGGGAGAGTGGGACATAGAAGAAAAAGAAAAGAAACGGCAGATAAACTGGTCTAAAAAGGGAGTCTATTTAAAGGCTAGAGTATACAAATGAGTTTTAAGGTGAGACTTAAATGCTTCTACTGAGGTGGCATCGCGAAATGTTACCGGGAGGACATTCCAGAGTACTGGAGCCCGAACGGAAAATGCTCTATAGCCCGCAGACTTTTTTTGGGCTTTGGGAAT
This sequence comes from Nerophis ophidion, assembly GCF_033978795.1. Lineage (NCBI taxonomy): Eukaryota > Metazoa > Chordata > Actinopteri > Syngnathiformes > Syngnathidae > Nerophis > Nerophis ophidion. Next base: position 255,399 of record NW_026906989.1, on the reverse strand, counting down.
CACTAATAAGCCGGAGTCCTTTGAACGCAGATTTCTTGCCGGGACATATGGTACAATACAATCGGCAAGATAAGATGGAGCTAGACCGTGTAGTATTTTATACGTAAGTAGTAAAACCTTAAAGTCACATCTTAAGTGCACAGGAAGCCAGTGCAGGTGAGCCAGTACAGGCGTAATGTGATCAAACTTTCTTGTTCTTGTCAAAAGTCTAGCAGCCGCATTTTGTACCAACTGTAATCTTTTAATGCTAGACATGGGGAGACCCGAAAATAATACGTTACAGTAGTCGAGGCGAGACGTAACAAACGCATGGATAATGATCTCAGCGTCTTTAGTGGACAGAATGGAGCGAATTTTAGCGATGTTACGGAGATGAAAGAAGGCCGTTTTAGTAACGCTTTTAATTTGTGCCTCAAAGGAGAGAGTTGGGTCGAAGATAATACCCAGATTCTTTACCGTGTCGCCTTGTTTAATTGTTTGGTTGTCAAATGTTAGAGTTGTATTATTAAATAGAGTTCGGTGTCTAGCAGGACCGATAATCAGCATTTCCGTTTTTTTGGCGTTGAGTTGCAAAAAGTTAGCGGACATCCATTGTTTAATTTCATTAAGACACGCCTCCAGCTGACTACAATCCGGCGTGTTGGTCAGCTTTAGGGGCATGTAGAGTTGGGTGTCATCAGCATAACAGTGAAAGCTAATACCGTATTTGCGTATGATGTCACCTAGCGGCAGCATGTAGATGCTGAAGAGTGCAGGGCCAAGGACCGAACCCTGGGGAACTCCACACGTTACCTTAACGTAGTCCGAGGTCACATTGTTATGGGAGACACACTGCATCCTATCAGTAAGATAAGAGTTAAACCAAGACAGGGCTAAGTCTGACATACCAATTCGTGTTTTGATACGTTCTAATAAAATATTATGATCGACGGTATCGAAAGCAGCGCTAAGATCGAGGAGCAGCAACATAGATGACGCATCAGAATCCATCGTTAGCAATAGATCATTAGTCATTTTTGCGAGGGCTGTCTCCGTGGAGTGATTTGCCCTGAAACCGGATTGAAAGGTTTCACATAGATTGTTAGACGCTAAGTGTTCATTTAACTGCCCCGCAACAATTTTTTCAAGGATTTTTGAAATAAAGGGAAGGTGAGACACCGGTCGGTAATTTACCATGAGGTCAGGATCGAGGTTAGGTCTTTTAAGAAGAGGATGAATAACCGCTTTTTTGAATGCTAGGGGAACAGTGCCCGAGGAGAGTGATAAGTTTATAATATTTAGCACTGATGGACCTAATAATACAAAGAGCTCCTTGATCAGTTTCCCAGGAAGAGGGTCAAGTAAACATGTTGTCTGTTTTATTCCATTTACACGTTGTAACAATTCCTCTAATGTTATTTCCTCAAAACGAGAGAAACTATTTTGGAGGGCAGTATCCGCCGTATATACAATCGTGTCAGTGTTAATAGAACCCCGTTGTAGCTGGGACGCATTGTCTTTAATCTCCTTTCTAATGACTTCAATTTTCTTACTAAAGAATTGCATAAAGTCATCAGCTGAGTGGGTGGAGCTACTGGAAGGAGTCCCTTGTTGGGTTAGCGATGCTACCGTACTAAACAAAAATTTAGGATCGTTTTTATTACGGTGGATGAGATTTGAGTAATATTTAGCTTTAGCTAAGGTAAGCATGCGTTTATAAGTTATTAAACCATCACTCCATGCTTGATGGTGCACCTCAAGTTTAGTCGTGCGCCATTTGCGTTCCAGCTTTCTACATAATAATTTCTGAGCTCTAGTTTCTTCTGTAAACCACGGGGTGCGCTTTTTTGGAGCCTTTTTTAACTTTAGCGGTGCTATGTTATCAATGGTTTCGCGCAGGGCGTCGTTAAAGTTGTTAGTGAGGTTATCAATAGAGCCCACATACTTTGGGAATGGTGCCATTACCGAGGGCAGTAGGTCAGCAAGAGTTGTCGTTGTGGCTGTATTAATGTTGCGGCTGCTATAGCAGTTATTATTATTATTAGTTTGACGAACATGCGTCTGAACCTCGAATTTTATAAGGTAATGATCGGACAATACTTTAGTATACGGGAGTATCGTAACTTTGGAAACGGTGATGCCCCTGACAAGCGCTAGGTCTATCGTATTACCGTTGCGATGCGTGGGTTCATTTATTATTTGTGTGAGACCACAGCTATCAATTACAGTCTGGAGCGCTACGCACGGTGGGTCCGATGGGGTATTCATATGGATATTAAAGTCCCCCATTATGATTATATTATCGGCGTGTGTCACTAGATCAGCAACGAACTCTGAGAATTCATTAATAAAGTCCGAATAGGGCCCTGGGGGGCGGTAGATAACAGCCAGGTGTAGAGGCAGCGGTGTGACAGACCTCATAGTAAGCACCTCCAACGATTTATATTTATTATTTATGTTAGGACTAAGGTTAAAGTTTTCGTTGTATATTAGTGCGACCCCCCCACCCCTTTTAAGCGGACGGGCAATATGCGCATGTGTAAAGTTAGGAGGACATGCTTCATTTAGCGCAAAAAAGTGGTTTGGTTTAAGCCAGGTTTCGCTGAGACCGATGACGTTAAGATTGTTGTCTCTGATAATATCATTAACTAACAACGTTTTAGGAGACAATGATCTTATGTTTAAAAAACCTATATTATAGGTAGTGGGCTGTTTTAGGGAATTTTTGATCAAATTATCCGTAGTAGCAATATTAATAATGTTGTGTTTATTATGCCCAGTGCATTTAGTATAGTTACCACCATATCTAGGAATTGATACGACAGGAATTTTCCGAATGTTTGATTGTTGCTTTGATAAACTGCACGCATCATGGTTAGCCACCTCAGTAACGGGGATTTTCCGATTGTTTGTTTGTTGCTTTGATAAACTGCACGCATCATAGTTAGCCACCTCAGAAAAACACATGTCCAACTCTGAAACACTCAAAGCAGAAAAAACTTGTTCTAATTTAACTGACTCCTTACCCAGACCAGTAGTCTCGCATTTTCCATCTAAATCCGTCTTCGGGATGGAGGAAAGTGGTGTTCTGTGGGGATTAGCCTTCTGCTTTGTTTTTAGCCCCGCTCGGCATCCGCGTTTCCGATCACACCGCTGGCGTCTGCTCCGTAGACGGCCCCCGCTGCTACTAGACTCCCCTGCTTCACAGGCCGCTGGATGTAGCCGCCGATGTATTCCCATGCTAGTTAGCAAGTCTAGCACGCAAGTGTCTATCAGTCCAAAACGGCCCGATATGTCCATATCCAGAAGTGTCTGGCGGTCGTACGTGATCACGGAGTGACCACGATGTGAGCCAGCCATGAAGTTTGTGGAATTGTCCGGTATTTCTGCCAAATGTTCCATCTTTAGCAGGAGCTCCTCGAGAGCGCAGCCCGTCCGGGCGCCGCCATCTTTTTATACACTAATCATGTATTTAATATTCATACACTAAATATGTATTTAATATTCATACACTTAACATGTATTTAATATTTATACAATAAACATGTATTTAATATTCTTACACGAAACATGTATTTAATATTTATACACTAAACATGTATTTAATATTCATACATTAAACACGTATGAATATTAAATACATGTTTAGTGTATAAATATTAAATACATGTTTCGTGTAAGAATATTGAATACATGTTTATTGTATAAATATTAAATACATTAAACATGTATGAATATTAAATACATGTTTAGTGTATGAATATTAAATACATGTTTCGTGTAAGAATATTAAATACATGTTTATTGTATAAATATTAAATACATGTTAAGTGTATGAATATTAAATACATGTTTAGTGTATAAATATTAAATACATGTTTAGTGTATTAATATTAAATATATGTTTAGTTTATTAAACTTAAATACATGTTTTTTGTATTAATATTGTCATGCCCGGCTCTGCCGGTTAGTGTTTGGGGCACTTTGGTCCTCCGACCCGCAGGTGGAGCTGGTCTGTGAAGACGTGCAACATCTCAGAGGGCTGCTGATTGGGCGGCCTATAAAAGGCCTCCCATCAGCATGCTCTCCCTCTCATGCTCTCTCTCTCTCTCTCTCTCTCTCGTCCCACAGGCACATTCGTTTGGTGACCGTATGGTCACGGCAACGACGGCCGGGATTAGCACCACACTTGCACCCTTTTGGGACAACACTCATTTACTGATACATTCCTTGGTTAATTCACATTACTGATCACTGATACATGTTGTAAAATAAAAGATCTGTTGGCTAAAATGTACAAATCGGTGTGGTCTCCCTTAATGTTACAGCCACTAACAAGCCAGTGGTTGTGACATATGGGGGCTCGTCCGATCTTTGGTAGTAACTTTAGGCTATGGTAATTCCTTCTACTGGCTATGGCAGCGTAGGAAGGTGCGTAGAGCTCTTTGTATTGAGTATTCCTTCTACTGGCTCTTGGAGCGTAGGAAGGTGAGTAGAGCTGAGTTACTAATTGTGAACTGCTGATAGTCAGTTGGGGCCTGTTATCAGTTAGTTAATTGGGGGATCTACTGATTTGTACTTTTGAGGCTTTGTTTGACCGTGCAAGTGTAGGTAGACACTGAATTGTTTGTTCCAGCCATCTTGGTTTAGTTTCATTGCAGTTTGTAGCATTGCATTCAGCCTCTTAGGAGCTGTCGCCTTTATCCCCATCTAGTACGGGTTCTAGGTTCCTGCTGTCACAGAGCCTGGGCGAGGGCACCGCCTTGGAGAAACGGCTGAATCGGCTTTGTCGGGATGGTACGTCTCCACAGGTATTGGTGAGTAAATGATCCTCGTCCTCGGGCTCTGTGTGAAAATAGATTAGTCTAGTGGGGGGAAAATGTTTAGGGGGATGCTCCGAGGTTAGTTTGCTGTGTTAACATAACTGTAATGTTTTAGAGACCTGGTTAGATTGGTTGGAGAGAGAGAGCCTAGCGTAATTAGAGCTAGTTTTTGGTTGGGTTGTTTTTTTCAGTAGTTTCATTGTTGGTTTGGTACAGTAGCCAGATTGGTACTGACGGCCTGGGTTGAGCAGGATGGAGGCTTTTGTGGAAGCACCATCTGAGAAATTGTTGTTTGCCTTTAATAAGGAACAGTTGTTGCAATTGGCAGAAAAGTATGGCATGGAATTGTCATCAGCCATTAGAACTGGTAAGAAGGGACCCTTGCGTGACTCCATTCACGAGTTTTTGTGTGAGCAGAGCATTTTGCCTTCAGGAAAAGGTGGTGACGCTCATGTGAAGGGTATGTCAGAGCCTATGCAGTCAGAGAGGGTAGGCATACTGACTTTTGAGCAACAAAGAGACTTGGCATTAACACCTGTTGATAGGCACAAGTATGCTGAGGTGAAAAAAGCAGTCTTGAAATGTTATGAACTGAATCCAGAAGCTTACAGACAACGTTTCAGAAACTGGCGTAAACGTGATAATCAGACCCATGCTGAAGTGGCAAGAGAGTTGAGTACTTATTTTAACCGGTGGCTCACTTCAGAGTCTGTCTCAACTTACGAAAATTTGCGTGATTTGTTGATTTTGGAGCAGTTTAAGAACATTGTACCAGATCGAATTGCAACCTACATTAATGAGCAAAAGGCAAAGTCAGTGGAGGAGGCAGCCTCGCTTGCTGATACCTTTGTGTTGACTCATAAACGTAAGCCTTACAGCAGTCCTCCACGGTATAATAGCCACCAACGTTATGATCCTGCTCGTTCTCCTCCACAACGTTCTCCTCCTCGTTATGGTCGTAGTTCAAATCGATCCAATTATGGCAATTCCAGTAATGTTCCTAAATTTGATAATGGAAGTAGCAAATCTCGCCCAAGCCCGACGGATAAATGTCATTACTGTTTGCAGGAGGGACATTGGAAAAAGGACTGCCCGCTGTTGAAAGGCCGTAAATCTAATGCCAAGGCAGCTGGGTGTGTTTCTGTTGTGCATCCAGTTGATTTTGGCGTCTCTGATCTAACACCGTTACCTCGTTTGGAAGTTCATTGTGAGCAAGTGATTGAAGATGGTGCATCTGTGTCAGACGAGCAGACGAAATCAGTAGAGTCAGCTGCGTCTGATTTCGCTCCATTCATTAGTGATGGCTGGGTGTCATTGGTTGGAGAGACACAAAAAGTTCCAGTTAAAATCTTAAGAGACACTGGGGCATCTGAGAGTTTCATTTCTGGAGCAGTTTTGCCATTTTCCACAGCATCTGACACTGGGAAATGTGTTTTGATTAGAGGAATAGGCATGCAGTCATTTTCTGTACCGTTGCACAAAATTCACTTGTGTTCAGGATTTGTGAATGGGGAGGTGACTATTGCTGTGAGACCGTCTCTGCCTATGCAGGATATCCATGTAATTCTGGGGAACAATTTGGGTGGGTGTTTAGTTTCTCCACCTCCAGTTGTTACACCTGTACCGCTATCTGTAGAGGAGCCAGACGCGTGTTGTCAAGAATTCCCAGAAGTGTTTACTGCTTGTGCTGTGACTAGGGCAATGTCTCGCACGCAGGCGCAATCGTCGGATGTGTCCAAATCTGTGCCTTTTTTTGTTCCTGACCTGCCCGAACCTCTGTCATGTCAAGATTTAATTGAGGCACAAAAGAATGATCAGAGCTTTGAGAAATATTTTGCCTTAGTTTCTATTGATCCAACGATGGGTTACTTCATTCAGAATGGCGTTTTGCTGCATACGTGGTTGCCAGGTGTTGATCCTGAAGTGGCAGGTCAGGTGATTCAAGTGATGGTACCTGACAAATACCGTGATTTGATTTTGAGAACAGCCCATGGAGCAGAGTCTGGGCATTTTGGAGTTAAGAAAACCTACCGACGTCTTTTGGAACATTTTTACTGGCCACGGATGAAACGCCATGTATCTAGATTTGTCAAAGCATGTCATGTTTGCCAGGTTGCGAAACAGAGTACTCCCATTAAACCTGCACCACTTCAACCTATTCCGTCTGTTGGCACACCATTTGAGCATCTCATTATTGATTGTGTAGGTCCACTACCCCCTTCGAAATCTGGTTGTGTGTACCTCTTTACCATCATGTGCCAGGCCACTCGGTATCCAGCAGCGTATGCCTTGAGAACAATTACCACGAGGTCAATATTGAAATGTTTGTCTAAATTCATTTCTGTCTTTGGCATTCCAAAGGTAATTCAGAGCGACAGAGGGTCTAACTTTACCTCCAGAACATTTGCTGCAGCGTTGAAGTCGATGCAGGTGAAGCACAATTTGAGCAGCGCGTATCACGCACAGAGTCAGGGGGCATTGGAGCGCTGGCATGCCACGTTGAAGTCTCTCTTGCGCGCTTACTGTGTTGAGATGCGGAGAGATTGGGAGGAGGCGTTGCCATGGCTCTTGTTGTCTGCGCGTGGTGTAGTTCAAGAAAGCACTGGTTTTAGTCCAAATGACCTAGTCTTTGGCCACAAAGTCCGGACCTCACTGTCTGTTTTAAATGCCAATCTGGATCTGCAGAACACTCCCGTCAGTTTCACTGAGTATGTAGATGGTTTTCGTCGTAGGCTGTTGCTTGCATGGAAAGAGGCAACCGAGCATTTGACTAAAGCTCAGGTGAAAATGAAGCTGCGTTATGACCGTAAAGCTAAGATCAGAGTTTTCAATCCAGGTGATCAAGTTTTAGCTTTGCTGCCCATTCCGGGGTCACCATTTACAGCAAAATACTCTGGTCCATTTACGGTTATGAGCCAAGTGTCAGATCTCAATTATTTACTGTCAACTCCTGATCGTAAACGATCACAGCAACTGTGTCATGTGAATTTACTCAAGCCTTACCACTCTGCAGGTTCCGACAAGGCGGGTGGGATTGCTGCGAGTCCAGTGGGTCTAGCCGTTGGGGTTGGGGAACCGCTCAACTGGCCGGAGGTGGCAGCTTGGGATGAAGTGCGCGCACCTGATGATTCAGTGTTACACGGGCGCTTAGAAAATACTCAGCAGTTAAAGGAGCTAGATAGTCTCCTCGGTCATTTAAGTGAGGTACAGCGTAAACAGTTGTCGGATTTGATTTTTGAGTTTTTGCCTTTGTTTTCCGACACTCCAACCTGTACCACACTAATTGAACATGACATTGACTCTGGACCAGGAGGTCTAATCATCTCCACTCACTCCTAACCTGCGGTTTTTCTCTGTTTCCCTTAAAGGTCGCTGTCCGGGTACCAGGATTTGCTGGGTGCAGGGAAGGTCGGAGGGGAAGGAGGGTGTTTGGGATGGTTTGGGTTCTGGTTGGTCTGGGGTGGAGGGGAGGTGCGTCAGTGGGACTAGAATATAGCTACTGGGGCTACTGTAGTTTTTTGTTTTCTATTTTTTGATGGTGCTTCAGAGACCCAGTTAACACGGGTCTCTGTTTTTAAGGGGGGGGGATGTCATGCCCGGCTCTGCCGGTTAGTGTTTGGGGCACTTTGGTCCTCCGACCCGCAGGTGGAGCTGGTCTGTGAAGACGTGCAACATCTCAGAGGGCTGCTGATTGGGCGGCCTATAAAAGGCCTCCCATCAGCATGCTCGGCTCTCTCTCGTCCCACAGGCACATTCGTTTGGTGACCGTATGGTCACGGCAACGACGGCCGGGATTAGCACCACACTTGCACCCTTTTGGGACAACACTCATTTACTGATACATTCCTTGGTTAATTCACATTACTGATCACTGATACATGTTGTAAAATAAAAGATCTGTTGGCTAAAATGTACAAATCGGTGTGGTCTCCCTTAATGTTACAGCCACTAACAAGCCAGTGGTTGTGACAATATTAAATACATGTTTAGTGTATGAATATTAAATACACGTTAAGTGTATGAATATCAAATACATGTTTAGATTATGAATATTAAATGCATGTTTAGTGGATAAATAAAAAATACATATTTAGTGTATTAATATTAAATACATGTTTAGTGTATCAATGTATTTTATTTCGGCAATCTTCACATAAAACAAAGAACAACAACAAGAAAAGAAAAAAAACACAAAAAAAAACACTCATTTGTGCAATGATTGAGCCGAAAGGGTGTAGGTTGAAGCAACGCTTATATAAACCTAGCCCATCACAACAAGAACAAGGTTCAAAATATATAAAATCTAAAACATGCTTCACTTATATAACTTTTTTTTAAACAATATATAAGCAACATATATGTAGCACACGTCTCATATACACAGTTTAACATTCAAATCAAACATATACATTTTAATATAACCTATATGTATAATTATGAAATCATAAATTGTATTTATATACATATTATATATTATTGTCTTTCTAAAACAATGTTTGCTCTTCTTTCTTGTATTTACTAATGATAAATGATTTAAAACGCTTTTTAAACTGGTTTATGTTGGTGCTGTGTTTTATTTCATCCTTTAAACAGTTCCATATTTTAACCCCTGCTATTGTTATACTCATTCGTTTCTGCGTTGTTCTACAATATTGGATCTTAAAAAGTAGTTCTCCTCTTAAATTATAATTCCCTTCTCTTTGTAAAAATCTTCTCTGTAACCCTGTTGGAAGTAAATGTTTACTTGCTTTATAAATCATTTGGGCAGTCTTGAGTTGGATGAGATCTGGTAGTTTTAAATCAAATGTTTTTATAAATAATCCATTAGTGTGTTGTCGGGATCCTGTGTTATGTATCAGTCTGATGGCCCTTTTTTGCATTATGAATAGTGGTTGGATGTCCGTCCTGTATGTATTTCCCCAAACTTCTAGACAGTAACTCAAATATGGTAAAACAAGTGTACAATAAAGAGTGTGTAATGTTTTTTGATGAAGAATGTGCCTTGTTTTACCCAGGACAGCAATACTTCTGGCCAACTTCCCTTTGATGTATGTAATGTGTGACTTCCAGCAGATCCTGTGGTCCAAGATCACACCCAAAAATTTGATTTTGTTTACTCTTTCTATACTAACATTGTCTATATACAATTTTACATCTATATCATTTCCCTTATTTCCAAATAACATAAAGTTAGTTTTATTTAGGTTTAATGATAATTTATTAGCATCAAACCATTTTTTTAGTTTATACATCTCCATGGTGACGGTCCTCAGGAGCTGCTGCAAGTCCACATCAGAACAGAGTACATTGGTGTCATCCGCAAATAACACATATTTAAGGTTTTCAGTTACTTTACAAACATCATTTATATACATGATGAACATCTTGGGCCCTAAGACTGACCCCTGTGGTACCCCACATTTAATATTTAACCAACATGATTTTTTTTGTGATATCTGTACAAACTGTATAAACTGTATAACTGTATAAATATTAAATACATGTTCAGTGTATTAATATTAAATACATGTTTAGTGTATGAATATTAAATACGTGTTTAGTGTATAAATAATAACTACATGTTTAGTGTATGAATATTAAATATATGTTTAGTTTATTAAAATGAAATACATGTTTTTGTCTGCGATGAGGTGGCGACTTGTCCAGGGTGTACCCCGCCTTCCGCCCGATTGCAGCTGAGATGGGCGCTAGCGCCCCCCGCGACCCCAAAAGGGAAGAAGCGGTGGAGAATGGATGGATGGATGTTTTTGTATTAATATTAAATACATGTTTAGTGTATAAATATTAAATACATGTTTAGTGTATTAATATTAATTACATGTTTAGTGTATGAATATTAAATACATGTTTAGTGTATAAATAATAACTACATGTTTAGTGTATGAATATTAAATATATGTTTAGTTTATTAAAATTAAATACGTGTTTAGTGTAAAAATGTTAAATACATGTTTAGTGTATTAATATTAAATACATGTTTAGTGTATAAATGTTAGATGCATGTATAGTGTATGAATATTACATACATGTTTAGTGTATTAATATTAAATATATGTTTAGTTTATTAAAATTAAATACATGTTTTTGTATTAATATTAAATAAATGTTTAGTGTATAAATATTAAATACATGTTAGGTGTATTAATATTAAATACATGTTTAGTGTATGAATATTAAATACATGTTTAGTGTATAAATAATAACTACATGTTTAGTGTATGAATATTAAATATATGTTTAATTTATTAAAATTAAATACATGTTTTTGTATTAATATTAAATACATGTTTAGTGTATAAATATTAAATACATGTTTAGTGTATTAATATTAAATACATGTTTAGTGTATAAATGTTAAATACATGTTTAGTGTATGAATATTAAATATATGTTTAGTTTAGTAAAATTAAATACATGTTTTTGTATTAATATTAAATACATGTTTAGTGTATAAATATTAAATACATGTTTAGTGTATTAATATTAAATACATGTTTAAAGTATGAATATTAAATACATGTTTGGTTTATGAATATTAAATACATGTTTAGTGTATAAATATTGAATACATGTTGCGTGTATGAATATTAAATACATGTTTTGTGTATAAATATTAAATACATGTTAAGTGTATTAATATTAAATACATATTTAGTGTATGAATATTAAATACATGATTAGTGTATTAATATTAAATACTTGTTTAGTGTATAAATATTAAATACATGTTTAGTGTATAAATATTAAATACATGTTTAGTGTATTAATATTAAATACATGTTTAGTGTATAAATAATAACTACATGTTTAGTGTATGAATATTAAATACATGTTTAGTGTATTAATATTAAATATATGTTTAGTTTATTAAAATTAAATACATGTTTAGTGTAAAAATGATAAATACATGTTTAGTGTATAAATATTAAATACATGTTTAGTGTATTAATATTAAATATATGTTTAGTTTATTAAAATTAAATACATGTTTTTGTATTAATATTAAATACATGTTTAGTGTATTAATATTAAATACATGTTTAGTGTATAAATGTTAGATACATGTATAGTGTATGAATATTACATACATGTTTAGTGTATTAATATTAAATATATGTTTAGTTTATTAAAATTAAATACATGTTTTTGTATTAATATTAAATACATGTTTAGTGTATAAATATTAAATACATGTTTAGTGTATTAATATTAAATACATGTATAGTGTATATATATAAGTGTATGAGAAACCAAACTTATGTAAAAAAAAAAAAAAAGAAACAAAAAAAAGGAAAAAAAGAGAGAAAGAGACGGAGAGAAACCGGACTTATTAAGAGGGAACGTGCACCCTCCTGTGGACTTCTGCCGCAACTGCAGACATAAAGAAATTCATTATTTCCAAGTGTGCCTTATTTAGAGGATAATAAATACATGTTTACTGTATGAAAATTAAATATATGATTAGTATATGATTACATATACGTTTAGTATATGATTATTAAATACATGTTCAGTGTATTAATATTAAATACATGTTTAGTGTATGAATATTAAATACATGTTTAGTGTATAAATATTAAATACATGTTTACTGTATGAAAATTAAATATATGATTAGTGTATAATTACATATACGTTTAGTATATGATTATTAAATACATAATCAGTGTATTAATATTAAATACATACTCAGTGTATTAATATTAAATACATGTTTAGTGTATGAATATTAAATACATGTTTAGTGTATAAATATTAAATACATGTTTAGTGTATTAATATTAAATACATGTTTAGTGTTTTAATATTAAATACATGTTTAGTGTATAAATAATAACTAAATGTTTAGTGTATGAATATTAAATACATGTTTAGTGTATGAATATTAAATACATGATTAGTGTAATAATATTAAATATATGTTTAGTGTATTAATATTAAATACATGTTTAGTGTATTAATATTAAATACATGTTTAGTGTATAAATAATAACTAAATGTTTAGTGTATGAATATTAAATACATGTTTAGTGTATGAATATTAAATACATGTTTAGTGTATTAATATTAAATATATGTTTAGTTTATTAAAATTAAATACATGTTTTTGTATTAATATTACATACATATTAAGTGTAAGAATAATAACTACATGTTTATTGAATGAATATTAAATACGTGTTTAGTGTATAAATATTTAATACATGTTTACTGTATTAATATTAAATACATGTTTAGTGTATGAATATTAAATACATGTTTAGTGTATAAATATTAAATACATGTTTAGTGTATTAATATCAAATATATGTTTAGTTTATTAAAAATTAAATACATGTTTTTGTATTAATATTAAATACATGTTTAGTGTATAAATATTAAATACATGTTTAGTGTATTAATATCAAATACATTTTTACTGTATAAATGTTAAATACATGTTTAATGTATAAATATTAAATATATGTTTAGTTTATTGAAATTAAATACATGTTTTTATATTAATATTAAATACATGTTTAGTGTATTAATATTAAAAACATGTTTAGTGTATACATGTTAAATACATGTTTAGTGTATTAATATTAAATATATGTTTAGTTTATTAAATTTAAATACATGTTTTTGTATTAATATTTAATACAAGTTTACTGTATTAATATTAAATACATGTTTAGTGTATAAATAATAACTACATGTTTAATGTATGAATATTAAATACATGTTTAGTGTATAAATATTAAATACATGTTTAGTGTATTAATATTAAATATATGTTTAGTTTATTAAAATTAAATACATGTTTTTGTATTAATATTAAATACATATTAAGTGTAAGAATAATAACTACATGTTTAATGTATGAATATAAAATACATGTTTAGTGTATAAATATTTAATACATGTTTAGTGTATTAATATTAAATAAATGTTTAGTTTATTAAAATTAAATACATGTTTTTGTATTAATATTAAATACATCTTTAGTGTATAAATATTAAATACATGTTTAGTGTATTAATATTAAATACATGTTTAGTGTATAAATGTTAAATACATGTTTAGTGTATTAATATTAAATATATGTTTAGTTTATTAAAATTAAATACATGTTTTTGTATTAATATTAAACACATGTTTAGTGTATAAATGTTAAATACATGTTTAGTGTATAAATATTAAATACATGATTAGTGTATTAATATTAAATACATGATTAGTGTATAACTATTAAATACATGTTTAGTGTATAAATATTAAATACATGTTTAGTGTAATAATATTATATATATTTTTAGTTTATTAAAATTAAATACATGTTTTTGTATTAATATTAAATACATGTTTAGTGTATGAATATTAAATACATGTTTAGTGTATGAATATTAAATACATGTTTAGTGTATGAATATTCAATACATGTTTACTGTATGAATATTAAATACGTGTTTAGTGTATTAATATTAAATATATGTTTAGTTTATTAAACTTAAATAAATGTTTTGTATTAATATTAAATACATGTTTAGTGTATGAATATTAAATACATGTTTAGTGGATATATAATAAATACATATTTAGTGTATTAATATAAAAATACATGTTTAGTGTATAAATATTAAATACATGTTTAGTGTATTAATATTAAATACATTTTTAGTGTATAAATAATAACTACAAGTTTAGTGTATGAATATTAAATACATGTTTAGTGTATAAATGTTAAATATATGTTTAGTTTATGAATATTAAATACATGTTTAGTGTATAAATATTAAATACATGTTTAGTGTATTAATATTAAATACATGTTTAGTGTATGAATATTAAATACATGTTTAGTGTATAAATATTAAATTAATGTTTAGTGTATTAATATTAAATACATGTTTAGTGTATTGATATTAAATTCACGTTTAGTGTAAAAATATTAAACACATGTTTAGTGTATTAATATTAAATATATGATTAGTTTATTAAAATTAAATACATGTTTTTGTATTAATATTAAATACATATTAAGTGTAAGAATAATAACTACATGTTTATTGAATACATTTTAAATAAATGTTTAGTGTATGAATATTTAATACATGTTTAGTGTATTAATATTAAATATATGTTTAGTTTATTAAAATTAAATACATAATTCTCTATTAATATTAAATACATGTTTAGTGTATTAATATTAAATATATGTTTAGTTTATTAAAATTAAATACAAGTTTTTGTACTAATATTAAATACATGTTTAGTGTATTAATATTAAATACATGTTTAGTGTATTAATATTAAATAGATGTTTAGTGTACAAATATAAGTGTATGAGAAACCAAACTTATGTAAAAAAAAATAAAAGAAACAAAAAAAAAGGAAAAAAAGAGATAGAGAGACGGAGAGGACCGGACTTATTAAGAGGGAACGTGCGCCCTCCTGTGGAGTTTTTTCGCAACTGCACACATAAAGAAATTCATTATTTCCAAGTGTGCCTTATTTAGAGGATAATAAATACATGTTTACTGTATGAATATTAAATATATGATTAGTATATGATTACATATACGTTTAGTATATGATTATTAAATACATGTTCAGTGTATTAATATTAAATACATGTTTAGTGTATGAATAATAAATACATGTTTAGTGCATGAATATTAAATATATGATTAGTATATGATTACATATACGTTTAGTATATGATTATTAAATACATAATCAGTGTATTAATATTAAATACCTAATCAGTGTATTAATATTAAATACATGTTTAGTGTATGAATATTAAATAAATGTTTAGTGTATAAATATTGAATACATGTTTAATGTATGAATATTAAATACATGTTTAGTGTATGAATATTAAATACATGTTTAATGTATGAATATTAAATACAAGTTTAGTGTATAAATATTAAATACATGTTAAGCGTATAAATATTAAATACATATTTAGTGAATAAATATTAAATACATGATTAGAGTATTACTATTAAATACATGATTAGTGTATGAATATTAAATATATGTTTAGTGTATTAATATTAAATACATGTTTAGTGTATTAATATTAAATACATGTTTACTGTATAAATAATAACAAAATGTTTAGTGTATGAATATTAAATACATGTTTAGTGTATGAATATTAAATACATGTTTAGTGTAATAATATTAAATATATGTTTAGTTTATTAAAATTAAATACATGTTTTTGTATTAATATTAAATACATGTTAAGTGTATAAATCTCAAATACATGTTTAGTGTATTAATATTAAATTCATGTTTAGTGTATTAATATTAAATATATGTTTAGTGTAATAATATTAAATATCCATCCATCCATCCATTTTCTACCGCTTATTCCCTTTCGGGGTCGCGGGGGGCGCTGGCGCCTATCTCAGCTACAATCGGGCGGAAGGCGGGGTACACCCTGGACAAGTCGCCACCTCATCGCAGGGCCAACACAGATAGACAGACAACATTCACACTCACATTCACACAATAGGGCCAATTTAGTGTTGCCAATCAACCTATCCCCAGGTGCATGTCTTTGGAGGTGGGAGGAAGCCGGAGTACCCGGAGGGAACCCACGCAGTCACGGGGAGAACATGCAAACTCCACACAGAAAGATCCCGAGCCTGGATTTGAACCCAGGACTGCAGGACCTTCGTATTGTGAGGCAGACGCACTAACCCCTCTGCCACCGTGAAGCCCAATATTAAATATATGTTTAGTTTAAACTAAATATTAAATATATGTTTAGTTTATTAAAATTAAATACATGTTTTTGTATTAATATTAAATACATGTTAAGTGTATGAATCTCAAATACATGTTTAGTGTATTAATATTAGATTCATGTTTAGTGTATGAATGTTAAATATATGTTTAGTGTATGAATATTAAATACATGTTTAGTGTATGAATATTCAATACATGTTTACTGTATACATATTAAATACATGTTTAGTGTATTAATATTAAATATATGTTTAGTTTATTAAACTTAAATACATGTTTTTGTATTAATATTAAATACATGTTTAGTGTATGAATATTAAATACACGTTTAGTGTATGAATATTAAATACATGTTTAGTTTATGAATATTAAATACATGTTTAGTGTATTAATATTAAATATATGTTTAGTTTATTAAACTTAAATACATGTTTTTGTATTAATATTAAATACATGTTTAGTTTATGAATATTAAATACATGTTTAGTGGATAAATAATAAATAAATATTTAGTGTATTAATATTAAATACATGTTTAGTGTATAAATATTAAATACATGTTTAGTGTATTAATATTAAATACATGTTTAGTGGATAAATAATAAATAAATATTTAGTGTATTAATATTAAATACATGTTTAGTGTGTAAATATTAAATACATGTTTAGTGTATTAATATTAAATACATGTTTAGTGTATGAATAATAACTACAGGTTTAGTGTATAAATATTAAATACATGTTTAGTGTATGAATGTTAAATACATGTTTAGTTTATGAATATTAAATACATGTTTAGTGTATTAATATTAAATATATATTTAGTTTATTAAAATTAAATACATGTTTTGTATTAATATTAAATACATGTTTAGTGTATAAATATTAAATACATGTTTAGTGTATTAATATTAAATACATGTTTAGTGTATGAATAATAACTACAGGTTTAGTGTATAAATATTAAATACATGTTTAGTGTATGAATGTTAAATACATGTTTAGTTTATGAATATTAAATACATGTTTAGTGTATTAATATTAAATATATATTTAGTTTATTAAAATTAAATACATGTTTTGTATTAATATTAAATACATGTTTAGTGTATAAATATTAAATACATGTTTAGTGTATTAATATTAAATACATGTTTAGTGTATTAATATTAAATACACTTTTAGTGTATAAATAGTAAATACACGTTTAGTGTAACAATATGAAATACATGTTTAGTGTATTAATATTAAATATATGTTTAGTTTATTAAAATTAAATACATGTTTTTGTATTAATATTAAATACATGTTTAGTGTATAAATATTAAATACATGTTTAGTGTATTAATATTAAATACATGTTTAGTGTATGAATGTTAAATACATGTTTAGTGTATTAATATTAAATATATGTTTAGTTTATTAAAATTAAATACATGTTTTTGTATTATTATTAAATACATGTTTAGTGTATGAATATTAAATACACGTTTAGTGTATGAATATTAAATACATGTTTAGTTTATGAATATTAAATACATGTGTAGTGGATATATAATAAATACATATTTAGTGTATTAATATTAAATACATGTTTAGTGTATAGATATTAAATAAACGTTTAGTGTATTAATATTAAATACATGTTTAGTGTATAATTAATAACTACATGTTTAGTGTATGAATATTAAATACATGTTTAGTGTATAAATGTTAAATATACGTTTAGTTTATGAATATTAAATACACTTTTAGTGTATAAATATTAAATACATGTTTAGTGTAAAAATATTAAATACATGTTTAGTGTATTAATATTAAATATATGATTAGTTTATTAAAATTAAATACATGTTTTTGTATTAATATTAAATACATATTAAGTGTAAGAATAATAACTACATGTTTATTGAATGAATATTAGATAAATGTTTAGTGTATGAATATTTAATACATATTTAGTGTATTAATATTAAATATATGTTTAGTTTATTAAAATTAAATACATATTTAGTGTATTAATATTAAATATATGTTTAGTTTATTAAAATTAAATACATGTTTTTGTAATAATATTAAATACATGTTTAGTGTATTAATATTAAATACATGTTTAGTGTATGAATAATAACTACAGGTTTAGTGTATTAATATTAAATATATATTTAGTTTATTAAAATTAAATACATGTTTTGTATTAATATTAAATACATGTTTAGTGTATTAATATTAAATACACTTTTAGTGTATAAATAGTAAATACACGTTTAATGTAACAATATTAAATACATGTTTAGTGTATTAATATTAAATATATGTTTAGTTTATTAAAATTAAATACATGTTTTTGTATTAATATTAAATACATATTAAGTGTAAGAATAATAACTACATGTTTATTGAATGAATATTAAATACATGTTTAGTGTATGAATATTTAATACATGTTTAGTGTATTAATATTAAATATGTGTTTAGTTTATTAAAATTAAATACATGTTTTTGTATTAATATTAAATACATGTTTAGTGTATTAATATTACATATATGTTTAGTTTATTAAAATTAAATACATGTTTTGTATTAATATTAAATACATGTTTAGTGTATAAATATTAAATACATGTTTAATGTATGAACATTAAATACATGTTTAGTGTATGAATATTAAATACATGTTTAATGTATGAATATTAAATACATGTTTCGTGTATAAATATTAAATACATGTTAAGTGTATGAATATTAAATACATATTTAGTGTATGAATATTAAATGCATGATTAGTGTATTAATATTAAAAACATGATTAGTGTATTACTATTAAATACATGTTTAGTGTATAAATATTAAATACATGTTTAGTGTAATACTATTAAAAATATGTTTAGTTTATTAAAATTAAATACATGTTTTTGTATTAATATTAAATACATGTTTAGTGTATAAATATTAAATACATGTTTAGTGTATTAATATTAAATACATGTTTAGTGTATGAATAATAACTACAGGTTTAGTGTATAAATATTAAATACATGTTTAGTGTATGAATGTTGAATACATGTTTAGTTTATGAATATTAAATACATGTTTAGTGTATTAATATTAAATATATATTTAGTTTATTAAAATTAAATACATGTTTTGTATTAATATTAAATACATGTTTAGTGTATAAATATTAAATACATGTTTAGTGTATTAATATTAAATACATGTTTAGTGTATTAATATTAAATACACTTTTAGTGTATAAATAGTAAATACACGTTTAGTGTAACAATATGAAATACATGTTTAGTGTATTAATATTAAATATATGTTTAGTTTATTAAAATTAAATACATGTTTTTGTATTAATATTAAATACATATTAAGTGTAAGAATAATAACTACATGTTTATTGAATGAATATTAAATACATGTTTAGTGTATGAATATTTAATACATGTTTAGTGTATTAATATTAAATATGTGTTTAGTTTATTAAAATTAAATACATGTTTTTGTATTAATATTAAATACATGTTTAGTGTATTAATATTACATATATGTTTAGTTTATTAAAATTAAATACATGTTTTGTATTAATATTAAATTGATGTTTAGTGTATAAATATTAAATACATGTTTAATGTATGAATATTAAATACATGTTTAATGTATGAATATTAAATACATGTTTCGTGTATAAATATTAAATACATGTTAAGTGTATGAATATTAAATACATATTTAGTGTATGAATATTAAATACATGTTTAGTTTATGAATATTAAATACATGTGTAGTGGATATATAATAAATACATATTTAGTGTATTAATATTAAATACATGTTTAGTGTATAGATATTAAATACATGTTTAGTGTATTAATATTAAATACATGTTTAGTGTATAAATAATAACTACATGTTTAGTGTATGAATATTAAATACATGTTTAGTGTATAAATGTTAAATACACGTTTAGTTTATGAATATTAAATACACTTTTAGTGTATAAATATTAAATACATGTTTAGTGTAAAAATATTAAATACATGTTTAGTGTATTAATATTAAATATATGATTAGTTTATTAAAATTAAATACATGTTTTTGTATTAATATTAAATACATATTAAGTGTAAGAATAATAACTACATGTTTATTGAATGAATATTAAATAAATGTTTAGTGTATGAATATTTAATACATATTTAGTGTATTAATATTAAATATATGTTTAGTTTATTAAAATTAAATACATGTTTTTGTAATAATATTAAATACATGTTTAGTGTATTAATATTAAATACATGTTTAGTGTATGAATAATAACTGCAGGTTTAGTGTATTAATATTAAATATATATTTAGTTTATTAAAATTAAATACGTGTTTTG
Organism: Nerophis ophidion; assembly: GCF_033978795.1. Lineage (NCBI taxonomy): Eukaryota > Metazoa > Chordata > Actinopteri > Syngnathiformes > Syngnathidae > Nerophis > Nerophis ophidion. The sequence goes on along the minus strand of NW_026906989.1, from coordinate 234,438 downwards.
TATTAATATTAAATACATGTTTAGTGTATAAATATAAAATACATGTTTAATGTATTAATATTAAATACATGTTTAGTGTATTAATATTAAATACACTTTTAGTGTATAAATAGTAAATACACGTTTAATGTAACAATATTAAATACATGTTTAGTGTATTAATATTAAATATATGTTTAGTTTATTAAAATTAAATACATGTTTTTGTATTAATATTAAATACATATTAAGTGTAAGAATAATAACTACATGTTTATTGAATGAATATTAAATACATGTTTAGTGTATGAATATTTAATACATGTTTAGTGTATTAATATTAAATATGTGTTTAGTTTATTAAAATTAAATACATGTTTTTGTATTAATATTAAATACATGTTTAGTGTATTAATATTACATATATGTTTAGTTTATTAAAATTAAATACATGTTTTGTATTAATATTAAATACATGTTTAGTGTATAAATATTAAATACATGTTTAATGTATGAATATTAAATACATGTTTAGTGTATGAATATTAAATACATGTTTAATGTATGAATATTAAATACATGTTTCGTGTATAAATATTAAATACATGTTAAGTGTATGAATATTAAATACATATTTAGTGTATGAATATTAAATGCATGATTAGTGTATTAATATTAAATACATGATTAGTGTATTACTATTAAATACATGTTTAGTGTATAAATATTAAATACATGTTTAGTGTAATAATATTAAAAATATGTTTAGTTTATTAAAATTAAATACATGTTTTTGTATTAATATTAAATACATGTTTAGTGTATAAATATTAAATACATGTTTAGTGAATGAATATAAAATACATGTTTAGTGTATAAAATTAAATACATGTTTAGTGTATGAATATTCAATACATGTTTAGTGTATTAATATTAAATATATGTTTAGTTTATTAAACTTAAATACATGTTTTGTATTAATATTAAATACATGTTTAGTGTATGAATATTAAATACACGTTTAGTGTATGAATATTAAATACATGTTTAGTTTATGAATATTAAATACATGTGTAGTGGATATATAATAAATACATATTTAGTGTATTAATATTAAATACATGTTTAGTGTATAAATATTAAATACATGTTTAGTGTATTAATATTAAATACATGTTTAGTGTATGAATAATAACTACAGGTTTAGTGTATTAATATTAAATATATATTTAGTTTATTAAAATTAAATACATGTTTTGTATTAATATTAAATACATGTTTAGTGTATAGATATTAAATACATGTTTAGTGTATTAATATTAAATACATGTTTAGTGTATTAATATTAAATACACTTTTAGTGTATAAATAGTAAATACACGTTTAGTGTAACAATATTAAATACATGTTTAGTGTATTAATATTAAATATATGTTTGGTTTATTAAAATTAAATACATGTTTTTGTATTAATATTAAATACATGTTTAGTGTATTAATATTAAATATATGTTTAGTTTATTAAAATTAAATACATGTTTTGTATTAATATTAAATACATGTTTAGTGTATAAATATTAAATACATGTTTAATGTATGAATATTAAATACATGTTTAGTGTATGAATATTAAATACATGTTTAGTGTATAACTATTAAATACATGTTTAGTGTATAAATATTAAATACATGTTTAGTGTAATAATATTAAAAATATGTTTAGTTTATTAAAATTAAATATATGTTTTTGTATTAATATTAAATACATGTTTAGTGTATAAATATTAAATACATGTTTAGTAAATGAATATAAAATACATGTTTAGTGTATAATCATAAATACATGTTTAGTGTATGAATATTCAATACATGTTTACTGTATTAATATTAAATACATGTTTAGTTTATAAATATTAAATACATGTTTAGTGCATAGTTAATAAATGCATGTTTAGTGTATAAATATTAAATACATGTTTAGTGTATGAATATTAAACACATGTTTAGTGTATTAATATTAAATACATGTTTAGTATATGAATATTAAATACATGTTTAGTGTATTAATATTAAATACATGTTTTGTGTATTAATATTAAACACATGTTTAGTGTATGAATATTAAATACATTTTTAGTGCATAAATATTAAATACACGTTTAGTGCAAAAATATTAAATATATGTTTACTGTATAAATATTAAATACATGTTCACTGTATTAATATTAAATACATGTTTAGTGTATGAATATTAAATACATGTTTAGAGTATAAATATTAAATACATGTTTAGTTTATAAATATTAAATACATGTTTAGTGTATAATTAATAGATGCATGTTTAGTGTATTAATATTAAATACATGTTTAGTGTATGAATATTAAATACATGTTTAGTGTATAAATATTAAATACATGTTTAGTGTATGAATATTAAACACATGTTTAGTGTATTAATATTAAATACATGTTTAGTATATGAATATTAAATACATGTTTAGTGTATTAATATTAAATACATGTTTTGTGTATTAATATTAAACACATGTTTAGTGTATGAATATTAAATACATTTTTAGTGCATAAATATTAAATACACGTTTAGTGCAAAAATATTAAATATATGTTTACTGTATAAATATTAAATACATGTTCACTGTATTAATATTAAATACATGTTTAGTGTATGAATATTAAATACATGTTTAGAGTATAAATATTAAATACATGTTTAGTTTATAAATATTAAATACATGTTTAGTGTATAATTAATAGATGCATGTTTAGTGTATTAATATTAAATACATGTTTAGTGTATGAATATTAAATACATGTTTAGTGTATAAATATTAAATACATGTTTAGTTTATAAATATTAAATACATGTTTAGTGTATGATTATTAAATACATATTTAGTGTATAAATATTAAATACATGTTTACTGTATAAATACATGTTTCGTGTATGAATATTAAATACATGTTTAGTTTATAAATATTAAATACATGTTTAGTGCATAGTTAATAAATGCATGTTTAGTGTATAAATATTAAATACATGTTCAGTGTATTAATATTAAATACATGTTTTGTGTATGAATATTAAATACATGTTTAGTATATGAATATTAAATACATGTTTGGTGTATTAATATTAAATACATGTTTTCTGTATTAATATTAAATATATGTTTAGTTTATTAAAATTAAATACATGTTTTTGTACTAATATTAAATACATGTTTGGTGTATTAATATTAAATACATGTTTAGTGTATAAATATTAAACACATGTTTAGTGTATTAATATTAAATACATGTTTAGTATATGCATATTAAATACATGTTTAGTGTATTAATATTAAATACATGTTTTGTGTATTAATATTAAATACATGTTTAGTGTATGAATATTAAATACATTTTTAGTGCATAAATATTAAATACACGTTTAGTGCAAAATATTAAATACATGTTTACTGTATAAATATTAAATATATGTTTAGTGTATTACTATTAAATACATGTTTAGTTTTTAATTATTATATACATGTTTACTGTATTAATATTAAATACATGTTTATTGTATGAATATTAAATACATGTTTAGTGCATAAATATTAAATACATGTTTAGTTTATAAATATTAAATACATGTTTAGTGTATGATTATTAAATACATGTTTAGTGTATAAATATTAAATACATGTTTACTGTATAAATACATGTTTAGTGTATGAATATTAAATACATGTTTAGTTTATAAATATTAAATACATGTTTAGTGTATAATTAATAAATGCATGTTTAGTGTATTAATATTAAATACATGTTTAGTGTTTGATTATTAAATACATGTTTAGTGTATGAATATTAAATACATTTTTCGTGTATGAATATTAAATACATGTTTAGTGTATAAATATTAAATACACGTTCAGTGTATAAATATTATATACATTTTTAGTGTATAAATATTAAATACATGTTTGGTGTATGAATATTAAATACACATTTAGTGTATGAATATTAAATACATGTTTAGTTTATAAATATTAAATACATATTTAGTGTATAAATATTAAATACATGTTTAGTCTGTAAATATTAAATACATGTTTAGTGTATTAATATTAAATGTATGTTTAGTTTATTCAAATTAAATACATGTTTAGTTTATAAATATTAAATACATGTTTAGTGTATTAATATTAAATACATGTTTTTGTATAAATATTAAATACATGTTTAGTGTATGAATATTAAATACATGTTTCGTGTATGAATATTAAATACATGTTTAGTGTATAAATATTAAATAAATATTTAGTGTATGAATATTAAATACATGTTTAGTGTATAAATATTTAATACATGTTTGGTGTTTAAATATTAAATACACGTTTAGTGTATTAATATTAAATACATGTTTCGTGTATAAATATTAAATACATGTTTAGTGTATGAATATTAAATACATGTTTCGTGTATGAATATTAAATACATGTTTAGTGTATGAATATTAAATACATGTTTAGTGTATAAATATTAAATACATGTTCAGTGTATAAATATTAAATACATGTTTAGTGTATAAATATTAAATACATGTTTGGTGTATGAATATTAAATACACGTTTAGTGTATAATTGATAAATACATGTTTAGTGTATTAATATTAAATGCATGTTTAGTGTATTAATATTAAATATATGTTTAGTTTATTACAATTAAATACATGTTTTTTGTATAAATATTAAATACATGTTTAGTGTATTAATATTAAATATATGTTTATTTTATTAAAATTAAATACATGTTTTTTGTATTAATATTAAATACATGTTTAGTGTGTAAATATTAAATACATGTTTAGTGAACAAATAGTAAAAATATGTTTAGTGTATAAATATTAAAAACAATGGTTAGTGTATGAATGACTAGACTTATGAAGAGGGAATGTGTGCCCTCCAGTGGAAATGTGCCGCAACTGCACACAAATAAATTAATTATTTCAGAGTGTGCCTTATTTAGAGAATAATAAATACATGTTTACTGTATGAATATTAAATACATGTTTAGTGTACCAATATTTCAGTGTATAAATATTAAATACATGTTTAGTGTATGAATATTAAATACATGTTTAGTGTATAAATATTAAATACATGTTTAGTGTATAAATATTAAATACATGTTTAGTGTATAAATATAATCAAACAATATATATATATATATATATATATATATATATATATATATATATATATATATATATATATATATATATATATATATATATATAGAGAGAGAGAGAGAGAGAGAGAGAGAGAGAGAGACCAGACTTATTAAGAGGGAACGTGCGCCCTCCTGTGGACTTCTGCTGCAACTGCACACACAAAGAACTTCATTACTTCCAAGTGTGCCTTATTTAGTGTCCCAGACTTCCAATTCCTCCTTTACATGTTTAGTGTATAAGTATTAATTAAACAACTGTTTAATATATGAATATTAAAAAATGTGCTTAGTGTATAATTATTAAATACATGTTTAGTTTATAAATAAATATTTATATAAATATATATATATATAGAGAGAGAGAGAGAGAAAGAGAGAGGGAAAGAGAGAGAGAGAAAGGGAGAGAGACAGAGAGAGATAGAGAGATAGAGACCAGAATTATTAAGAGGGAACGTGCGCCCTCCTGTGGACTTCTGCCGCAACTGCACGCATAAAGAAATTCATTACTTCCAAGTGTGCCTTATTTAGTGTCCCAGACTTCCAATTCCTCCTTTACATGTTTAGTGTATAAGTATTAATTAAACAACTGTTTAATATATGAATATTAAAAAATGTGTTTAGTGTATAAATATTAAATACATGTTTAGTGTATAAATAAATATATATAAATATATATATATGGAGAGAGAGAGAGAGAGAGAGAGAGAGAGAGAGAGAGAGCCACCGGAGCAGAGACAGTGAACAACAGATACCCTGTTTATAATCGACACCTGTGTAATATACATCACTTATGTTTTTATTTCAGTTTATTTTGCCAGCGACATTAAGTCATGACCGTGGTTAAGCGTCTGTCGTGTGTGTGTGTGGCCTCTTCAATGCCCAAGATGGCGGTCGCCGTTAGCAATGACTGCTACATGTAAAGCTGATCACTTTCTGTGTGGGTCCAAACCAGGCTAATCCGTGTTTGTAGCTATGTATGCTTAAGACATTGTGGACATAACAAACTGTGTGAATGATGAACCGGCTAAATATTTTGGGATGCTGAATGAGCAGTGTGTATTGACGGAAGAGCTAAGCTAATTATTATCCCGCCAGAATGCTCTAGCCCAGGGGTGTCAAATGTCCGACCCGAGGGCCGCTTAAGGCCCGCTAACAAATTGTATCCGGCCCGCAGGATGAGTTAAAGTATAAAAATGTACCTGACATTTTTAAATGAAAGAAACAGCTGTTCTAAATGTGTCCACTGGATGTTGCAATAGCAATTCTTTGTAGTTGATGCAACATATGTACAAAATAAAGCACATGATGTTAGTACATCAGTCGAGGAAAATGAGCAAACTACACGAATAACATCCTGTAATTTGACTTTGATATAATTTGTTTTATCTTGAAAGACACCAATGAGTTGACTGATGAACATTATCACATAATGTATTCAGAAAATATAAATAACAACAAACAAAATGATTAACCACAGCATGTCAGTGTAAAAAAAAACTTTTTACACTTGTTCTATTTTCAAACAATGAAAAATAGTCTGAAGTTGTCTTTATTTTTAAGTTATCGTGCTGTGATTTTACCAGTCCGGCAATTTTTCTCCATGTAACCCCCGATCTAAAGTGAGTTTGACACCTCTGCTCTAGCCGTAGGCCGGGGATATCCCCCCCGTTCAAATGTGTTGTGGGTACTAGTGCTGCCGTGATTAGTCGACTAGGAATTCACACGGTTTTGATTGATTGATTGAAACTTTTATTCACAGATTGCACAGTACATATTCCGTACAACTGACCACTAAATGGTAACACCCCAATAAGTTTTTCAACTTGTTTAAGTCTGGGTCCACGTTAATCAATTCATGGTGGGCGAGAGAGAGACGTGAGTGTAACGTAGGCGTAACAATTAACACCGCCGCCCTTTATTTCTCTATATTTTCAAGATAGTCAACCATGTAAAGGCCATTTTTTTTTTTTAGCCAACGGGTTGTTCTACTATTGACCGCCTATTTATTTTTGTTCTCCCGTCCCAAACGGCTCACTGTAATTCACTTCCACAAGTCTGTGCCCTGCTGGAAAAGCAGATCCACTGAGAACAAGAGAGTATTAAGACACGTTAATACAATTATTCAGTCTGGTTAAATACAGAAACAATAATCATAAACAGGTGTGCGTCAAACGGTCAGTGCAGGTGGAACAAATGAGGTAGCCATGGAGACAGAACAAACATGGAAGTCCAACCAGGAACTAAAAGAAGTCCAAAACTAACCGAGCATAACTAAACAAAACATGATCCGGACCACGGATCGTGGCACACTTATGTTCAAAGGGGTGACTCTACACTAAACACAGTATTTCCATAGCTAATATTACTTGCTAATACTTACCTGTAAGACCTGTTGAGTAAAGTTAACATGTATTTGAGTACTTACCATGAATATGTAGACAAAGTAAGTGGTAAGTGTAGCATGTCTGTGTGGTGTAGCCTATATTATTTATATGTAATATAAGGTGTATGAAGTATCTGTTGAAGATAGAGGTGGTGGGAAAAAAATGGATTATTGTCTGCAGCTAAATGCTTTTAGTGAAACTAAATATTTCCATTTCACGTTTCTTGTGTTTCAGGGGAGGATTGAATGCAGTGCAAATATTGCAAATTGGAAAGCTCCAATCAAGAGGTATGGCTGTCATTTATTTATTAACTGTGGTACTTATATGTTCATTGCACTGTATGGAATAGGTGTAGGAGTGTACACATTTATTGACACACTGCACTATACCTGCCCTCCCACTCCACTACATGCTCCTCCAACATAAAGCACCCCACTATACCATCAGCCCTGAAATTTCAAGTCAAAAGCTCACATTGTGATTAAAGTTAAATGCCATTGCTCCGCTGATTGTGTTTTTCAGATATCTGAAAAATGTCATGTCATCACCAGCAAAGACCTCCTGAAGACTTTCAATGAGTGCCTTGAGAATTATGTGGCTCGCCTGCTCAGACTGTACCGGGCTAGAAAGGAAGCTATTGGTCAGCAGATAGAAGACTTCCTGGATAAGCTTGATGAACAAGTAAGTGATGGACATGTGTCAGTAAAATGGATCTTATCAGTCATTGCTATATGTTCTTAGTTTGTGCTATTTGATAATTATAACAATGTTTAATTTGCAAAAGTACAAAATGCTTTAGTCTGAAGGCTTGAAGTGTTTTTTTTCCCTTTTCTTGAGCATGCTACTGGTCAGACTTGCGGTCTACTGGTCATTACTAAAAACAACTTTTGATTTTGCCATTTGTATAAATCCACTATGGCGCTTCACTAATGTACATGCTTATGTTTTCCACTGTATACTCTATAGACATCAGACATTGTGTCTCACCGAAAGATGACATCACTGAGATGCCTCCCCGTTTTTGTCTGGGACGACACAACTAAGTGTGGAGAGACGCAGCCGACGGGCCGACAGCGGGCGGACAGAGGCGTTCTGGACCAAGATGAAGGCCAGGAGGCGGGGCATGCGGCGTGACGCACGCGGAGCGGCAGGAGGACGGCCATCGGAGTCAGCTGCGTAGGACACACATCTGCTCACAATCTGCGCATCTGCTCCTAGACTTTAAGAGAGGCGAAGGGGGCACGATTGCGAGAGGGAAGACAGGAAAGGAAAGGAAACCACGGCAGCCCGACCACGAGCCCGACGACAGAGAGCAGTCCGCAACGAGTCCCCGCCACAGACGCAGCAGGCGAGCACCAAAGGGTGCAGAGCGACCAGGAAGAGGTGCCGGCGCACTAGAAATGGGTGCGCCCGACTGGCCCGAAGAAAGGTTGTTTGAACCAATAAATGGGAATCAAACCTGCTACGATGCGTCGTGTGTTCAATGTCACAGCAACCCACACGAGGACGGCTGGGAGTTTGTCACATACGTTTTTCCTGCAGCATTTGGTAAGTAATAATAATAATAGGACATTTACTTGAAAATTAAAAGTAATTTGGCCTAATGTAGCTTCAATGGAATAGTTCAACATTTTCATATTCTAGCTTGTTGCCCTGCTCTCTGGTTTAAGATCCGTCGATAGAAACCATTCCTTTAACTGTGGATGTATTTTTGAAGAAGAATCAGCCAATGTTTCCTCATCGCTTGTTAGATTAGCTCAAATACTGGTAGTCTATTGGTAGCCTGCCTTCGCCAACAGTCAGAAGATAAACTTTACAACTCTATTCCGACGACATGCTGTTAGTTTTAAGTTGCAGAAGAGAAAACGACATTGCTGATGAATGTCTGTTGAATATAAACTAAATTCACCCTGGCTCACAGTCGGCGGCGGCATACTAACACTTACAATTGACTGCTAGTTTTTGAGCTAAGCTTACTTGCGATGAACAATCTTCGCCTATTCCTTCCAAAATGCACAAACAGTTAAAATGAATGATTTCTGTTGCCTTGCCTTGAACCAGAGAGTGGAGCAACAAGCTAAAAAACTATTACTATTTTAACATTTTGAGTAGGATCTGATTGTAGCTGAGATAGGCACCAGCAACCCCCGCGACTCCATAGGGAATAAGCGGTACAAAATGGATGGATGAATGGAGTAGGATCTCATAGCTGATGACAAAGATTTTATGCATAATACACTTTGTGTAGATTTCATTTTGTGCCCAGATTTGTTTTTGAATGCCCAAATGTCATATTCTTTAGCCAAAGCATTTAACCATAAAGAAAAGTTCTTGCCCCAATTTTTTTTAAATATTTAATGGTTAATGTTCATTTGAAAGTAATTTAAGGGTTTTTTCCATTTTTTTGAACATTGTAAAATTGTAATCGTTCCCAGAAGATCCACACAATGACATCCTTTTGTTGGACCTAACACTCAATCATGCATGTGTTACTTACCCTCAGGAAAGTGACCCTGAAGAAAGAGTGCTCAGAGGCGTGTCTGTTGGCATCCTTACAATCCTTGAAGAAGATGATCCTGCTGTATCACCCAACTTACGGGACTAGGCTGTTGTGTTGGAAGGTTCCATGGTGCGGTACCGAGGTCTGGCAGGTCATGACCTGCCAGACCTCGGTACCGCCTTTGCATACCTCTTTGGCCTACTGTATGCCATCAACATTGATTATCCAAAGGAGATGAAGTACACCTTTGAAGCAATTCAGTCTATCTTTTTCCAGCTTGGCTCTCAGTGCGGCCCTGCGATGAGGTGGCGACTTGTCCAGAGTGTACCCTGCCTGGCGCCCGATTGTAGCTGAGATAGGCGCCAGCGCCCCCCGTGACTCCAAAAGGGAATAAGTGGTAGGAAATGGATGGATGGATGGATGGATGGGCTCTCAGTGCTCTCAGTGGACAAGGTCTCTGAAAACAAAGCTTTTGCTGTGACTCTTAATGTGGAAGCCAACCTATGTTTTCTGCCTGTTCGAGTGCATTGTGGTTGGTGCTCATATAAAACTTCACGCCCAGTGATTTAAAACATGCAAGGCCACACGGAAAACAATTATATTTATTTTCAAAATGTATTTACAATTAAGTGAGATTCACAAAACGCCATTATGCCACATAACCCGCCAGAACTCGGTACTGCCATTTGTTATGTAGCGTATTGGTATTTTGTGAATCTCACTTAAATGTAGATATATCTTTTTCTTTACATTTAAGTGAAGTTGACAAGAGGTGCATATTCACTGTCAGCTGATCAAGTTTGTCAACTCTTCTAATTTACTAAACACATTTTCTCTATCTATGAAGATAATTCTATCATCAAATCATTACACAATTATATTGCCTGGCTGCTGTCCATCCATCCATCCATCCATCCATCATCTTCCGCTTATCCGAGGTCGGGTCGCGGGGGCAGCAGCCTAAGCAGGGAAGCCCAGACTTCCCTATCTCCAGCCACTTCGTCTAGCTCTTCCCGGGGGATCCCGAGGCGTTCCCAGGCCAGCCGGGAGACATAGTCTTTCCAACGGTTCCTGGGTCTTCCCCGTGGCCTCCTACCAGCTGGACGTGCCCTAAACACATCCCTAGGGAGGCGTTCGGGTGGCATCCTGACCAGATGCCCGAACCACCTCATCTGGCTCCTCTCGATGTGGAGGAGCAGCGGCTTTACGTTGAGCTCCTCCCGGATGGCAGAGCTTCTCACCCTATCTCTAAGGGAGAGACCCACCACCCGGCGGAGGAAACTCATTTCGGCCGCTTGTACCCGTGATCTTATCCTTTCGGTCATGACCCAAAGCTCATGACCATAGGTGAGGATGGGAACGTAGATCGACCGGTAAATTGAGAGCTTTGCCTTCCGGCTCAGCTCCTTCTTCACCACAACGGATCGATACAACGTCCGCATTACCGCCTGGCTGCTGTAAAAGTATTTATTTTTTAGCTTTTAACTTTCTTAGCTGGTTTATTCACTTTAAAGAAAATAGCTGGGAAAGTGTCAAGGTCTCTGACACACCCAATTGAACCCTTATGTTAAACATGTTTCTAAATGAGAAATAAACAAGGTTTTGGATGTATTTTGATGTCTGCTCTTTATTTAATTTATTCATTCAGCATTTAAAAAAAAAAATTATCGCAACATAAATGTTACTTGACTTGTAAAGGAATTTTAGTAACTGAAGTAACAAGAATTTCCGAGTTAGTTGAAGGTGAAAATACACGGAATTGAAGCATGAAATTTATTGTTGGTCCGACGTGAATATAATAATTTGGTGAACAAGATCGAGTTGGTAAAACTCTTATCTAAACTTTGAAATCTTAGTTAAGTCAAGAACAGTAGTCAAAGTTCAACAAGAATAAATGAGTTAGTTGAAGGTAAAAATATATGGAATTGAAGCATGAACTTTATTGTTGGTCCGACTTAAATATAATAATTTGGTGAACAAGAAGATCTGAGTTGACATAACTCTTATCTCAACTTGTAAATCTTAGTTAAGTCAACAATAGTAAAACGCAAAAATCTTGTTGCATCAAGTTACCTTGAAAATGTGGGTTTTCTCAACTTTTTTTTTTTTTTACAATGTACCGGTTGGACGTGCCCAAAACACCTCCATAGGGAGACGTTCGGGTGGCATCCTGAGCAGATGCCCGAACCACCTCATCTGGCTCCTCTCCATGTGGAGGAGCAGCGGCTTTACTTTGAGCTCCTCCCGGATGACAGAGCTTCTCACCCTATCTCTAAGGGAGAGACCCGCCACCCGGCGGAGGAAACTCATTCCGACCACTTTTACCCATGATCTTGTCCTTTTGGTCCTAACCCAAAGCTCATGACTATAGGTGAGGATGGGAACGTAGATCGACCAGTAAATTGAGAGCTTTGCCTTCCGGTTCAGCTCCTTCTTCACCACGTCCGCATTACTGAAGACGCCACACCGTGAACAAGACTCCGAGGTACTTGAACTCATCCACTTGGGAGCAGGGTCTCCTCCCCAACCCGCAGATGGCACTCCACCCTCTTCCGAATGATAACAATGGACTCGGATTTGGAGGTGCTGATTCCCATCCCAGTCGCTTCACACTCGGCTGTGAACCGATCCAGTGAGAGCTGAAGATCCCGGCCAGATGAAGCCATCAGGACCACATCATCTGCAAAAAGCAGAGACCTAATACTGCAGCCACCAAACCAGATACCCTCAACACCTTGACTGCGCCTAGAAATTATGTCCATGAAAGTTTTGAACAGAATGGGTGACAAAGTCCAACCCTCACTGGAAACGCCACACCGTCCCGTTAATATTATGTATAGTATATCAATATATGTGTATATATACATGAATATACACATGTATGGGATTTATATATATATATATATATATATATAAATGGTAAATGTTTGTACTTGTATAGCGCTTTTCTACCTCTTTTTAAGGAGCCCAAAGCGCTTTGATAGTATTTCTCCATTCACACACACATTCACACACTGATGGCAGGAGCTGTCATGCAAGGCGCTAACCAGGATCCATCAGGAGCAAGGGTGAAGTGTCTTGCTTAAGGACACAACGGACGTGACTAGGATGGTAGAAGGTGGGGACATATATATATCTTGATTGGATTATCCAGAGAATAGTGCTCGATACCGTGGTAGAGCGCAATATGTAGGTGTGGGAAAAATCACAAGACTACTTCATCTCTACAGAAGTGTTTCATGAGGGGTTCCCTCAATCATCAGGAGATTTTAATGGAAGCATTCACATACAATGGTTTATATAGGGCACAGAGTGGGTGGGTACAGGCAGGCGTAGGGTGTGGTGATTGGCTCATGTGTTACCTGGGAGGTGTTTCCGTCTGTGACGGCATGCTGAGATGATTTCACTGTGCTTGTTGAGTGATGATGGGTCTGGGTGATATATAATAAACAGTTTCTCTTTTAAGCATAGGTTGCATCTTTTATTACCACTGTTGTAAGGTGTGCTGGATGCAAGAGTTTGCCATGTTATTGAATATTCAACATTTTTGTCTTTGAGGTTCCAAATGTGCTTGCTGAGTTCTGTGGAATATTATATATATATATATATATTATCCAATTGTGGCCCTCGAGTCAAAACGTTTAGAGACTGCACTGGCCTTTCTAGAGCTTTTCAGGTCTTTAGTATTCACATTGCATTTAAACATGTTCTACAACCTGTCACTATTTACACTTCACACACCCTCTGTTACGGTGTGGTCGCATCGTGGATGTGGGAGGAGGGCCACCTCTTGATGCCAAAGGACCCGGAGCAAGCAGGATGAAGGTAGGAACTGGTTCTAATATAGAAATCCAAAATAACACATGACAAAAGGGTAAAATAAAGGTGCGCCAAAGCACGGGAAGTAAAATGCTAATCTTAGCAAGGGTTGAGTTCAAAGTCCAAAGCAGCGCGAGCCGAGCGCGCAGAGGCTAAGCTAAAACTTAGCGAGGAACAAACAAAAGGCTCGGGAGGAAACAACCTAACTGTTGCATTGAGCAAGCAAAACGTCCAGAATGAACTCAGGTAGCAGGCGGACTTAAATACTAACACAACAATCAAAAGCAGGTGTGCGTCCGAAAGTAAGAGCAGGTGGAGCGAATGAAGTAGCCATGGTGACAAAAACAAACAAGGAAGTGCTCAAACAATGGGATCGGCGGAGTCCAAACATAAGAAAATACACAAAAGCAAACAACAAATGAATCGTAACACGTGGCCATCTCCACCTCTCCAATGTCCTTCTTTCAACCATTAACCAGTGTCATCACACTAATATCCTTCATGTCTTCATCTGACTTCAATTCATATATAATCTTGCAATTATCCACCATCATCTTTTCCCACCTTTCTACTCTTTTAGTGCGCTACTTTCCTTCATGACCTCCTCTCCGCTTCTTTCCTCTCTCCCCTCTAGTCCTATCCACGTCCATACCTTCCTCATACATCCCCTCCATATATCCACTTCCATCTCTTTTTAAGCAGCTACCAGAAATCCAGAGCTCAGTAATGGAGAAGTTTTGTGAAATAATAAAAAAAAAAATATTCACCTAAAAGCAAAACTAAAAATGAACTAAATCTCCTCTGTTCTGTACATCATTGTCCAAGTGACATTATATTGTCATCTTCCTCTTTATGCCATTTCCTCAAGGTGATGTTATGTATCGACAAGGGGGAAGGAGACCGCACAACAACAGGAGGTATAGCTCAATGGGTTTATTGAGTCTTTAATGAATACGTGGAGTGTGTATGCAACTATGTGTGTGGATGTTAGACTATGTGTGGAAATGAAAGGGGAAGATTATCACCAGACTTATGTAAGTGTCAATATATACCTTGATGGTGCAGAAAAAGAGACCATTCATTTTTTTAACCGGTTTCCGAACTCTAAATGGGTGAATTTTGGCCAATTAAACGCCTTTCTGTTTATCGCTCTGTGGTGATGACGTCAGAACTTAACATCGCCGAGGTAATGAAGCCGCCATTTTAATTTTCAACACATTGCAAACATTGGGTCTCAGCTCTGTTATTTTCCGTTTTTTCGACAATTTTTTGGAACCTTGGAGACATCATGCCTCGTCGGTGTGTTGTCGGAGGGTGTAACAACACTAACAGGGAGGGATTCAAGTTGCACCACTGGCCCGAAGATGCGAAAGTGGCAAGAAATCTGCTGCCAGACCCCCATTGAATGTGCCGGAGTGTCTGCACATTTTACCGGCGATGCTAACGCAGACATGGCACAGAGATGTATGGATAACCTGCAGATGCATTTGCAACGATAAAGTCAACGAAATCACAATGGTGAGTTTTGTTGATGTTGTTTACTTATGTGCTAATCAGACATATTTGGTCGCAGCGTGACTGCCAGCTAATCGATGCTAACATGCTATGCTAATCAATGCTAACATGCTATTTACCGGCGGTGCTAAAGCAGACATGGCACAGAGATGTATGGATAATCTGCAGATGCATTTGCAACAATATTACGTTTCCTTCCACCCACATTTAATGCGAAAAAAACACTTACCAATCGACGGATTTAAGTTGCTCGAGTGTCACAAGATGGGAAAGTCCTGATCGTTTGGTCCGCACATTTTACCGGCAATGCTAACGCAGCTATTCGGCCATGCTATGGTTATGAGTAGCGTCAATAGCTATTCGCTCAATAGCTTCAGTTTTTATCTCAATACTTTTATACTCCAACCATCTGTTTCAATACATGCGTAATCTGTTGAATCGCGTAAGCCGCTGAAATCAGAGTCTGAATCCAAGCTAATGTCGCTATATCTTGCTGTGATATTCGTCATGGTTTGTTTGTATTGGCAGCACTGTATGACGTCACAGGAAAATGAACAGTGTCAAGGCAAGGAGCGAAAAAAAGGCACTTTGAAGCTTTTTTTTAGGGATATTCCGGGACCGGTAAAATTTTGAAAAAAACAAGCCACTGAGAACTGATTTTTATTGTTTTTAACCCTTTTGAAATTGTGATAATGTTCCCCTTTAACACAATGTGAATTACCGTGGGTTTGTTGAAGGTGTGTGTTGGTTGTGGCAGCGTCCAAGTTCAGAGAGGAAGATCCCAAAGGGTTCGTGATCCAAGCAAGGTCCGTGGGGCAGGAGAGAAGCGTCCGAGGTCCAAATCCGGGTGTGGGGTCGAGAATCAAGGGAGGCAATCAGAATCCGGGTAGAAGTGCAAGGCAACGACTGAGGCACGAAGGCTGTGGGAACAGGAGAAGACAAAAGGACAAAATCAGGGCCAGGCACAAGGAAGGCAACAACAGACACGAGAGAAAGCACAAGAGGGGAGCCAGAGACGTGAGAACTTACTGTAACCAGGGCTACGTTCCCACGAGAAGCAGTCAGCGACGAAGCTCTTTATTCTGTCGCCTCTCATTAGTCCCAGGTGTGTCGTTGGTAGATTGCCACCTGCTGTGTCTGCGCAACGAGCATGGGGGCGTGTCCTGCTTGGCTCACAATGGAGCCTCTTGGTGTTCCCACAGCAGTGTGTGTGCCATGACAGGTGACAGAAAAACATGATACAACCTGCCTATCGTGTGATTCTACCATGTTGGCAAAATACAAACACACAATATATTGACATATATAACACATAAAACATGGAATTAGAAGTGAACAGTACCCATCCCTACCAGCAAGTGTTGTTGTACTGGAAACTAATTTACAAACACAACTTCATCACACACAATACTCCACTATGGAATTGTTCGTACATTAAAATGAGAAACAAATCCATCTTTGTACAGCAATGGTTTGAAAAAGGCATTTGGTCACTGATGCACTTATTGACTGATAAAAATATGTTAATATTTGAAGATTTCATTAAGTACGACCTGCAAATAAACAAAATATTACAACATTTAAAAAGGCTTTCATTCAAAATATTCTAGTTACTGCATCTTTTTTAATTCTTTACAATTTTTCTTCTTCTTATTTTTTTTATATCTGGAACAAAAAAATACTCATAACTTAAAGTTTCCATTCTTTCCAAGACGGAATTGACCACTTAAAATATTTTGGATGTTGTTTTGCAATTAGATACAACATTTGTTGGTTCTGTGACTGGGAAACACAATAAACAGTTTATTTTATGAATGTATGCAAAGTAAATCTCTGTGGGATGATGTACAATATTGGCTTTTGTCTGACACTCCAAACTTTGACTGATATTGATGTTGTTTTGGGGATGTTAAAAAAGAAAAAAAAAACATTGAAAAAAATGTTTAAAACACAATACTGGATTTATTTGATTTATCCACAAATGTAAGTTTGTAAAAACAACCCCATCCTTCCACAAAAACTCAGCCATTTTCTCTCACTTGTATATTGCATAAAGGTCTGGGGACATACATATAAAATAATCACAACACAATCATCATAATACAGAGTAATAACGGTAATGAATAAAATAGATTATAGAGACCCAACAAATGATTCAAAGAGACACATATTTTAAAATTGTATAAAAGACAACTGTTCAAATGATGTATAAAGTAAATAATAATATGCTTCCTGAAGTGGTCCAGAAGATGTTTCAGATGTGAACCAGTACATATGTATATCATATAAAGGTGATAATCTATGGGGTTATTAACAATTACAAATACAAATATGTAATACTTCAATATTTCATATAAATAGGTCTAAAATTGTATGATGAATATACAGTATATATATATATATATATATATATATATATATAGAGAGAGAGAGAGTGTGTGTGTGTATGTGTATACTTACACACATGTTTATTGCATGTAAAATATGTATTTTACTGTTTACTCTCACTTTTTTACTCAAATTGTTCTGTCCATTTTTTAACAAAAGTACACAATGTTGCATATTAATACATGTACTTGACTGAAAAAAGCATTAATATAAAATGTCTAATCTATAAATGTAAAGATCATATTAAACAGATTGTTAGACAAACAACAATGTCACACATGTTATATGTGCTGATGTTGTTAGAAAGTCAAAATGAAAGTCTGGACAGTTTATTTCAAATCCTGCAGTTTCATTTGCTGCTGCTGTTCTCACCAGCACACTTGTGTTTCTTACACTGGTACTTAGAAGACAATCTTTCACCACACACACTGCAACTCAACACTTTCTCTCCTGGGTGTCTTCTCTTGTGTGCTACAAGGGTTGATCGTCAACAAAAGCTTCTGTTGCAGATTCAGCAGGAATGTGATTTTTCACCACTGTGTGTTCTGTTGTGTCTTTTCAAATGTTGACTTTGTGCAAAGCATTTACCACAGATTGAACAGGAGAAAGGTTTTTCACCAGCGTGTGTTCTCATGTGTACTTTCAAACCCTGACTTTTAACAAAACCTTTACCACAGGTTGAACAGATAAAAAGGTTTTCTCCAGTGTGTGTTCTCATGTGTCTTTTCAAACTCTGATTTTGTGCAAAACCTTTACCACAGATTGAACAAGAAAAAGGTTTTTCACCATTGTGTGTTCTCATGTGTACTTTCAAACTCTGACTTTCAACAAAACCTTTACCACAGGTAGAACAGGAAAAAGGTTTTTCACCAGTGTGTGTTCTCTTGTGTCTTTTCAAATGTTGACTTTCTCTAAAACCTTTACCACAGATTGAACAGGAAAAAGGTTTTTCACCGGTGTGTGTTCTCATGTGTACCTTCAAATTGATACTTTGTGTAAAACCTTTACTACAGAGTGAACAAGAAAAAGGTTTTTCTCTAGTGTGTGTTCTAATATGTCTTTTCAAACTCTGACTTTGTGTAAAACCTTTACCACAGGTTGAACAGGAAAAAAGTTTTTCACCAGTGTGTGTTCTCATGTGTACTTTCAAATTGATACTTTGTCTAAAACCTTTACTGCAGAGTGAACAAGAAAAATGTTTTTCTCCAGTGTGTGTTCTCATGTGTCTTTTCAGAGAACTATGGTATTGAAAGGTTTTGTGAGAGTGAGAAGATGTGAAGTGAGTGTTGTCAGTGTGACATGTCTTATCATCTTTAGAGTCTTCATCATCAGTGTCAGGAGAGTGTGACGTTGTGTCCTCACTATCTGATAGTGGAGCTAAGAGCTTGTCTGCTTGTGATCCTCCACAGTGGTCTCCATCAGCTTCTGTTGTCATGTGTTGTGTTGAGCTGCTGCTTGGAGGCTCCCCCCCTCCCCTCTCCTCACTTTCACCTTTCACCTCATCATCTTCACTCTTCACAGGGACACCAGTCACTGGGAACTCCTCCAACCATTTAGGCTGACTGATGCCCTCTTCCTCCTCTTCCTCTTTAATGTGCGGCGGCTTTTGGTCCTCCTCTTCCTCTTTAATGTGCGGCGGATCTTGCTCCTCCTCTTCCTCTTTAACGTAGGGGGTTAGTGGGTCCTCCTCTTCCTTTTTATAGTAGGGGGTCAGCGGGTTCTCTTGCTCCTTAAAGTAAGGAGTCAGTAGGTCTTCCTCTTCCTTTTTGATGTGTAAGATCAGTGGGTCCTCCGCTTGCCCTTTAATGTGAAGGGTCAGTTTAACATTATGGGTCTGTGGCGTCTCGTCTTCCTCTTTAATGTGGGGGGGCTGTGGCTCCTCTCCTCCCTCTTTGATGTGTTGGGAATGTGGTACCTCTTCTTTCTCGTGTAAATGGGGGGACTGTCGTTCCTCCTCCTGCTCACCAGGACGATGTGCTTCATCGAGGCCTGTGGGACAGGAAAAACAAACATTCTTGATAAAAGTCCAGCTTTGCTCAGTCACATGAGACATTGTCCTGCACCAACATATGATCTCACAATCTCATCAGTTTCCCCTCACAGCAGTCAGGGTACTTCCAGCTGACACATGCAGAAGACCTTCAGGGGAATGCCTTCCCAGGCCAACGGCCAATCCACCTTATTCATATAAAAACATCCTAAAAGTCATTCCTGCAATCCTTAATGGTAGACGCCATACGTGAAAGTGTGCTGTTCTCCCTCTGAATAAGTCATACACACACAGGAAATAATGTACCACATGCCAGCCTCCACGCAGTAGTACTAGTGATGAGCTCCCCCTGCTGGTGGACAATAATTACAGTCATTTTCACATTCATCTTTAGAGACATGTCTGTTATAAAAGAAGCATGAGCACAGTCAACATGTTGGCCAAGAAAGATGACATCTGTTTTACTTTCATTTAGATAGTGTCACCACAGTTAAACTGGGAAGAAGTAATCAGATTACTGACTACGCCTTCAAAAGATAACTTGTTTACCTTATTAATATTAGTAAAGATGGATTAAATTAATTTAGTGCGTTTCCAGACACTCAAATTGCGTTACAGTGAGAACTGAGAAGGCATCATTCATGCAGTCCACACATTCAATCAAAATCAGAATCAGACAGACCGTATTCCCTTGAATTGCCGCCAGGTATATAGTATGTGCCTGCCTAGAATTACTGCCGGGTCAAACTCGTTTCGCAAACTAATTAGCGCATGCTTAGCATTACCGCCGGCTCAGGATTAATGCCGGGTCAAACTCGTTTCGCAAAATATTATTTTTATTAGCGCACGTCTAGAATTTCGGCCGGGTCAAACTCGTCACGTCACGAGTGACACTTCACCTGTCATCATTTTCAAAATGGAGGATGCTGATTTCAATAATTTGAAATGGCATAAAGGGTTTCACGGTGGAAGAGGGGTTAGTGCGTCTGCCTCACAATACGAAGTTCCTGCAGTCCTGGGTTCAAATCCAGGCTCGAGATCTTTCTGTGTGGAGTTTGCAAGTTCTCCCCGTGAATGCGTGGGTTCCCTCCGGGTACTCCGGCTTCCTCCCACTTCCAAAGACATGCACCTGGGGATAGGTTGATTGGCAACACTAAATGGTCCCTAGTGTGTGAATGTGAGTGTGAATGTTGTCTGTCTATCTGTGTTGGCCCTGCGATGAGGTGGCGACTTGTCCAGGGTGTACGCTGCCTTCCGCCCGATTGTAGCTGAGATAGGCGCCAGCGCCCCCCGCGACCCCGAAAGGGAATAAGCGATGGATGGATGAAATCGCATAAAGGGAAGACGATTAAGAGCTATTCAGTAGGATTTAAGGTCCAAGCTATTGAATACGCCAAAAAGAACACTAAGCAGCTATGTTTTATTAATATACCGTAGCTGCGTGTGTCAAATATGAGTCATTAAATGATTCCCGCCTCCTGGTGGTAGAGGGCGCTAGTGATCCCTCTTGCGACTACTCGGCTGCAGAAGAAGTGACAACAAGCAGCAAGAGTGAGCAGTGTGTGTTTATTTTTTCCTCTTGCTTGCACTTTTAACATGGAGGATTACATATCTAAAATAAAACAATTTTCTAAACCGGACTTTCAATCGAAGCAGGAGGTAATAAAGGAAGATCTCCATCGAGACAGTGAGACTTTTAAAACTGAAGAAAGGAAGACTTTTATGACCCGTGAGAACATTTTTACAACTCTTCTTCTCTGACCTTCCCAAAGTAATAATCCAATCAATAATCACTGAACTCAACAAAAAAAAGGCATATTATTTCAACAATCTGCGATGATGTAACGACTTGTCCAGGGTGTATGCCGCCTTCCGCCCGATTGTAGCTGAGATAGGCGCCACCGCCCCTCGCGACCCCACAAGGGAATAAGCGGTAGGAAATGGATGGATGGATGGATGGATTATTTCAACAATAACTTCCGGTGTCACAGAACTGGCTAATATAACAAAATCTGCTTTTCATTGCACAATATCAGGGAAATTAACATCAATGTAAGAGCAATGTTGTCATTCTTAGGAGAAGCAACATTTGTTAGGGAAAATAATGCCTTGCCGGTAAGGTCTATTCAGGTGTACTGGAGAGGACCCTAGGCCAGATAGTCGAACCTCGGATTCAGGAGGAACAGTGTGGTTTTCATCCTGGTCGTGGAACTGTGGACCAGCTTTATACTCTGGGCAGGGTCCTTGAGGGTGCATGGGAGTTTGCCCAACCAGTCTACATGTGTTTTGTGGGCTTGGAGAAGGCATTCGACCGTGTCCCCCGAGAAGTCCTGTGGGGAGTGCTCAGAGAGTATGGGGTGCCGGACTGTCTTATTGTGGCGGTCTGCTCCCTGTATGATCAGTGTCAGAGCTTGGTCCGCATTGCCGGCACTAAGTCGGACACATTTCCAGTGAGAGTTGGACTCCGCCAAGACTGCCCTTGGTTACCGATTCTGTTTTATGGATAGATTTTGTAGGCGCAGTCAGGGCGTTGAGGGGATCTGGTTTGGTGGCTGCAGGATTAGGTCTCTGCTTTTTGCAGATGATGTGGTCCTGATGGCTTCATCCGGCCAAGATCTTCAGCTCTCACTGGATCGGTTTGCAGCAGAGTGTGAAGCGACCGGAATGAGAATCAGCACCTCCAATTCCATGGTTCTCGTCCGGAAAAGGGTGGAGCGCCATCTCGGGGTTGGGGAGGAGATCTTTCCCCAAGTGGAGGAGTTCAAGTACCTAGGAGTCTTGTCCACGAGTGGGGGAAGAGTGGATCGTGAGATCGACAAGCGGATCGGTGCGGCGTCTTCAGTAATGCAGACGCTGTATCGATCAGTTGTGATGAAGAAGGAGCTGAGCCGGAAGGCAAAGCTCTCTTTATCGGTCGCTCAAAGGTCCATCCTTACTTATGGTCATGAGCTTTGGGTTATGACCGAAAGGACAAGATCTCGGGTACAAGCGGCCCAAATTAGTTTCTTCCACCGAGTGGCGGGGCTCTCCCTTAGAGAAAGGGTGAGAAGCTCTGTCATCCAGGAGGAACTCAAAGTAAAACCGCTGCTCCTCCACATGGAGAGGAGCCAGATGAGGTGGTTGGGGCATCTGGTCAGGATGCCACCCGAACGCCTCCCTCGGGAGGTGTTTAGGGCACGTCCGACCGGTAGGATGTCACGGAGAAGACCCAGGACACGTTGGGAAGACTATGTCTCCCGGCTGGCCCGGGAACGCCTCGGGATCCCCCGGGAGGAGTTGGATGAAGTGGCTGGGAAGAGGGAAGTCTGGGCTTCCCTGCTTAGGCTGCTGCCCCCAAGACCAGACCTCGGCTAAGCGGAAGAAGACAGATGGATGAAAAATGTGTTCTGGATCACTCATTCATCCTTTAAACACGCTGTCATTCAAAATAGCGACTAAACTACAAAGCTAAAGATGGCAAGGAAAATCCATACACCCACACCACATCTCATCTGCTTGTGTTGTTGTGAACGACATCATCAATGTTGGAATAATGTAAAAAAGGGACAATAGTTGCAAATTTCACCTCCACACATCGTTCTGAGTACAGCAGCACACTTCCCCTTCACAATAATAGGTTTGACTGTGTTAACAAAATAAAGGTTTAAAAAAAAAAGCACCTTAAACAAGCATAAAGAACTTATTGATGCATTTACACAATTATTATGCTTTGACCCAAAGTACGGGTCAAAATTGTCTAAAGATTTAATGCACAAATAAATGTGAGCCATTCTGCATTCAATTAACAAACTGGAAATAAAATAGCATTTGCCTTGGTGCTCTAAAATATGAACCCTCCATTAAGGCAACACTTGTCTTGACCTTTGATAATTGTTCTACATCCTGCGAACGGGCTGATGCTGTGGTGAAAGTGAGAAAATAAGTAAATATCAGGAAATGCAAATTTTAGCAAAAATGGCTGACAAACTTTTTAAAACCTGGTTAGAGATTGTTTGTAGTAAACCCAGAGATGATTGTGTGTTATAAAATGATGTTAGAATTACCTTTATTATTTGGGTTTAGGGGGCCATGTCATGGAGCTCGTCCACAGCACATCTCTGACTTGTTCCACCACTGACAGTTTATTGTACGAATGGACTGGGATGTGTAACTCATCTTTAGTAGTTACATTCCACAGAACACAGACAACCACGTGGTTGCAAGACCACGTTGCAAGTAGCAGACGGAATGCATCATCCTCACAAGACAACACAACTTATTATACACAATATATTGCAGAAAAGTGTTAAAAATTACATATAAAGTTGGTAAAGATGTGAGAGTAATAAGTAAACAAACCTGTTCTGTGTAACACAACTTGATGTTTCTTGAAAACAGCGTCCAGTAGTTGATGTTGTCGCTCCTTCTCCTCTTTTGTTGGACAAAGTTCCTGCTCATACTTTGCTATCCTTCTTTCGCACATTTTCACACAATCACAACACTTTACTCTCACACTTGATCTCTACTTAGCGACGTGTTGATAAATTCTGTCTTCTGTTAGCAGCTAACAAGCTAAGCTAACTAGCCAGCTAAGCTAACTAACAAGCAAAGATAGCACGAGAAGCGGCACAGTGCTTCTAGTGCATCAAGACCAATTTATCCTTAAATAAAGAATCACAGATGTATTTTATACGCCGTAAATATTATAAACTGGATAACAAATAATAAGACTGACTTATTAGCGTCCTGCACACTTCTTCCTCCTGTTCTGCTGTCTTCCGTTTACCCCGGAAGCTGGGAATGACGTCACAGCCGAGCGGACGAAGAGGTAGCTCTATATAATATATTGCCTGCTGTCACTGTTACCATGCTTTTCTTTTACGTAATATTTATTTGAATAACAATGTGATATAAACGAGTGTCTTGTTTTTTAAAAATAAATTCAAAGTATATCAAACAAAGCTTTAATGTTGGGGTTCAGTGGCGCCCCCGTGCGACATTCATTGCAATGACAAGAGTGAAAGTGCTACAAATTGTAGCGATATTACTGCCTGATTTATTTAAATTTACCCTTCCACGTGTTTTTATTATTGTTCAATTTTACTCCTGGATAATCTATTTTATACAAAACATTAATAAAACATTGAAATATCACAGAACGTGACGTCTAAGGAGCTCCTTTGTAAAAAGTACAGGAAGTGACGTAAATTCACGCATGCGTGGATCGATCGTGTCGTGAATTTATATACATTTTTAAAAAGTATGAAACATTTGCGCTCATAAACAAAAGTCTCTCTCTTAAAGTGAAATCCAAACCCTCAAATTGTGTTAATGATTTCAATTTATTCATTCAGTCTTGGAAGATTTGTGCAAAATAGAAAAACACATTATTATATTGGAATATATTAAGTCGTTTTAAAAAAGCGCATTTAAGCACAAGTGTATCATTTAATTATTTACATTTTATTTTAATCTTACTGGAATGGTCTCTCATATTTACTTTTGCTTTCTTTAACGGGTATTGTTTGTAAGAGGATTGGATTTAATGTGATGTTTTTTATATTGCTGAGTAAAATATTGAAAAAACATTGACTCGTATTGTATTGAAAGTACCTTAATGTGTCTAAACATTGTTTATGTATGTTTAATTGTTCAATAACAAAATAAAATAAATACTCAGAAGTAGAACTGGCTAGCAATTAAACTCTTATATTAACATAAATAATGTTGAAGTTTTATTACATGACATTATACAAATATGTATATTAAGTATAATTTGAATAGTTGGCAAGTAAACAAAATGCATTTGCCATACCTAATTGTATTATATCAATTATAACTCAACCGCACACATTACAACATGTATTCACACTTTGCTGTGTGAAAATATTTTACATAAACTTAAATTCAATTATAATAATCATTATAATGTAATAGGCTATATAACAATGTGTGTTCTGGATCTAAATTAATTCATGGAAAATAAAGAGTTAAACAATTAATATTTTTTTGTGAGGTGGCATCTTTTTCACCTGGAAACTTATCTCCTTAAGTGTGCAAATAAAGTCTTACGTATTACTTGTATTACATTTGAATAGAACCTTATTGAGCATATTAACAAGATTATGTTAGAAAATGTGCCGAGTATGAAAAATGTCATTTTGAATTTGTGTACAGGATGTAGAATGACTATGATCTCGACCCAACATGGCTGACGGAAACCAAAATGTAGTAGGCCTAGTGGTTAGAGATTAGTTTTAACATTTAGCGCTCAGATTTAGATTCAGCTGTGATGAGGTAGCGACTTGTCCAGGGTCTACCCCGCCTTGGATGGATGGATGGATTTAAATTCAGATTTAAGATTTATGTTTAGATTTAACATGAAGCGCTCTCATTTAGATAGAGATGTACATTTAAAATTTAGATTTAACATTTAGACTTAGATTGAAAATTTAGCACAAACATTTAGATAATTTAGTTTTAAGATCTAGGTTTAGATTTAAGATTTAGATTTAGTTTTAACATTTAACGCTCACGTTTACAAACCCAGTTTCCATATGAGTTGGGAAATGGCGTTAGATGTAAATATAAACAGAATACAATGATTTGAAAATCATTTTCAACCCATATTCAGTTGAATATGCTACAAAGACAACATATTTGATGTTCAAACTGATAAACTTTATTTTTTTGCAAATAATCATTAACTTTAGAATTTGATGCCAGCAACACGTGACAAAGAAGTTGGGAAAGGTGGCAATAAATACTGATAAAGTTGAAGAATGCTCATCACATTACTTTTTATTCATGTATGTATGTAGAAGTGTCTGGTTGCATCAGCTCCGCTGCTTTAATATTCTTTCATGTCCTTTGTGTTCTTTGATGTTTGATGTTTCCCTCCACATGTAAGAGGGATGTGTACTATGTGTGCTATGGCTATGAGTTGTTTTTTTCCCCTTTGGCCTCAGTCTGGACCCCCTCTCCAGAGGCCCAGGCTTAGACCCATTTATTTTATTGTATTTCATTTTATTTTATTTTAATCTTTAATTTTTTTCTCCCATTCCCCCCCACTTTTTTTATAAAGGGTGCCGGAAGTCGGCAGACCCGTCAGTGATCCTGTTCTGTCTCCCTGTAATGTTTGTCTGATCTTGAATGGGATTGTGCTGAAAATTTTTTATTTTCCTGAAGGAACTCTCCTGAGGGAATAAATAAAGTACTATCTATCTATCTATCCATCTATCCATCTATCCATCTATCTATCTATCTATCTATCTATCTATCTATCTATCTATCTATCTATCTATCTATCTATCTATCTATCTATCCATCTATCCATCTATCTATCTATCTATCTATCTATCTATCTATCTATCTATCTATCTATCCATCTATCCATCTATCTATCTATCTATCTATCTATCTATCTATCTATCTATCCATCCATCCATCCATCATCCATCCATCCATCCATCCATCCATCCATCCATCCATCCATCCATCCATCCATCCATCCATCCATCCATCCATCCATCCATCTATCTATCTATCTATCTATCTGTCTGTCTGTCTGTCTGTCTGTCTGTCTGTCTGTCTCTCTGTCTATCAAACACTTATTTGGAACATCCCACAGGTGTGCAAGCTAATTGGGGACAGGTAGGTTCCATGATTGGATATAAAAACAGCTTCCCAAAAAATGCTCAGTCTTTCACAAGAAAGGATGGGGCGAGGTACACCCCTTTGTCCACAACTGCGTGAGCAAATAGTCAAACAGTTTAAGAACAACATTTCTCAAAGTGCAATTCAATAAATTCAGGGATTTCAACATCTAGGCTCCATAATATCATCAAAAGGTTCAGAGAATGTGGAGAAATCACTCCACGTAAGCGGCATGGCCGGAAACCAACATTGAATGACCGTGACCTTCAATCCCTCATACGGCACTGTATCAAAAACCGACATCAAGCTCTAAAGGATATCACCACATGGGCTCAGGAACACTTCAGAAAACCACTGTCACTAAACACAGTTTGTCGCTACATCTGTAAGTGCAAGTTAAAGCTCTACTATGCAAAGCGAAAGCCATTTATCAACAACATCCAGAAATGCCACCGGCTTCTCTGGGCCTGAGATCATCTAAGATGGACTGATGCAGAGTGGAAAAGTGTTCTGTGGTGTGATAAGTCCACATTTCAAATTGTTTTCGGAAATATTCAACATCGTGTCATCCGGACCAAAAGGGAAGCGAACCATCCAGACTGTTATCGAAGCAAAGTTGAAAAGCCAGCATCTGTGAAGGTATGGGGGTGCATTAGTGCCCAAGACATGGGTAACTTACACATCTGTGAAGGCACCATTAATATTGAACGGTACATACAGGTTTCAGAACATATGCTGCCATTTAAGCGCCGTCTTTTTCATGGACGCCCCTGCTTATTTCAGCAAGACAATACCAAGCCACATTCAGCACGTGTTACAACAGTGTGGCTACTCAGTGGCCTAGAGGTTAGAGTGTTCGCCCTGAGATGGGTAGGTCGTGAGTTCAAACCCCGGCCAAGTCATACCAAAGACTATAAAAATGGGACCGGTTACCTCCCTGCTTGGCACTCAGCATTAAGGGGTTGGAATTGGGGGTTAAATCACCAAAAATGATTCCCGGGCGCGGCACCACTGCTGCCCACTGCTCTCCTCACCTCCCAGGGGGTGATCAAGGGTGATGGGTCAAATGCAGAGAATAATTTCGCCACACCTAGTGTGTGTGTGACAGTCATTGGTACTTTAACTTTACTTTACTTTAGCAGGTATGTTAAAACCAGACATGGACTGTAGTTGAAATAAACATTGTTGAAACATATTGTTACATTCTACAATAATGTTGTGTACAAATAATCATGAAAGGTACATTACATCATTGTTATCCTGTCATCACAAATGTTCTAAGTGTCATGGATTATCTACTAATAGGTTATATCAATTGACAGTTATTTGTTTACTAAACAGTACCAATTAACAGTTATATTACTCGGCAGATGATTTTAAATGACACAATTTTATTCTTTTTTTCAGTCCCCAAAACTCAACACTGGAGTGGAATCCGTGGAACATGATCATCATCAAAAAATATTGTTTTTCATGAGACACACAAATCATTGTGATGTATGCAATACCTGGAGATGGCAAGATGTTGAAAATCTTCAAAATCATCCTAAATGTTGAACTTTTATACAAACAGAATAAATATTACATGCATTAAAACTCAAACACTACACAAGTTAAACCTCTAAAAGGATTTTTTTTATTCAGATTGTGTTTTCTATGATCTTATATAGTTACACAGCCAGCAAAACAGGTAGAATATGCACTATTGACTTCTTCTCAATAGCAAGCCACAGCTTATGGGGAGCACAGTGAACATTGATGGAAGGCATACACTCGGCCTGAAGGAAACAAAACTGCCTTTCATTGCTGATAGGATTGTAGAACAATTGTTCCGCCTCAAGCACCTGTCGCCGCACATACAGAAGTGCGCCCCTTTGGAAAGGCTTTCCTTCAAATGATTCTAATTACAGCATATCATCGTTTTTACTTCTTTACTTTTTCTTATTTACTGTATTTTCTGTGGAACAAAAAAAAATCATAACTTGAAAGTTTCCATTCTTCCAAAAGCAAAAGAGTTCATTTAAGAAAAAAAACGGAATAGACCACTTAAAATATTTTTTAGGATGTTGTTTTGCAATTGAAGACAATACCTGTTCGTTCTGTGATAGGGAAACAAAATAAACAGTTTATTTTATGAATGT
This sequence comes from Nerophis ophidion, assembly GCF_033978795.1. Classification (NCBI taxonomy): domain Eukaryota; kingdom Metazoa; phylum Chordata; class Actinopteri; order Syngnathiformes; family Syngnathidae; genus Nerophis; species Nerophis ophidion. The sequence goes on along the minus strand of NW_026906989.1, from coordinate 204,850 downwards.
ATGCAAAGTAAATGTTCATTATTGGATTTTGCCTTACACTCCGAAATTTGATTGATATTGATATTGTTTTTGGGATGTTAAAAAAACAAAACAGAAAAAGTAACAAATGTTTAAAACACAAAAATGGGATTTTTTTTAAAATCCAAAATGTATTTTCTAAAAACAAAACCATCCTTCCACAGACAATTTAGTCATTTTCTTTCACTTTCACATTGCATAAAGGTCTGGGGACATACATATAAAACAATCACAACACAATCATCATATTACAAAAGAGAGTAAAAAAGATAATTAATAAAATGGATTATAGAGACCCAACAAATGGTTTAAAAAGTTACAAATTTTAAAATTGTATAAAAGACAACTGTTCAAATGATGTATAAAGTAAATAATAATATGCTTCCTGAAGTGGTCCAGAAGATGTTTCAGATGTGAACCAGTACATATGTATATCATATAAAGGTGCTAATCTATGGGATTATTAACAATTGGAAATAAAAATATGCAACACTTCAATATTTTTTTCCCAAGATGGCGCTGCTGTAGTGGCTGCTGTTGGCAGGATCTCTGTGCTCTTGTGTCATCCTTTTGTGTTTCTCTCTTCTTTTCACGTGTTATTATATTTTTTTGCCTTTTGGTCCGGGACCCTTTGGGACTGTGTGACAAGGGGTGCCACTTTCGTGACCTTTGCGGTGCTTTTTTTGTGGACTTCTGGATCTGCCTCCCGGGAGCCTTTTGGCCATAGAGACCAGCTGCTGGGTCTCTGCCACTCCGGAGTCAGTTTGGAAGGACAGGAGGAGATGCAGATGAAGAGACAGGACTGCGGAGCTAGCTCTGAGTGCCGGGACGGACAAGCTTTATAGTGTCTTGGCTGAATGAGCAGGTGTCGGACACCTCAGTCTCCTTGCACACATCCTCACTCATCCATGCGGACTGGACATTGGCCGAGAGTTGGTTGGCGGCTCTCTTGGTTGCTTTGTTGGGTCTGCTCCCGTCTCTGGCCATGCTCCCTCCTCCCCAGCAGACGATGGCGTGGAACACCACAGAGGCCACCACAGTGTATATGTTTATTTTACTTTTTATTCATAGCTGTATGTAGAAGTGTCTGGTTGTATCTGCTGCTTTAATGTCTTTCATGTCCTTTGTGTTCTTTGATGTTTCCCTCTTACACACATGTGAGAGGGATGTGTACTATGGCTATGAGTTTTTTTTTTCCCTTGGCCTCAGTCTGGACACCCTCTCCAGGGCTCAGTCTTAGATAGAATTTTTTGTTATTTTATTTTAATCTTCTATTTTTTTCTCCCATTCCCCCCTTGTTTACCTGTATCTCACCTTTTTTGTAAGGGGCGCTGGAAGCCGGCAGACCCGTCAGCGATCCTGTTCTGTCTCCCTGTAATGTTTGTCTGATCTTGAATGGGATTGTACGGAAAATGTTTATTTTCCTGAAGGAACTCTCCTGAAGGAATAAATAAAGTACTATCTAATCTATCTAAAACAGAATAAAATAAGTGTAAAATTGTCTGATGAATATATATACACACATAAAATGTTTATTGTATTTAAAAGGTATTTTACTGTTTACTCTCACCTTTTCAAATTAGTTTGTTTCAATTTTAATAAAAGTACACAATGTTGCATATTAATGCATGTAATGGACTGAAAAAAAAAGAGTGCATAAATATAGAAGCATGTTAACAAGATTGTTAGACAAACAACAATGTCACACATGTTATATGTGCTGATGTTGTTAGAAAGTCAAAATGAAAGTCTGGACAGTTTATTTCAAATCCTGCAGTTTCATTTGCTGCTGCTGTTCTCACCAGCACACTTGTGTTTCTTACACTGGTACTTAGAAGACAATCTTTCACCACACACACTGCAACTCAACACTTTCTCTCCTGGGTGTCTTCTCATGTGTGCTACAAGGTCTGATCGGTCACAAAAGCTTCTCTTGCATATTCAACAGGAATGTGATTTTTCACCAGTGTGTGTTCTCATGTGTACTTTCAAATATAGACTTTGTGTAAAACATTTACCACAGATTGAACAGGAAAAAGGTTTTTCACCAGTGTGTGTTCTCATGTGTCTTTTCAAACTCTGACTTTCTGTAAAACCTTTACCACAGGTTGAACAGGAAAAAGGTTTTTCACCAGTGTGTGTTCTCATGTGTACCTTCAAATTGATACTTTGTGTAAAACCTTTACTACAGAGTGAACAAGAAAAAGGTTTTTCTCTAGTGTGTGTTCTAATATGTCTTTTCAAACTCTGACTTTGTGTAAAACCTTTACCACAGGTTGAACAGGAAAAACGTTTTTCTCCAGTGTGTGTTCTCATGTGTCTTTTCAGACTATGACGGTATTTAAAAGTTTTGTGAGAGTGAGAAGATGTGAAGTGAGTGTTGTCAGTGTGACATGTCTTATCATCTTTAGAGTCTTCATCATCAGTGTCAGGAGAGTGTGACGTTGTGTCCTCACTATCTGATAGTGGAGCTAAGAGCTTGTCTGCTTGTGATCCTCCACAGTGGTCTCCATCAGCTTCTGTTGTCATGTGTTGTGTTGAGCTGCTGCTTGGAGGCTCCCCCCCTCCCCTCTCCTCACTTTCACCTTTCACCTCATCATCTTCACTCTTCACAGGGACACCAGTCACTGGGAACTCCTCCAACCATTTAGGCTGACTGATGCCCTCTTCCTCCTCTTCCTCTCTAATGTGCGGCGGCTCTTGGTCCTCCTCTTCCACTTTAAAGTAGAGGGTCAGTGGGTCCTCCGCTTGCCCTTTAATGTGAAGGGTCAGTTTAACATTATGGGTCTGTGGCGTCTCGTCTTCCTCTTTAATGTGGGGGGGCTGTGGCTCCTCTCCTCCCTCTTTAATGTGTTGGGAGTGTGGTACCTCTTCTTCCTCAAGTATGTTAGGGGACTGTGGTTCCTCCTCCTGCTCATTGGGAAGATGCGCTTCTTTTAGGTCTGTGAAACAGGAGAAAACAAACATTCTTGAGAAAAGTCCAGCTTTGCTCAGTCACATGAGACATTGTCCTGCACCAACATATGATCTCACAATCTCATCAGTTTCCCCTCACAGCAGTCAGAGTACTTCCAGCTGACACATGAAGAAGACCTCCAGGGGAATGCCTTCCCAGGCTAACATCCAATCCACCTTATTCATATAAAAACATCCTCAAATTAATTCCTGCAATCCATACTAGTGTGCTGTTGTCCCTCCGAATAAGTCATACACACACAGGAAATAATGTACCACATGGCAGCCTCCACGCAGTAGTACTAGTGATGAGCTCCCCCTGCTGGTGGACAATAATTACTGTCATTTTCACATTCCTCTTTAGAGACATGTCTGCTCTAAAAACCACTTGAGCACAATCAACATGTTGGCCAAAAACAATGACATCTGTTTTGCTTTCATTTAGATAGTGTCACCACAGTTAAACTGGGAAGAAGTAATCAGATTACTGACTACTCCTTCAAAATATAACTTGATTACCTTATTACGGGGCGGCATGGTGTAGTGGGTAGAGCGGCCGTGCCAGAAACCTGAGGGTTACAGGTTCGCTTCCCACCCATTGACATCCAAATCGCTGCCGTCGTGTCCTTGGGCAAGACACTTCACCCTTGCCCCCGGTGCCACTCACACCGATGAATGAATGATGAATGAATGATTGGTGGTGGTCAGAGGGGCCGTAGGCGCAAACTGGCAGCCACGCTTCCGTCAGTCTACCCCAGGGCAGCTGTGGCTACAGATGTAGCTTACCACCACCTTGTGTGAATGAATGATGGATTCCCACTTCTCTGTGAGCGCTTTGAGTATCTAACAATAGAAAAGCGCGATATAAATCTAATCCATCATTATTATTATTATTAATAATAATTGTAAAAAAATATTAATTTAGTGCGTTTCTAGACACTCAAATTGCATTAGTGTGAGAACTGGAAAGGCACCATTCATACAGTCCACGCTTTCAATGTGGTAAGCTACATTAATTTAAAATAATACTAATAAGTAGATGAAGCAATTCCTGAAAGAATTGTGTGTGAATGCTCCAATGCTGAAGTTGAACTGAAAGGTTGACAGAATGTAGTATGAACGTAAGAATAGTTTGAATGTTGGAACGATTTGATTTTGTAGAGTTTGAATTTTGGGAAAACCGTGATTTTTTTTAAGTTCTTAAACCAACATGCTTTTTTTGTCCTGACTCAGAGGAATGTTTTGACAGTGGAACGGTTGAAATGGGTTGAACAATGTGAAAGGAGTCATTGCACTAAAGAAGGTTGGAAATAAGGTTAGAAAAATATGAGAATTCCTGGAAATTTGTTGAATGTGGAAAACTGGTTGTTTGAATTTCCAGGATGAATTTATTGTGTTGAAGGTAGAATGGTTTGAAACATGTGGGAATTGTGGAAAATTGAAAAATGGATAATTCATTTTGAATGGGGAAAATGTCCCTAAAAACCAGGAATTCCAGAAAATCCGGGAATTTCTTTCAATAAGTGTTGAAAGGGAGCACACAATTCCTGAACACACTGAATATTTTGAAGTTGGAACGGTTCTAATCAGATGAAAAATGTGGGAGTTGTGGAACTTTCATTTTATTCCTTTCAATGGGAATTTCATGGAATTTTTGGATTTTCAGGTAAAGCGGGAATTTTTTTGGAAATGCTATAAAATGTGAATGTTCTGAATGAGTTGAAATGGTTGGTGTTGGAATTATTCAAATCAGTTGAGAAATGTTGAAGTCGTAACATACTTAATTGAGAAATGGTTTTATGGAATTCCGTGAATTTTGGGAACACCAGGATTTTTTTCAATTCAAAAAACAAATTTGTTTTCTGTCCTGATGGAAAGGAATGATTTGACGGTGGAACTGTGGAAGTGGGTTAAAAAATGTTGTAATTTCAATTTCCAGAATTAGTGGAATATGTTTGAATCGGTGTAAAAATGTGGAAATGGTGGCATTTTGAAAAATGGCTCATTCATTTTGAATGGGGAAAAATGTCACGGAAAACGTGTAATTCTGGGAATTTTTGGAATTGGTCAAGGGAAAGCCCGTGATTACCAAATAGGCTGAACAGTTTGAGGTTGGCAAGGAGTGAATCGGATGAAACATGTTGAGGTTGTGGAACTTTGAAAAATGTACCATTATTTTCAATGAGAATTTCAGGAAAATTTAGGAATTTTGGGAAAAGCGGAATTCTTTTACAAACCCCGTTTCCATATGAGTTGGGAAATTGTGTTGGATGTAAATATAAACGGAATACATTTTCAACCCATAATCAGTTGAATATGCGACAAAGACAACATATTTGATGTTCAAACTGATAAACATTTTTTTTTTGCAAATAATCGTTAACTTTAGAATTTGATGCCAGCAACACGTGACCAAGGAGTTGGGAAAGGTGGCAATAAATACTTATAAAGTTGAGGAATGCTCATCAAACACTTATCTGGAACATCCCACAGGTGTGCAGGCTAATTTGGAACAGGTGGGTGCTATGATTGGGTATAAAAGCAGCTTTTGTGAAATGCTAAGTAATTCACAAACAAGGATGGGGTGAGGGTCACCAATTTTTAAGCAAAATGTCGAACAGTTTCAGGACAACATTTCTCAACGAGCTATTGCAAGGAATTTAGGGATTTTACCATCTACGGTGCATAAAATCATCAAAAGCAGCTGAATGGTCCATACAGGTTTTGGGGCAACATATGTTGTCATCCAAGCAATGTTATCATGGACGCCCCTGCTTATTTCAGCAAGACAATGCCAAGCCACGTGTTACAACAGCGTGGCTTCGTAGTAAAAGAGTGCGGGTACTTTCCTGGCCCGCCTGCAGTCCAGACCTGTCTTCCATGGAAAATGTGTGACACATTATGAAGTGTAAAATAGGACAGCGGAGACTGTTAAATGACTGAAGGTCTACATAAAACATGAATCGGAAAGAATTCCACTTTCAAAGTTTCAACAATTAATTTCCTCAGTTCCCAAACGTTTATTGAGTGTTGTTAAAAGAAAATGTGATGAAACACAGTGGTGAACATGCCCTTTCCCAATTACTTTGGCATGTGTTGCAGCCATGAAATTCTAAGTTTATTATTATTTGCAAAAAAAAAATAAGTTTCTCAGTGTGGACATGAAATATCTTGTCTTTGCAGTCTATTCAATTGAATTTAAGTTGAAAATAATTAGCAAATCATTGTATTCTCTTTACACTATATTATTCTATTTCATTATATTGTTCATCTGGATAATAAAAACTATTTATTACCGATGTGGGAGAAAACATTTGTATCTGGATCTATAAATATAAAGTTTATGATTTTGAACATCAAACATCTTGTCTTTGTAGTGCATTCAACTGAATATGGGTTGAAAAGGATTTGCAAGTCATTGTATTCTGTTTATATTTACATCTAACACAATTTCCCAACGGCGTCACAGTGGGAGAGGGGTTAGTGCGTCTGCCTCACAATACGAAGGTCCTGCAGTCCTGGGTTCAATCCCAGGCTCGAGATATTTCTGTGTGGAGTATGCATGTTCTCCCCGTGAATGCGTGGGTTCCCTCCGGGTACTCCGGCTTCCTCCTACTTCCAAAGACATGCACCTGGGGATAGGCCCCTCCCACTTCCAAAGACATGCACCTGGGGATAAGCCCCTCCCACCTCAAAAGACATGCACCTGGGGATAGGTTGATTGGCAACACTAAATGGTCCCTAGTGTGTGAATGTGAGTGTGAATGTTGTCTGTCTGTCTGTGTCGGCCCTGCGATGAGGTGGCGACTTGTCCAGGGTATAACCTGCTTTCCGCCCGATTGTAGCTGAGATAGGCGCTAGCGCCCCCCGCGACCCCAAAAAGGGAATAAGCGGTAGAAAAATGGATGGATGTACAATTTCCCAACTCATATGGAATTGGGGTTTGTAACACAGTGGTGAACATGCCCTTTCCCAACTACTTTAGCACGTGTTGCAGCCATGAAATTCTAAGTGAATTATTATTATTGAAAAAAAAAAGTTTATGAGTTTGAACATCACATATCTTGTCTTTGAAGTGCATTCAATTGAATATGGGTTGAAAAGGATTTGCAAGTCATTGTATTCCGTTTATATTTACATCTAACACAATTTAACAACTCATATGGAAACGGGGTTTGTAGAAAATGCTAAAATATGTGAATGTTCTGAAGGAGTGAATGGTTGGTGTTGGAATTTTTCAAATCAGTCGAGAAATGATGAAGTAGTAGCATTTTGTGTTGAGAAATAGTATTATGGAATTCCCGGATTTTTGGGAAAACCAAGAATTTTTCCAGAGAAAAAAACAACTTTGTTTTTTGTCATCATTAAGAGGAATGATTTGCTGGTGGAACGGTTGAAGTGGGTTGAAAAATGTGGTCGACACAAAAAAGGGTGAAAAAAGGGTTTGAAAAAACAGGAATTTTGGGCATTCTTCGAAAAAATTTTAACTTGGAAAAATGATAGTTTGAATGTCAAGGTTTAGTGAAACATGTAGAAGATGGAATGATTTGAGTCACTTGAAAAAAGTGGAAATGGTGGAAGTTTGAAAAACAGCCAATTCATGTTGTACGGGAAAAATGACTAAGCACGTATTTATTCTTGTTTCAAGCTACTTTAGCGGCTAGCTTAACTATTAGCTTGTCCGTCCTTTGTGTGTAACATGTTTAGCCATGTTCTACAGTCCTTCAGTGATAATAATACCTGTAGGAAATGTAATGTATTTGCTGCAATGGAGGATGGTTGAAGGTGTGATGGAAGAAGACACAGTTCCACTGCTCATCGTGATTATATTATATATTCCAAATGTATTTTTCCTGTTATTAATCAAATATAAAGTTAGTAAAGATGTGAGAGTAAGAAGTCAACAAACCTGTTCTGTGTAACACAACTTGATGTTTCTTGAAAACAGCGTCCAGTAGTTGATTGTAATCCTCTTTTCTTCTAGAAAGTTCCGCCTGGTATTCTGCTATCGTTCTTTCTAACACTACAAATATTTCTTCAACGGCAGCAGTTAGTCGCTGATCCACCAACGCTCTCAACATTTGTAATGTAGACATTTTCACACAATCACAACACTTTACTCTCACACTTGATCTCTACTTAGCGATGTGTTGATAACTTCTGTGTCTTCTGTTAGCAGCTAACAAGCTAAGCTAACTAGCGAGCTAAGCTAACTAACAAGCAAAGATAGCAGGAGAAGCAGCACAGTGCTTCTAGCGCATCCAGACGACTTTATCCTTAAATCAAGAATCAAAGATGTATTTTATACGACGTAAATATTTCAAACAGGATAACAAATAGTAAGACTGACTTATTAGCGTCCTGCTCACGTCTTTCTCCTTCGAATTGCTCTTGTCGGCCGCCTTCTAGTGTTGTGTTGTTCACGAACGATTCCTTCAAACGAACGAATCTTTTGAGTGACCGTACTGAACCGAATCACTTCATGAACTGATTCGTTCTTTTCTCAGTTCAGTTGAGCTCCGCCGCAACCATGCCGGTATGAGTGGAACTTCCGCATTCTGTGACTTGCTGAACCCTCGACGACAGCGAACGACGCAGCCAGCTACTCGTCATGTGGGCGGGGGAGAGACTGAGCGAACGATTCGTTCACCGCGGATTAACGACATGAATCACTCAGTGAACGACAACTCTCTCGCTCTCTGCTCTGCTTGCCCCCAATGCCACGAGTGATTGTCCTCCCGTCGCGGGAATGTGTTTCATGCCATTGGCATCCCTTCTCCATTCATTCTCCAAGATATGTTTCATGCCATTGGCATCCCTTCTCCATTCATTCTCCAAGATATGTTTCATGCCATTGGCATCCCTTCTCCATTCATTCTCCAATATATGTTTCATGCCATTGGCATCCCTTCTCCATTCATTCTCCAAGATATGTTTCATGCCATTGGCATCCCTTCTCCATTCATTATCCAAGATATGTTTCATGCCATTGACATCCCTTCTCCATTCATTCTCCAAGATATGTTTCATGCCATTGGCATCCCTTCTCCATTCATTCTCCAAGATATGTTTCATGCCATTGGCATCCCTTCTCCATTCATTCTCCAAGATATGTTTCATGCCATTGACATCCCTTCTCCATTCATTCTCCAAGATATGTTTCATGCCATTGACATCCCTTCTCCATTCTGTCACAAGGGGGGGTAAAATGGGTGGACCCAAATGCAGTAAAGACAAGCTGAAATAGTGTTCAAGGGTTATTATTAATAAAACCTGAGGGAAAAGGAGGCAGCTTGTAGTCCTAGGCTTTGCAGTCCAGGAGAGCACACTGGGGCTAGCAGGCTGAGGCTAGCAGGCTGTGGCTAGCAGACTGTGGCTAGCAGGCCGAGGCTAGCAGGCCGAGACTAGCAGGCTGAGGCAGGCACACACGGCAAGTAGGGAACTGAAGGCAGAGGAAAAAACACGGGTAAGATGAGGAGCAAAAAAAAACACAAAAAATAGCAGGTTTGCAAGATTATCAAAATTGCTAGAACTCTAGGACAAACTGGCGAGAAGCGTTACCACATGTAGCAAGGTGAAACGATCTGGCAATCGCGCCGAGTGGAGTCCAAACATTTGTAGGCTGCAGGTGATGAGTTGATGGCAGGCAGGTGAGTGATTAGGGTGCTGGGATCAGCTGTGTCAGGCTGAGAGCTGGAGCCAAGCCTACGCCCAAAACACGCCCACTCTCCCAAAGACACACAGAGAAAAACAGACAGACTGACTGTGACACATTCATTCTCCAAGATGTTTCATGCCATTGACATCCCTTCTCCATTCATTCTCCAAGATATGTTTCATGCCATTGGCATCCCTTCTCCATTCATTCTCCAAGATATGTTTCATGCCATTGGCATCCCTTCTCCATTCATTCTCCAAGATATGTTTCATGCCATTGACCTCCCTTCTCCATTCATTCTCCAAGATATGTTTCATGCCATTGACATCCCTTCTCCATTCATTCTCCAAGATATGTTTCATGCCATTGGCATCCCTTCTCCATTCATTCTCCAAGATATGTTTCATGCCATTGACATCCCTTCTCCATTCATTCTCCAAGATATGTTTCATGCCATTGACATCCCTTCTCCATTCATTCTCCAGGATATATTTCATGCCATTGGCATCCCTTCTCCATTCATTCTCCAAGATATGTTTCATGCCATTGACCTCCCTTCTCCATTCATTCTCCAAGCTAACGGCTAATGTTGACTCAAGCCACGTGAAAATAAACACACACACACGCGCCCCGTCCCCATCATCTCAACACATAACATTTTTATTGCCTATTTAAGTTGATATCCATCCATCCATCCATTTCTACCGCTTATTCCCGTTCGGGGTCACGGGGGGCGCTGGCGCCTATCTCAGCTACAATCGGGCGGAAGGCAATATTTCCATTTTTATATTTTTAAATGTAAGCTACAGAATTTTTAGTTTTTATGTTGGCATTTCTGGCACTTGGTTTAATATTTGTTTTGTTTTATTTAAGGTGGCCTTTTATTTTATTTTTGTTTGCACATTTAAGTTGATATTTTCTTTGTTATATTTTTAAACGTAGGCTACAGAACATTTAGTTTTTATGTTGGCATTTCTGCCTCTTAATTTATTTGTTTTATTTTGAAGGTATTTTTGTTTTCGTTTGCATATTTAAGTTTACATTTTCTTTGTTATATTTTTAAACTTAGGCTACAGAACATTTAGTTTTTATGTTGGCATTTATGTCTCTTAATTTATTTGTTTTATTTTTAAGGTATTTATTTTTGTTTTGTTTGCATATTTAAGTTTACATTTTCTTTGCTACAGAACATTTTGTTTTTATGTTGGCATTTGTTAAGGGTTTTCTTAATTTAATATTTGCTTTTGCAGAGAGCGATTCACGTTTGTCGCCCTCTGGCCCACAGAACCGTAGCTGAGTGATTCAGGCTCGCTTCACGGACCTACAAGAACTGACTGGTTGTCGCTGAGGACGTGACTCACGTTCACGCTGCACTCACTTATTCAGAATCAGGATTTGCGGACCTACTGACACAGAGAACTGACTGTGTCGCGGAGGAGAACATCACATTGAGGCTCTCGTTCAGTCACTGTGCGAGTCGTTCATTGGGTGCTGAGGGCTTGTGTCGTTCATTGGGTGCTGAGGGCTTGTGTCGTTCATTGGGTGCTGAGGGCTTGTGTCGTTCATTGGGTGCTGAGGGCTTGTGTCGTTCATTGGGCGCCGAGGGCTTGTGTCGTTCATTGGGTGCTGAGGGCTTGTGTCGTTCATTGGGTGCCGAGGGCTTGTGTCGTTCATTGGGTGCCGAGGGCTTGTGTCGTTCATTGGGCGCCGAGGGCTTGTGTCGTTCATTGGGTGCCGAGGGCTTGTGTCGTTCATTGGGTGCCGAGGGCTTGTGTCGTTCATTGGGTGTTGAGGGCTTGTGTCGTTCATTGGGTGCTGAGGGCTTGTGTCGTTCATTGGGTGCCGAGGGCTTGTGTCGTTCATTGGGTGCTGAGGGCTTGTGTCGTTCATTGGGTGCTGAGGGCTTGTGTCGTTCATTGGGCGCCGAGGGCTTGTGTCGTTCATTGGGTGCTGAGGGCTTGTGTCGTTCATTGGGTGCCGAGGGCTTGTGTCGTTCATTGGGTGCCGAGGGCTTGTGTCGTTCATTGGGTGTTGAGGGCTTGTGTCGTTCATTGGGTGCTGAGGGCTTGTGTCGTTCATTGGGTGCCGAGGGCTTGTGTCGTTCATTGGGTGTTGAGGGCTTGTGTCGTTCATTGGGTGCTGAGGGCTTGTGTCGTTCATTGGGTGCTGAGGGCTTGTGTCGTTCATTGGGTGCCGAGGGCTTGTGTCGTTCATTGGGTGCCGAGGGCTTGTGTCGTTCATTGGGTGTTGAGGGCTTGTGTCGTTCATTGGGCGCCGAGGGCTTGTGTCGTTCATTGGGTGCTGAGGGCTTGTGTTGTTCGCCAACTGACACACACCGAGATCTGCCGCTGGGGAAGCTGTTACTGACTGACTCATGATTCGCCGACCTGCACACAGAACTGCTGCTGCAGAAGTGATTCGGTGATCGAATGTTTTGAACGAATCAATCTCAGGAAATGATTCTAGTTATTCAGTATAGTCAAAATAACTGCTGATCCCATCACTCCTTTTTCTTATGTTTTTATGGTTGTTGGCAAGCAACCTTGTGGTGTGCATTAGTGCCACCTTCTGGTGTGCATTACCGCCACCTACTGTAATGGAGTGTGGACCGAGATGGATCCCTACTCTATTTTCTTTTATTTAACCCAGTGTTTTTTAAATATGTTTATATTGCTTTATGTCCTATGTGTTCTGAATTAAATCCTAATATATCTCCCACTGCTAACCTAATATTTTCTTTCGCCAGCCTACTTTCCAGTATTGATCACTTTCTCTATTGTATTTCTTACATTGTATTAAAACATGGTCATTATTTTTTATCTGATGGCAAAAATCACACAGTCCTGTAGTATGTTTCCAATCAATTTTAGTGAACTATTTAGATATGTATGTCCTAATCTCATTTTAGTAATAATGTCTTCTTCTTTCCTATTTCTATTCCTCCTCTCATGACACCTACTCTCCTCTGGACTTTGTAAAACTCTCTACCTTTTGTTTCCTTATTCCAATTATCCTGCCACTTTTTATTGTGTTCTACCTTAATTATGTTCTTCACTTCTTCTTTACTGTGCTTCATCTCCATATTTACTTCTGTTTTAGTGCTTGCTTGTTTTGCGTATCTATCAGCTAACTCATTCCCCACAACTCCTACATGAGCAGGAACCCAGAGAAATGTTGCCACACCTCCCGCTTTATTTATCCTGTAGATTGCCTGAACTATTTCATAAACTATATCTAGTCTTGTTTCTGATGCTATGTTTTTTATGCTCGTCAATGCACTGCTGGAGTCCGAGCACACGACTACTTTCCTTGCTTTGTTTTCCTCTATCCAGTTAACTGCCATATAAATTGCTACCAATTCCCCCGTAAAAACAGTTCATCACTGATTCTTTTATTTAACACTATATTTCCTTGTGGGATAACTGCAGCAGCTCCTACTTTACTATTTATAGTTTTTGATGCATCTGTGAATATCATGATGTTATCAAAAAACATTTCCTCAATCCAATGTTCTATCTGGTAACTATTTAAATGTCTATTCTTCAGTAATTGCATGTTTACCTTTGGGTTGTCATACATCCACGGTGGTATTGCAGGAATTGGTACTGTAGGGCTCAGTTTAATATTGTCAATTTGTGCTTTGTTCCATATATCTCCTATTATCCACCCAAAACTATTAATTTTTTTCTTCCCTTTTTCTTGGTAGTTTAGTAGCACTTGACGGGTTGGATGTCCTTGCTTGGATCCTTTTAAGTTTGCCCAATAAACTGCTGAGAGTTGATCTCTCCTCATGTCCAAAGGTTTTTCATCCATTTCTACTTGTAATGCTGCCACTGGAGTAGATTTAGTAGTTCCACAACATAATCTTAACGCCTGCGACTGGATCCGGTCTATTTTCTCAAGTAGTGTTTTTGAAGCAGATTGATAAATAATGCATCCGTAGTCGATAACAGATGGAATTAAAGTGATATATATTGTTTTCAATGTCAACCTATCAGCCCCCCAATCTTTACCCCTCAAAGCCCTCATTATATTTAACACCTTTTTACTTTTCTCCACTATTTTGCTGATGTGGGTTGACCAGTCTCCTCTCTGAGCTGCAACCTTATCGTGGTAGAGGAGTTTGCGTGTCCCAATGATCCTAGGAGCTATGTTGTCCGGGGGCATAAAGCCCCCTGGTAGGGTCTCTCAAGGCAAACAGGTTCTAGGTGAGGGATCAGACAAAGAGCAGCTCGAAGACCTTTATGAAGAAGAAAAATCATGGACCCAGATTTCCCTCGCCCGGACGCGGGTCACCGGGGCCCCCCTCTGGAGCCAGGCCCGGAGGTGGGGCACGATGGCGAGCGCCTGGTGGCCGGGCCTGTTCCCATGGGGCCCGGCCGGGCACAGCCCGAAGAGGCAACGTGGGTCACCCCTCCAATGGGCTCACCACCCATAGCAGGGGCCATAGAGGTCGGGTGCAATGTGAGCTGGGCGGCAGCCGAAGGCAGGGCACTTGGCGGTCCGATCCTCGGCTACAGAAGCTAGCTCTTGGGACGTGGAACGTCACCTCACTGGGGGGGAAAGAGCCTGAGCTAGTGCGCGAAGTCGAGAAATTCCGGCTGGATATAGTCGGACTCACTTCGACGCACAGCAAGGGCTCTGGAACCACTTCTCTCGAGAGGGATTGGACCCTCTTCCACTCTGGCGTTGCCGGCAGTGAGAGGCGACGGGCTGGGGTGGCAATTCTTGTTCCCCCCCGGCTCAAAGCCTGTACGTTGGAGTTCAACCCGGTGGACGAAAGGGTAGCCTCTCTCCGCCTTTGGGTGGGGGGACGGGTCCTGACTGTTGTTTGTGCTTATGCACCAAACGGCAGTTCAGAGTACCCACCCTTTTTGGGAACACTCGAGGGAGTACTGGAAAGTGCTCCCCCGGGTGATTCGCTTATCCTACTGGGAGACTTCAACGCTCACGTTGGCAACGACAGTGAAACCTGGAGAGACGTGATTGGGAAGAATGGCCGCCCGGATCTGAACCCGAGTGGTGTTTTGTTATTGGACTTTTGTGCTCGTCACGGATTGTCCATAACAAACACCATGTTCAAACATAAGGGTGTCCATATGTGCACTTGGCACCAGGACACCCTCGGCCGCAGTTCCATGATCGACTTTGTAGTTGTGTCATCGGATTTGCGGCCTCATGTTTTGGACACTCGGGTGAAGAGAGGGGCGGAGCTTTCTACCGATCACCACCTGGTGGTGAGTTGGCTGCGATGGTGGGGGAGGATGCCGGACAGACTTGGCTGGCCCAAACGCATTGTGAGGGTCTGCTGGGAACGTCTGGCAGAGTCTCCTGTCAGACAAAGTTTCAATTCCCACCTCCGGAAGAACTTTGAACATGTCACGAGGGAGGTGCTGGACATTGAGTCCGAGTGGACCATGTTCCGCACCTCCATTGTCGAGGCGGCAGATCGGAGCTGTGGCCGCAAGGTAGTTGGTGCCTGTCGGGGCGGGAATCCTAAAACCCCTTGGTGGACACCAGCGGTGAGGGATGCCGTCAAGCTGAAGAAGGAATCCTATCGGGTCCTTTTGGCTCATAGGACTCCGGAGGCAGTGGACAGGTACCGACGGGCCAAGCGGTGTGCAGCTTCAGCGGTCGCTGAGGCAAAAACTCGGACATGGGAGGAGTTCGGGGAAGCCATGGAAAACAACTTCCGGACGGCTTCGAAGCGATTCTGGACCACCGTCCGCCGCCTCAGGAAGGGGAAGCAGTGCACTATCAACACCGTGTATGGTGCGGATGGTGTTCTGCTGACCTCAACTGCGGATGTTGTGGATAGGTGGAGGGAATACTTCGAAGACCTCCTCAATCCCACCAACATGTCTTCCTATGAGGAAGCAGTGCCTGGGGGATCTGTGGTGGACTCTCCTATTTCTGGGGCTGAGGTCGCTGAGGTAGTTAAAAAGTTCCTCGGTGGCAAGGCCCCAGGGGTGGACGAGATCCGCCCGGAGTTCCTTAAGGCTCTGGATGCTGTGGGGCTGTCTTGGTTGACAAGACTTTGCAGCATCGCGTGGACATCGGGGGCGGTACCTCTGGATTGGCAGACCGGGGTGGTGGTTCCTCTCTTTAAGAAGGGGGACCGGAGGGTGTGTTCCAACTATCGTGGGATCACACTCCTCAGCCTTCCCGGTAAGGTTTATTCAGGTGTACTGGAGAGGAGGCTACGTCGGATAGTCCAACCTCGGATTCAGGAGGAACAGTGTGGTTTTCGTCCTGGTCGTGGAACTGTGGACCAGCTCTATACTCTCGGCAGGGTTCTTGAGGGTGCATGGGAGTTTGCCCAACCAGTCTACATGTGCTTTGTGGACTTGGAGAAGGCATTCGACCGTGTCCCTCGGGAAGTCCTGTGGGGAGTGCTCAGAGAGTATGGGGTATCGGACTGTCTTATTGTGGCGGTCCGTTCCCTGTACGATCAGTGCCAGAGCTTGGTCCGCATTGCCGGCAGTAAGTCGAACACATTTCCAGTGAGGGTTGGACTCCGCCAAGGCTGTCCTTTGTCACCCATTCTGTTCATAACTTTTATGGACAGAATTTCTAGGCGCAGTCAAGGCGTTGAGGGGTTCCGGTTTGGTAACCGCAGGATTAGGTCTCTGCTTTTTGCAGATGATGTGGTCCTGATGGCTTCATCTGACCGGGATCTTCAGCTCTCGCTGGATCGGTTTGCAGCCGAGTGTGAAGCGACCGGAATGAGAATCAGCACCTCCAAGTCCGAGTCCATGGTTCTCGCCCGGAAAAGGGTGGAATGCCATCTCCGGGTCGGGGAGGAGACCCTGCCCCAAGTGGAGGAGTTCAAGTACCTAGGAGTCTTGTTCACGAGTGAGGGAAGAGTGGATCGTGAGATCGACAGGCGGATCGGTGCGGCGTCTTCAGTAATGCGGATGTTGTACCGATCCGTTGTGGTGAAGAAGGAGCTGAGCCGGAAGGCAAAGCTCTCAATTTACCGGTCGATCTACGTTCCCATCCTCACCTATGGTCATGAGCTTTGGGTCATGACCGAAAGGATAAGATCACGGGTACAAGCGGCCCAAATGAGTTTCCTCCGCCGTGTGGCGGGGCTCTCCCTTAGAGATAGGGTGAGAAGCTCTGCCATCCGGGAGGGACTCAAAGTAAAGCCGCTGCTCCTGAGCCAGATGAGGTGGTTCGGGCATCTGGTCAGGATGCCACCCGAACGCCTCCCTAGGGAGGTGTTTAGGGCACGTCCAACCGGTAGGAGGCCACGGGGAAGACCCAGGACACGTTGGGAAGACTATGTCTCCCGGATGGCCTGGGAACGCCTCGGGATCCCCCGGGAAGAGCTGGACGAAGTGGCTGGGGAGAGGGAAGTCTGGGTTTCCCTGCTTAGGCTGTTGCCCCCGCGACCCGACCTCGGATAAGCGGAAGATGATGGATGGATGGGTTGACCAGTTCATATTTTTATCAAACCATATTCCTAAATATTTAAATACTCGTACCTCTTCTATGTTTTCATCCATAGAGTTTTATTTGGAGCTTGTTTTGTACTTTCCTCTTCGTAAAATGTATGACTTTTGTCTTTCCAACAGAGAATCTTAAACCCCAAGCCGTCCCCCAGTCTTGAACATTATTTACCGCTTTTTGAATCTTCTTTTCTATATGATGTGTATTTCTACCTCTCTTCCACATCACTCCATCATCAGCAAACAATGCCACCTCCACTAACCCTTCCACTTCACTAAAAACTTCATTTATCATGATGGAAAATAGTACTGGACTTATTATACTCCCTTGTGGGGTCCCATTTTCCACTTCGTATTCTCTGCTATATTCATTCTCTATTTTTACTAATAATGTTCTACTTGTTAAAAAGTCTTTTATCCATCTGTACATTCTTCCTCTAATCCCAATCTTATTTAGTTTCATCAGCACCCCCTGTTTCCACAACATATCATACGCTTTCTCTATGTCAAAAAATACCGCAATTATACTTTCTTTATTTATTTGTCCTTTTCTAATTTCCTCTTCCAGCTGCACTGCTGGGTCATTTGTGCTTCTTGCTTTCCCAAATACACTTTGGTAGTTTGTTATTATTTCTTTTGACTCTAAATAATATATTAATCTTTCATTAATCATTTTTTTCCATTACTTTGCCCAAATTTGAGGTCAATGCTATCGGCCTATAATTTCCTGCCTCTTCCGGATCTTTCCCTGGCTTGCATATTGGAATTATTACAGCTGTTTTCCACTCAGCTGCTCATTTTCCTTCTTCATATATCCTATTATATAATTTCAAGACCACTTCTTTGCCGATGCTACCTACATTTTTGATCATTTGATAACTCACCAGGTCTTTCCCTGGCGTCGTATTTTTAAATTTTTTTAAAATTGGAACCATTTCATCCAAAGAAAATGTCATATCCATAGTGTTGGTAAAACTATTATCGTTGTCTTCCTTCATTTCCTCAATATTTAAACTAATTGTTTCTTCTCTCTTTTGTTTTTCTACATTTCTCAAATGATCATTACTGTGCACTTTAACAAAGGTTTTTGCTAAAAGTTCTGCTTTTTCTTTATTTCCTCCCACACTCCGCGTTCCATCTTTCATCACATGAATTTTATGTTCTTTTCTGAGCCCTGACATTCTCTTGATCATTCCCCACACTTGGCTTAAAGGAGTAGTTCTATTTAGTGTTTCACAAAAAGTTCTCCAATGGTGTTTTCTTGTTTTTTTAATAACATACCTTACTCTAGCTTGATGCCTTTTATATTGGATCATGTCTTGGAAATGATGTGTTCTTCTCAATATTCTAAATGCTCTATTCCGTTCTTGTATTGCATCTGTGCACTCTTGTGTCCACCACGGCACTATCTTCCTTCTTCTCCCTATACTATTCCTTGGTATGCTCTGTTCGGCTGCTTCTATTATGCACCCCGTAATATCTGTATTTAATTGTTCAATATCTTGATTTATATCTACTTCCTTTAAAGTTATGTCGGTAATTTCCCTAAATTTCCCCCAGTCACCATGATTATACTTCCATCTTCCTTCTATCCTAGTGCTTTCTGTCCTATGATTTATGTTTATGTGAATGAAGATTGGATAGTGATCACTTCCCATTGTGCTGTATTTATTTACTTCCCACTCCACCTTTCCTGCTAACCCTTGTGACACTAATGGGACGGCGTGGCGCAGTGGAGGAGTGGCCGTGCGCAACCCGAGCGTCCCTGGTTCAATTCCCACCTAGTACCAACCTCGTCACGTCCGTTGTGTCCTGAGCAAGACGCTTCACCCTTGCTCCTGATGGGTGCTGGTTGGCGCCTTGAATGGCAGCTCCCTCCATCAGTGTGTGAATGTGTGTGTGAATGGGTAAATGTGGAAGTAGTATCAAAGCGCTTTGAGTACCTTGAAGGTAGAAAAGCGCTATACAAGTACAACCCATTTATCATTCATAGTGTTAAATCTATTGCTGTTTCTTTACCCGTGACGACATCTAACCTTGTTCCCGACCCATCATTCACACACACCACTTCTTTTTCCTCCAAAAGTGCTTCCAATGTTTCCCCATTCCAGTCATCCCTTTCACCCCACATTGTGCTATGTGCATTAAAGTCACCACACCAAATAATATTGCCACTCCAGTGCTCCATTATTGTTTCTAGTTGGTGAATTTCTAATTTCTTGCATGGATTATAGAAGTTTAGTACTTTGTATCTTTCTTTATTATTCCATACTTCTACTCCTACTATCTCTAGTTCTTGTTTTACTTTTAATATTGAATATTGCATGTCTTCCTTAATAAATATGGCACATCCTCCTCCTTGCCCATCATTCCTATCTTTACGTATCGTTATATATCCTTTTATTATAAAGTTTAATTTTGGCTTCAGCCATGTTTCTTGAATACATATTATATGTGGTTTATTTTTCATATTATTAATATATCCCTTTAATTCCTGTCCGTTTGCTATCAAACTTCTGGCATTCCACTGAACAATTAACATGGCGTTGGATTGTGGTCACATGACTCGGTCTCGTCTACTCTCTGTAGCTCACCTTGCACCTGTTCCCAGGATAGTTCTTTTAAATTTAAAAACTTTGCTGCTGCTTTGACGATTATTTTGATTTTCTCAGTCTTGTTTCTAGCCTGTTCTGTACAATTTATCACGTAAGCCAGGAATACAACTAGTTTGTCCATGGAAATTCCTGTATTTGCTGCCTCTTGTTTTTTATTTCTTGAACTATTTTCACTTCTGTCCTGTTCTGCACTTTCTTGATTTCTTATTTTAACTGCCTCTGTGTATGTAATATTTCTTTCAACTCTGATTTGCTGTACTTCTGTTGCCTGTTTTCTTCTGATGCAGCCCCCATACGCTGCTGTGTGATTCCCGCCACAATTACAAGACTTGACCTGTTCATTTTCTCCACATTGTCCATATTCATGCTCCCCTCCACACCTTCCACATCTCATCTTAGCATGACACACACTACTATGTGCCCATAGCGTTGGCACTTGAAACAACGTACTGGGGGTGGCACGTAAGCTCTAACATAGAAGCTTAGATACCCAATCATGATTCTCTCTGGTAGGACCTCCTCTGCAAATTGCACTAGCACGGATTCACTCTCAGTCTTTTCACCGTTCCTAAATGCCATCATTCTTTTCATCATAGTGACAGTTCCTCATTTTATTTCTCTTTTCAGATCATCTAAATGTTCTCCTCTTGGGAGTCCTGTCACGACTCCTCTTGCCCCCTTTCGTTCTCCCACTTCGATGTTTTCCTTTATTATTTTGTTGCACAGTTTTTGCAATCGCATTGCTTTGTTCTTTTGCTCTCCATTTTTGCATTTAATCAACAGCCGTCCGTCCCTGAGCACCTTCGCTATCTCCACCTCTCCAATGTCCTTCTTTAATCCCTTAACCAGTGTCATCAAACTAATGTCATTCATATCTTGGTTTGATTTAAATGTATAAATTATCTTATATTCATCCACCATAACCCTTTTCCTCTTATCAACCTCTTCATCGTCTTCATGCACTCTTTTCGCACTCGACTTTCCTTCACTCCCTCCTCTCCCCTTCTTTCCTCTCTCCCCTCTAGTCCTATCCATTTCCATACTATCCTCATACATCCCGTCACTATCCCCTTCCATCTCCATCCAGTCACAAAACAGCTTATGCTCAACCGCCAAAACAGATTTAGACACTCTCGCCGCCGCCAAATTCACTCCAAATGCTTAGTAGTTCCGCGTCTCTCCTTCCTGAAGCTTCCTTCTCCCGTTAGAGTCCTCTCGAAACCTTTTGTCGGTGTGCGTGCCGCCTTTAGAAAGTCACGTGACCAATCATGAGCTGTTTGGGTCACGTGACCGATACGCGAACTGTGTCGCACTGGCACCTGCGTGCCAAACTGTGTTTATAAGTGATGAGCATCGTGCGTTGCGGTGGAGATGTAGCCAAACTCTCATGAGACACACTTTGCCTTTGGTCTTGTAGATATATTTATTGTATCGGCAGCATCGTAAATATGCTGCCGCTAGACACACAGATTGAACTCAGGACCCCGGAACAGGAAACATAGGTGTCAGGTAACACAGAGGTAAACACTGCCCTCTAATGGACACAATGAGTAAGGGCGTACAACAGTACAACACTTAACAATAAGGAAGTGCATCTGTCAAGGAGATGCTGCTGCCAACAGAATCGCCTCACTTCTGTCGTTGTTTTTTTTTTTTTGTCATTTATCATCGTCGGAGATCATTTCCGCCGTCTGGGAATATTTTGATCATATATCGGAAAAAAATGTATTTGTGTTCATTTTCTTGTCGTTTCATTAAGTCTCCACTGGAGACTCTCCGGTATTGTCCTGCCCACACAACCATCCTATTAATTACATTAAAACACACTGATGGTTGTTTTCTCCGGTAGCTGAGTTGGTAAAGTGAAGGACCAAAAGCGTTCATATTGATTCCCATAGGGCGGTTGTTCGAGTCCAGCTCGGCCCCAGTTACTTTTTACCATGAATTGCTTAACGTGGACCCCGATTTAAACAAGTTGAAAAACTTATTGGGGTGTTACTATTTAGTGGTAAATGGTACGGAATATGTACTGAACTGTTCAATCTACTAATACATAAAAGTTTCAATCAATCAATCATGTTCACATTATTTATTGACTGTATCTAAAAAAGATAAACATATAGTATTATTTAAATGAATATATGAAATAATCCTAAATGAAATACAATGACTTGGTTTATATCATTGTATATACTAGGTCATAAAATCAGTGTCAGTTGAGTCGGTCCATAGGTTGCCTGTAGAGATTTTTACTGTCCAGCAGATGTCATTATTTAGTGACACAGTATTGACACAGTATCAATACAGTTTTGCAATGTGTCCAAACGATACATGAAGCCTCATCAACCCATCACTACTTATTAGCGTCCTGCTCACGTCTTTCTCAGTCCATGTGCTTTCACGACAGTTGGCACACTTGACGTTACAAAGCAGTACTGCTCTGTTCTGCTGCCTTCCTTTTTTTTTTTGACATTTTTATTTATACATTTCAACAATTACAAACAGTAAGCCAAACAACAATATAAAACGTTATAAAACATTATGAAAACAGTACAAAACAGTGCCAGGGGGTTGTAAATTCAAAATAACAAAAATAGAATACAAACAAATATATATATATATAATAAACAAAGTGCAAAGCCATAGGTTCATTCAGATTCATTAAATAACTTAAATTTGGAACACAGAATCATCGTTTTCACAGCTTTTTTGTTGTTAGAGGTAGAGAGTGTTTTAATGTAAAGTTCAAAATCTTTTTTAAAGGCACAAAAGATAGGTCGGGTATTGAGAAACTTACATTTATGAATATAAAACTTAGCCAACAAAATAATGAGGTTGCAAAGGTAAAATTCCTTTTCACATTTTTGTTCATACAGTGTAAAACCAAAAATCACATCTTTAAAGCAAAGCACAAATTTGTCATAAATATTGTCCAGGATGAAGCGACAGATGCCTGCCATAGTGATGGAGTGTTTTCACAAGTATAAAACAAGTGGTTAACAGTCTCTGGGTGCATGTTACATAACATCAATGTCCTTCTTCTATTTAACCATCACAGTCTTTACAGGGTAATAACCAGGAATGATTTTAAATGATATCTCTTTGACTTTGTTGGGAAGTAAATACCTGTTAGGAAGGGACCACGTTTTGACCCAACAGATGTCATTTACAACATTATTCCAGAGGGAAATTACATAGGAGACAGACACACAATCATTTCGGAATAAGCTGCGGATTTTTCTGTTTTTTTTTTGTTTTTTTATCAAAGCAAAGTTTCCCCACAGGAGTGTCAAGTGGATCATTCACAATTTTTACAGCAGAAAGAGGAGGTGTGTAAGCCCTGTACAACATAATAATACCTGTTGGAATGTACAACATAATAACACCTGTTGGGATGTACAACATAATAACACCTGTTGGAATGTACAACATAATAACAGGTGTTGGAATGTACAACATAATAACAGGTGTTGGAATGTACAACATAATAACAGGTGTTGGAATAGACAACATAATAACAGGTGTTGGAATGTACAACATAATAACAGGTGTTGGAATGTACAACATAATAACAGGTGTTGGAATGTACAACATAATAACAGGTGTTGGAATGTACAACATAATAACACCTGTTGGAATGTACAACATAATAACAGGTGTTGGAATGTACAACATAATAACAGGTGTTGGAATGTACAACATAATAACAGGTGTTGGAATGTACAACATAATAACAGGTGTTGGAATGTACAACATAATAACAGGTGTTGGAATGTACAACATAATAACAGGTGTTGGAATGTACAACATAATAACAGGTGTTGGAATGTACAACATAATAACAGGTGTTGGAATGTACAACATAATAACACCTGTTGGAATGTACAACATAATAACACCTGTTGGAATGTACAACATAATAACACCTGTTGGAATGTACAACATAATAACACCTGTTGGAATGTACAACATAATAACAGGTGTTGGAATGTACAACATAATAACAGGTGTTGGAATGTACAACATAATAACAGGTGTTGGAATGTACAACATAATAACAGGTGTTGGAATGTACAACATAATAACACCTGTTGGAATGTACAACATAATAACAGGTGTTGGAATGTACAACATAATAACAGGTGTTGGAATGTACAACATAATAACAGGTGTTGGAATGTACAACATAATAACAGGTGTTGGAATGTACAACATAATAACAGGTGTTGGAATGTACAACATAATAACAGGTGTTGGAATGTACAACATAATAACAGGTGTTGGAATGTACAACATAATAACAGGTGTTGGAATGTACAACATAATAACAGGTGTTGGAATGTACAACATAATAACAGGTGTTGGAATGTACAACATAATAACAGGTGTTGGAATGTACAACATAATAACACCTGTTGGAATGTACAACATAATAACACCTGTTGGAATGTACAACATAATAACACCTGTTGGAATGTACAACATAATAACAGGTGTTGGAATGTACAACATAATAACAGGTGTTGGAATGTACAACATAATAACAGGTGTTGGAATGTACAACATAATAACAGGTGTTGGAATGTACAACATAATAACCGGTGTTGGAATGTACAACATAATAACAGGTGTTGGAATGTACAACATAATAACAGGTGTTGGAATGTACAACATAATAACAGGTGTTGGAATGTACAACATAATAACAGGTGTTGGAATGTACAACATAATAACAGGTGTTGGAATGTACAACATAATAACACCTGTTGGAATGTACAACATAATAACAGGTGTTGCAATGTACAACATAATAACAGGTGTTGGAATGTACAACATAATAACAGGTGTTGGAATGTACAACATAATAACAGGTGTTGGAATGTACAACATAATAACAGGTGTTGGAATGTACAACATAATAACAGGTGTTGGAATGTACAACATAATAACAGGCGTTGGAATGTACAACATAATAACAGGTGTTGGAATGTACAACATAATAACAGGTGTTGGAATGTACAACATAATAACAGGTGTTGGAATGTACAACATAATAACAGGTGTTGGAATGTACAACATAATAACACCTGTTGGAATGTACAACATAATAACAGGTGTTGCAATGTACAACATAATAACAGGTGTTGGAATGTACAACATAATAACAGGTGTTGGAATGTACAACATAATAACACCTGTTGGAATGTACAACATAATAACACCTGTTGGAATGTACAACATAATAACAGGTGTTGGAATGTACAACATAATAACAGGTGTTGGAATGTACAACATAATAACAGGTGTTGGAATGTACAACATAATAACAGGTGTTGGAATGTACAACATAATAACCGGTGTTGGAATGTACAACATAATAACAGGTGTTGGAATGTACAACATAATAACAGGTGTTGGAATGTACAACATAATAACAGGTGTTGGAATGTACAACATAATAACAGGTGTTGGAATGTACAACATAATAACAGGTGTTGGAATGTACAACATAATAACACCTGTTGGAATGTACAACATAATAACAGGTGTTGCAATGTACAACATAATAACAGGTGTTGGAATGTACAACATAATAACAGGTGTTGGAATGTACAACATAATAACAGGTGTTGGAATGTACAACATAATAACAGGTGTTGGAATGTACAACATAATAACAGGTGTTGGAATGTACAACATAATAACAGGCGTTGGAATGTACAACATAATAACAGGTGTTGGAATGTACAACATAATAACAGGTGTTGGAATGTACAACATAATAACAGGTGTTGGAATGTACAACATAATAACACCTGTTGGAATGTACAACATAATAACAGGTGTTGCAATGTACAACATAATAACAGGTGTTGGAATGTACAACATAATAACAGGTGTTGGAATGTACAACATAATAACAGGTGTTGGAATGTACAACATAATAACAGGTGTTGGAATGTACAACATAATAACAGGTGTTGGAATGTACAACATAATAACAGGTGTTGGAATGTACAACATAATAACAGCTGTTGGAATGTACAACATAATAACACCTGTTGGAATGTACAACATAATAACAGGTGTTGGAATGTACAACATAATAACAGGTGTTGGAATGGCATCAAATAAAATAGCAAATTGTTTGGGAGTCACAGGTATCTTAAAATGGTTGAGAAATTCTTGTTAATTAAAAAGTTGACCTTCCTTATTGAAAAGCTGACTCACTAAAATAATGTTATTGTTAAACCAATTGTTGAGGAAAAGAGATTTCCTTTTGTAACATATGTCTTTATTGTTCCAGATGAAATATTTGGTAGGTGAGAAGTGGTGCTTGTATAAAAGAGAGCATGCTAGAAGGGCTTGTTTGTGGAAGTTTGAGAGTGCAACAGGAATCCTGTCAATGTTAGAATTACACAATAGCAAAAATGTTAGGCCTCCAAGGTTAGAGAATACATGATGAGAAATAAAGTTCCAAATTGAGGTAGGGTCTTTCAGGTAGTGTCTTATCCAATTAATTTTAAAGGTGTTGTTTAGTGTAGTGAAGTCAAGAAAGTTTAGACCACCCTGATTGTAATTGTTCATTATAACTGATTTATTTATATACTGAATTTTGTTTTTCCAAATAAAGTCAACCAGTATTTTGTCAATAGTTTTACATATTTTTGGGTAATAAAGCGTAATCTTACCGGCTGTCCGTTCAGCTTTTGCTTTTGTCACAACTGTGGGTTATCGTTAAGGATAGCAAACCTTCTCCCATTCTGTGCTGCGGTGGCGTCTTCTGACTTATGCTCTCCTTGATTAGACGCAGCTCTCTAATTATCGGGCTCGCGCACCAGCTGGTGAGACGGGGGCGCGCGGCGCTCTACCTGCGCGTGAACGTGAATAGATGGGGTGATCATATAAACAGACTGGCTGAACTATATTTTACCTGGGGTTGCCAAGGTGAATAGGGGGTTCGGATGTGCTTTACCCAAAAATATTATTCTATTTTATTTTTTTATTTTTTTAATGGGGTTTGGTTGGTTGCCAGGTCGCTGAGGTTACGAGCACGCGCATCAGCTGACGAGACAGCTATTTGCCGCTAAAGTCACTTTTTAGACTTAAGAGTTCATCTTTCATGTTATCAGTTTGAGAACTTTTTTTCCCTCTCTTTCGATTTTTCCTTTCTTTTATTGTAACTGGATCTGTGTACTCTTATTTTATTTTAATATTTTCTACCGCTTGTCCCTTTGGGGTCAATTATATCCGTTATTTCGGAATAATTCCCGCCAATAGAGTGATGTTTGTGTACATTAAATTATTCTGATATACATCGCATCTCATAACTGATACTACTCATTGTTTCCTGGATTAATTATTGTTATTTTCTTATTCAAAAGTGAAACCAACGATTCCGGAAACGCTGAAGTAAAAAGTTTGATGTATGTTGCTGTTAAAGTGAGACAACTTGAACAAGTTTGACTCGTTAAAAGTCTGAGCAACAAATGAAGATGCAAACTATTCACTGATTGATGTTGTTGAAAAGAGAAGAGCCTCAATAGAAATGAAAATAAATAAATGAAAGTATTTTGGATGAAATGAGCAAGTAGGAATGAGGTGTAGGGAACAACAATAAAACACGTGGAAGGGTAAATCTAAATAATTCAGGCAGTAATATCGCTACAATTTCTAGCACTTTCACTCTTGTCATTGCAATGAATGTCGCAGGGGGGCGCCACTGAACCCCATCATTAAAGCTTTGTTTGATATACTTTGAATTTATTTTTTAAAAAATAAGACACTCTTTTATATCACATTGTTATTCAAATAAATATTACAGGAAAGAAAAGCATGGTAACAGTAACGGCAGGCAATATTTTGCCTCTTCGTCCCCTTGGCTGTGACGTCATTCCCAGCTTCCGGCGTGAACGGAAGGCAGCGGAAGTGTGCCAACTGTCGTGAAAGCACATCGACGCAGAAAGCCGCAAGTAGGACTAATAAGTCACTCTTATTATTTGTTCTCCAGTTTGAAATATTTACGACCTATAAAATACATCTTTGATTCTTTAGTAAAGGATAAAGTGGTCTCGATGCGCTAGAAGCACTGTGCCGCTTCTCGTGCTATCTTTGCTTGTTAGTTAGCTTAGCTGGCTAGTTAGCTTAGCTTGTTAGCTGCTAACAGAAGACACAGAAGTTATCAACACATCGCTAAGTAGAGATCAAGTGTGAGAGTAAAGTGTTGTGATTGTGTGAAAATGTGCGAAAGAAGGATAGCAAAGTATGAGGAGGAACTTTGTCCAACAAAAGAGGAGGACGAGCGACAACATCAACTACTGGACGCTGTTTTCAAGAAACATCATCAAGTTGTGTTACACAGAACAGGTTTGTTTACTTTTTACTCTCACATCTTTACTAACTTTATATTTGATGAATAACACTATGCTTAATATATTGTGTATAAGAAGTTGTGTTGTCTTGTGAGGATGATGCATTCCGTCTGCTACTTGCAACGTGGTCTTGCAACCACGTGGTTGTCTGTGTTCTGTGGAATGTAACTACTAAAGATGAGTTACACATCCCAGTCCATTTGTACAATAAACTGTCAGTGGTGGAACAAGTCAGAGCCGGGCCGGGGGCATGACACAAATAATAAAGCTAATTCTACCATCATTTTACAACATACACATGCCAGAAAGGCATGTGTATCTTTAACCAGGTTTTAAAACGTTTCAAAACCATTTCTGCTGAAATTTGCATTTTCCCGACATGCATTTATTTTCCCACTTTCACCACAGCATCAACCCGTTCACAGGATGTAGAAAACATATCAAAGGGGATCTGTTTTTTTCTTTTAACTGTGCCTATTGTTCACAAACCTTATGTTAGACATTAACATGTTTTGTTTTTTATTTTTTATGAATTGTAAGTTCTAAAGAAACGTCAGCAAAATCTTAACTATCCTAGATTTATCAATGGAGTCAATGGGATCACCTCTATTCCGCTCACTAAGCCCCCCTAAATAAGAATTAGTTGATCAATATAATATACCCAGAAGTCATTTTTTAATCGCTATCTCTAAAACATCCTGTAAAAATGCATATCCTTTGGAAATATGCCTTACAATAGCCACAAACTGGAGGATACATTTTTAATTAGGATACGATTTGAATAAATAATGTAAAGGTTGAATGGAAATTTCCAGGCTGTATCCCCTCTTCTGCCCACCTGTAAGTCCAAAAGGGAAAACAAAAGGGAAAAGCGGTAGAAAAATGGATGGATGGATAGGAAAAAAGCACATCATCGACAGGCCTCAAATGTTTCCTTTTTAAAGGGGAACCTTATCAGCAGACCCATGTAAGCGTCAATATATACTTTGATGTTGCAGAAAAAAGACCGTATATTTTTTTAACCGATTTCCGAACTCTAAATGGGTACATTTTGGCGAGTTAAACGCCTTTCAGTTTATCGCTTCAGGAGCGATGACGTCAGAATGTGACGTCACCTAGGTAATGAAGCCGCCATTTTCATTTTCTCAAACACATTACAAACACAGCGTCTCCGCTCTGTTATTTTCCGTTTTTTCATGCCTTGTCGGTGTGTTGTCGGAGGGTGTAACAACACTAACAGGGAGGGATTCAAGTTGCACCACTGGCCCAAAGATGCGAAAGTGGCAAGAAATCGGCCGCCATACCCCCATTGAATGTGCCGCAGTGTCTGCACATTTTACCGGCGATGCTAAGGCAGACATGGCACAGAGATGTATGGATAACCTGCAGATGCATTTGCAACGATGAAGTCAACGAAATCACAAAGGTGAGTTTTGTTGATGTTGTTGACTTATGTGCTAATCAGACTTATTTCGTCGCATCGTGACTGCCAGCTAATCGATGTTAACATGCTATTTAGGCTAGCTGTATGTACAATTGAAACTATTTTTAAATCCAGCGTTTCCCTCCACCCACATTTAATGCCAAACAAACACTTACCAATCGACGGGTTTAAGTTGATCCAGTTTCACAAGATGCGAAACTTCCGATCGTTGGTCTGCACATTTTACCAGCGGTGCTAAGGCAAACATGGCCGAATAGCGTCAATAGTTATTCGCTCAATAGCTTCAGTTTGTTATTCAATTTAGTTTTCGCTATCTGCCTCCATACTCTATCCGTTTCAATACATGTGTAATCCGTGGAATCGCTTAAACCGTTGAAATCCGAGTCTGAATCCGAGCTAATGTCGCTATATCTTGCTGTGGTAACCGCCATGTTGTTTGTATTGGCAGCACTGGATGACGTCACAGGAAAATGGACAGTGGCTTCGAAGATAGCTAAAATAAGGCACTTTAAAGCTTTTTTTAAGGATATTCCGGGACGGGTAACATTTTGGAAAAAAAAACTTCAAAGAATAAAACAAGCCACTGGGGACTGATTTTTATTGGTTTTAAGCCTTTTGAAATTGTGATAATGTTCCCCTTTAAGGTCAAGACAAGTGTTGCCTTAAAGGAGGGCTCATATTTTAGGGCACCAAGGCAAGTTAGAAGGGCACCAAGGCAAATGTTATTTTCTTTCCAGTTTGTTGATTAAATGCAGAGTCGCTCACATTTATTTGTGCAATAAATCTTTGAACAATTTTGACCCGTACTTTGGGTCAAAGCATAATAATTGTGTAAATGCATCAATAAGTACATTATGCTTGTGTAAGGTGCTTTTTTTTTTTTTTTAACCTTTATTTTGTTAGCGCAGTCAGACCTATTATTCTGAAGGGGGAAGTGTGTTGCTGTTCTCAGCTT
Organism: Nerophis ophidion; assembly: GCF_033978795.1. Classification (NCBI taxonomy): domain Eukaryota; kingdom Metazoa; phylum Chordata; class Actinopteri; order Syngnathiformes; family Syngnathidae; genus Nerophis; species Nerophis ophidion. The sequence continues at coordinate 174,379 of NW_026906989.1, read as the reverse complement.
GATGTGTAGATGCGAAAGTTGCGACTGCAGTCCGGTTTGTACATTATTCCAACATTGATGATGTCGTTCACAACAACACAAGCAGATGAGATGTGTTGCAGGTGTATGGATTTTCCTTGCCAGTTTTAGCTTCGTAGCTTAGTCGCTATTCCAAATGACCGCCTAAAGGACGGGACAATTGTGTGTTTAAAGGATGAATGAGTGGTCCAGAACACATTTTCCATCCATCCATCTTCTTCTGCTTATCCGAGGTCGGGTCGTGGGGTCAGCAGCCTAAGCAGAGAAACCCAGACTTCCCTCTCCCCAGCCACTTCGTCCAGTTCCTCCCGGGGGATCTCGAGGCATTCCCAGGCCAGCCGGAAGACATAGTCTTCACTATGTGTCCTGGGTCTTCCCCGTGGCCCGAACCAACTCATCTGGCTCCTCTCCACGTGGAGGAGCAGCAGCTTTACTTTGAGTTCCTCCCGGATGACAGAGCTTCTCACCCTATCTCTAAGGGAGAGCCCCGCCACCCGGCGGAAGAAGCTCATTTCGGCAGCTTGTACCCGTGATCTTGTCCTTCGGTCATAACCCAAAGCTCATGACCATAGGTGAGGATGGGAACGTAGATTGAACAATAAATTGAGAGCTTTGCCTTCCGGCTCAGCTCCTTCTTCATCAAAACGGATCGATACAGTGTCCGCATTACTGAAGACGCCGCACCGATCCGCCTGTTGATCTCACGATCCACTCTTCCCTCACTCGTGAACAAAACTCCGAGGTACTTGAACTCCTCCACTTGAAGCAAGATCTCCTCCCCAAGCCGGATATTGGCAATCCACCCATTTCCGGGCGAGAACCATGGACTCGGACTTGGAGGTGCTGATTTCCATCCCAGTCGCTTCACACTCTGCTGAAACTGATCCAGTGAGAGCTGAATATATTGGCCAGATGAACCCACCAGGACCACATTATCTGCAAAAAGCAGAGACTTAATCCTGCAGCCACCAAACCACATCCCCTCAACGCCCTGACTGCGCATAAAAATTCTATCCATAAAAGTTACGAACAGAATCGGTAACAAAGTGCAGCCATGACGGAGTCCAAGCCTCACTGGAAAGGTGTCTGACTTACTGCCGGCGATGCAGACCAAGCTCTGACACTGATCATACAAGGAGCGGACCGCCACAATAAGATCTGTGCCTTGTCCGAGTCCACAAAGCACATGTAGACTGGTTGGGCAAACTCCCATGTACCCTCAAGGACTCTGCTGAGAGTAAAGCTGGTCCACAGTTCCACGACCGGGACGAAAACCACACTGTTCCTCCTGAATCCGAGGTTCGGCTATTTGTCGTAGCCTCCTCTCCAGTACACGGGAATAGACCTTACCGGCAAGGCATTATTTTCTCTAACAAATGTTGCTTCTTCTAAGAATGACAACATTTCTCTTATATTTGTGTCAATTTCCCTAATATTGTGCAGTGAACAGTAGATTTTGTTTTATTAGCCAATTCTGTGACCCCGTAAGTCATTGTTGAAATAATATGCTTTATTTTTTTTGTTGAGTTCAGTGATTATTGACTAGATTATTACTTTGGGAAGGTGAGAGAAGAAGAGTTGTGGTCTTGTGAGAATTGTCTGGTTTGTCCATCCTAGGCCACCGTAGGTCACGTGTGGTGCATCACCAGACCTGCTAATGTTAGCCAAGTTAGCTGCTCATGCGTGTTGGAGTGGAGACGGCTGAGGGGAGTCGTGTATGAAACAAGCTCAGCTTCCTCATGAAGGTGACGTGATGATGTCACATAAGGACTACACTCACAAAAGAATGGCAACGTTTGGGCCCCCAGACCAGCTTTATTTGTGCCACATTGAGGCAGCGCTTTTTTACGCTTTCAGACCAAACGAACAAAAGAAGGCCTTTTGTATGCAGTTCGAGAGCCGCAGCCGGAGAAAATAAACACACAGTGTATCCATGACTGCAAAGTTCATTGACCGTTTGTCTGATTGATTGACTAATGTTTTAATACCTCTGGACATTGACTTGAAATATTTCTGTCAATCACACAAACATGCTTGTGGGGGAGTTTTCTGTGTCTACGTACCTTCCACACATGCGTACACCCACCGGAGTGACATGTGTCCAAGTTGCACCATCCCCACATTTTTCAACCTATTCAAACCATTCCAACATCAACTCATTCCACTCATCCTGGACATTCAAACTAACACTTTCTCAAGTTCCAAACGAAATTTCAATTTTCCTTTAAATTCAAACTCTTCACCATTTAAACCAGGGGTCTGAAACTCAATGTACATGGGGGCCACTGGATGCAGAAACTGGGTGAGGCTGGGCCGCAAGAAAAGATTTCTTAAAAAATGTAACATGCGCTTTTTAATGAATTCACTTTCTATGAATGGCTTTCCCGCCCTAGCAACATACTTGCCAATCCTCACCATTTTTCCGGGAGACTCCTGAATTTCAGTGCACCTCCCGACAATCTACCGGTGCAACCATTCTCCCCAATTTTTACCAATTTTCACCCGGCCGACATTATTAAGGGCTGCCGTGACTGCACTGCCTTTAACGTCCTCTACAACATTGGTTCTCAACATTTTTTCAGTGATGTACCCCCTGTGAACATTTTTCTAATTCAAGTACCCCCTAATCAGAGCCATGCATTTTTGGTTGAAAAAAAAGAGATAAAGAAGTAAAATACAGCACTATGTCATCAGTGTCTGATTTATTCAATTGTATAACAGTGCAAAATATTGCTCATTTGTAGTGGTCTTTCTTGAAATATTTGGAAAAAAAGATATAAACATAAATAAAAAAACTTGTTGAAAAGTAAACAAGTGATTTAATTATAAATCAAGATTTCTACACATAGAAGTAATCATCAACTTAAAGTGTCCTCTTTGGGGATTGTAATAGAGATCCATCTGGATTCATCAACTTACTTCTAAATATTTCTTCACAAAAAAAAACAAAAAAACTTTAACATCAATATTTATGGAACATGTCCACAAAAAGTCTAGCTGTCAACACTGAATGTTGGATAATTTAAATTATTTTTTCAGTTTATAAACTTACATTCATATTTCATTGAAGTATTATTCAACAAACATATTTATAAAGGATTTATGAATTGCTGTTTTTTTTTAGAATGTTTTTAATAAATCTCACTTGTCCCTTGGCATACCTTCAAGTACCTTTCAGGGGTTTGCGCACCCCCTAAAAGAGGACTACTGCTCCACTACATGTCATCGCGCATGCTTTTATATCACACAACCAACATGCCGGCTCCACAACATGTTGTATGAATCTTGTGCAGAACAACGTACGTGGCTGCAAGACGTACTTGTTCAACAGCCATACAGGTCACACTGAGGGTGGCTGTATAAACAACTTTAACACTGTTACAAATATGCGCCACACTGTGAACCGACACCAAACAAGAATGACAAACACATTTTGGGAAAATTTCCGCACACTAACACAAATGCAGCCCTAACTCTCCCGGGCTACAATATACAACACCTCAACCGACGCAAGTAGGGAGGGTAGGGGGTTGGTGGTAGCGGTGGTGTGTATATTGTAGCCCGGAAGAGTTGGGTCTGCATGGGATTCTGGGTAATTGTTCTGTTGTGTTTATGTTGTGTTATGATGCAGATGTTCTCCCGAAATGTGTTTGTCATTCTTGTTTGGTGTGGGTTCACAATCTGGCACATATTTGTAACAGTCTTAAAGTTTTTCTTACGGCCACCCTTAGTGTGACGTGTGTAGCTGTTGATCAAATATATCTTGCAATAACACACATAGATATTTCATGGCCAGATGCAACATACAACTAGGCTTGCACGCTGTCAGTTCATGATGTAGGGGGCGCTAAAGGCAGCACCCTTATGGCACTCCCTGAATATTTTTGATCTGGTACAAATCTACAGGGGCTTTGAGAAAATTGATGCCCTGAAATTCAGGGGTCTCCCGGGAAAATTGGGGATGTTGGCAAGTATGACTCTGTCAAGCGCCATTCATATTAAACTCGCGGGCCGCACCAACATTAAATTGTCATATCAAAGTGCGGGCCGCATAATAACGTCTCACGGGCCGCATGTTTGAGACCCCTGATTTAAACCATTTTAACATTCAAACTATTCTTACATTCACACTACATTCTGTCAGCAATTCAGTTCAATATCAGCATTGGAGCATTCACACGCAATTCCTTGAAAAATTGCCTCATCTACTTATTATTATTATTGTTATTATTATTATTAAATGTAGCTTACCATATTGCTGAAAAATGTAACTTTCCCTTGGAGATTAATAAAGTACAGTATTTCCTTGAATTGCCCCGCCGGGGCGCTAATTAATTTAAAACCTCTTCTCACTCCGGCATTTACCAAAGGGATGTGGTAAAGGCAAGCATGCGGTAATTATTATAAAACCTCTTCTCACTCCAGCACTTACCAAAGACATGCGGTAAAATTAGTCCTGCGCTTAAAAATTTGAGTGTGATGTAAGGATACCATCATGAAAAGCACATTTAATTTAAAAAAACACGTTATTATGGTCTTACCTTTACTTATAAATGAAGTCCATGCACAGCTCCTTCTGATCAAAAGCATCGATAACTTGTTTATAGAAGTCTTCCTTATCTTTCTTCAGGTTCAAAGTCTCTCTGTCTCGATGGAGATCTTCCTTTATCACCTCCTGCTTCGATTGAAAGTCCAGTTTTGAAAATTGTTTTATTTTAGATATATGTAATCCTCCATGTTAAAAGTGCAAGCAAGAGAAACAAATAAACACACGCTGCTCACTCTTGCTGCTTGTTGTCACTTCTTCTTCAGCCGAGTAGTCGCAAGAAGGATCACTAGCGCCCTCTACCACCAAGAGGCGGGAGTCATTTAATGACTCATATTTGACACACGCAGCTACGGTATATTAATAAAACATAGCTGCTTACTGTTCTTTTTAGCATCTTCAACAGCTTGGACCTTAAATCCTACTGAATAGCGCTTAATCTTTTTCCCTTGATGCGATTTCAAATTATTGAAATCAGTGTCCTCCATTTTGAAAATGATGACAGGTGAAGTGTCACTCGTGACGTGACGAGTGTGACCCGGCGGAAATTCTAGGCATATGCTAATTATTTAGCGAAACGAGTTTGACTCGGGGTTCATCCTGAGCCGGCGGTAATGCTAAGCACGCGCTAATTAGTTTGCGAAACGAGTTAGACCCAGCAGTAATTCTAGGCAAGCGCATACTATATACCCGGCGGCAATTCAAGGAAATACGGTCTGTCTGATACTGATTTTGATTGAATGTGTGGACTGCATGAATGATGCCTTTTCAATTCTCACTCTAACCCAATTTGAGTGTCTAGAAACGCACTAAATTAATATAACCCATTATTACTATCATTCATAAGGTAAACAAGTTATCTTTTTAAGGTGTAGTCAGTAATCTGATTACTTCTTCCCAGTTTAACTGTGGTGACACTATCTAAATGAAAGCAAAACAGATGTCATCTTTCTTGGCCAACATGTTGACTGTGCTCATGCTTCTTTTATAACAGACATGTCTCTAAAGATGAATGTGAAAATGACTAATTATTGTCCACCAGCAGGGGGAGCTCATCACTAGTACTACTGTGTGGAGGCTGGCATGTGGTACATTATTTCCTGTGTGTGTATGACTTATTCAGAGGGAGAACAGCACACTTTCACGTATGGCGTCTACCATTAAGGATTGCAGGAATGACTTTTAGGATGTTTTTATATGAATAAGATGGATTGGATGTTGGCCTGGGAAGACATTCCCCTGAAAGTCTTCTTCATGTGTCAGCTGGAAGTACCCTGACTGCTGTGAGGGGAAACTGATGAGATTGTGAGATCATATGTTGGTGCAAGACAATGTCTCATGTGACTGAGCAAAGCTGGACTTTTCTGAAGAATGTTTGTTTTCTCCTGTCCCGCAGACCTCGATGAAGAACATCTTCCTCGTGAGCAGGAGGTGGAACCACAGTACCCCCACATACACAAGGAAGAAGGGGTACCACATTCCCAACACATCAAAGAGGGAGGAGAGGAGCCACAGCCCCCCCACATTAAAGAGGAAGACGAGAAGCCACAGACCCATAATGTTAAACTGACCCTTCACATTAAAGGGCAAGCGGAGGACCCACTCATCTTACACATCAAAAAGGAAGAGGAGGACTCACTGACCCCCAACTTTAAAGAGGAAGAGGAGGACCAAGAGCCGCCGCAGATTAAAGAGGAAGAGGAGGAAAAGGGCATCAGTCAGCCTAAATGGTTGGAGGAGTTCCCAGTGACTGGTGTCCCTGTGAAGAGTGAAGGTGATGAGGTGAAAGGTGAAAGTGAGGAGAGGGGAGGGGGGGAGCCTCCAAGCAGCAGCTCAACACAACACATGACAACAGAAGCTGATGGAGACCACTGTGGAGGATCACAAGCAGACAAGCTCTTAGCTCCACTATCAGATAGTGAGGACACAACGTCACACTCTCCTGACACTGATGATGAAGACTCTAAAGATGATAAGACATGTCACACTGACAACACTCACTTCACATCTTCTCACTCTCACAAAACCTTTAAATACCATAGTTCTCTGAAATTACACATAAGATCACACACTGGAGAAAAACCTTTTTCTTGTTCACTCTGTAGTAAAGGTTTTACACAACGTCAGAATTTGAAAGTACACATGAGAACACACACTGGTGAAAAAACTTTTTCCTGTACAATCTGTAGTGAAGGTTTTGTAGAAAGTCGCAATTTGAAAAAACACATGAGGACACACACTGGAGAAAGACCTTTTGTTTGTTCAACCTGTGGTAAAGGTTTGGCAGACAGTAACAATTTGAAAAGACACATGAGAACACACACTGGTGAAAAGCCTTTTTCCTGTTCAACCTGTGGTAAAGGTTTTACACAAAGTCAACATTTGAAAAGACACATGAGGACACACACCGGTGAAAAACCTTTTTCTTGTTCAATCTGTGGTAAAGGTTTTACACAAAGTAGTAGTTTGAAAACACACATGAGAACACACACTGGTGAAAAATCGCATTCCTGTTGAATCTGCAACAGAAGCTTTTGTTGACGATCAAAGCTTGTAGCACACATGAGAAGACACCCAGGAGAGAAAGTGTTGAGTTGCAGTGTGTGTGGTGAAAGATTGTCTTCTAAGTACCAGTGTAAGAAACACAAGTGTGCTGGTGAGAACAGCAGCAGCAAATGAAACTGCAGGATTTGAAATAAACTGTCCAGACTTTCATTTTGACTTTCTAACAACATCAGCACATATAACATGTGTGACATTGTTGTTTGTCTAACAATCTGTTTAATACATTTCTACATTTATAGATTAGATATTTTATATTACTGCTTTTTTCAGTCAAGTAAATGCATTAATATGCAACATTGTGTACTCATATTAAAAAATGGACGGAACAATTTGAGTAAAAAGGTGAGCGTAAACAATAAAAGACATATTTTACATGCAATAAACATTTTGTGCACACACACACACATATATATATATATATATATATATATATATATATATATATATATATATATATATATATATATACAGTGAAGATAATAAGTATTTGAACACCCTGCTATTTTGCTAGTTCTCCCACTTAGAAATCATTGAGGGGTCTGAAAATTTCACAGTAGGTGCATGTCCACTGTATGACAGATAACCTAAAAAGAAAATTCCAGAAATCAAAACCTATGATTTTTGAACAATTTATTCGTGTGATACAGCTGAAAATAAGTATTTGAACACCAACATTAATATTTGGTAGAGTAGCCTTTGTTTGCAATTACAGAGGTCAAACATTTCCTGTAGTTCTTCACCAGGTTTGTACAGACTGCAGGAGGGATTTTGGCCCACTCCTCCACTCAGGTCTTCTCTAGATCAGTCAGGTTTCTGGGTTGTCGCTGAGTAACACAGACTTTCAGCTCCCTCCAAAGATTTGTAATTGGATTTAGGTCTGGAGACTGGCTAGGACACCACGGCACCTTGATATGGTTCTTAATGAGCCACTTCTTTGTTTTCCTGGCTGTGTGCTTTGAGTAATTGTCATGTTGGAAGATCCAGCCACGACTCATCTTCAATGATCTGACTGAGGGAAGGAGATTTTTGGCCAAAATCTCACAATACATGGCTGCAGTCATCCTCTCCTTAATACAGTACAGTCGTCCTGTTCCATGAGCAGAAAAACACCCCCAAAGCATGATGCTACCACCCCCATGCTTCACAGTAGGGATGGTGATCTTGGGATGGTACGCATCATTCTTCTTCCTCCAAACACACATAGTGGAATTATGACCAAAAAGGTCAATTTGGGTCTCATCTGTCCACAAAACTTTCTCCCATTAATCCTCTGGATCATCCAAATGGTCATCGGCAAACTTAAGACGGGCCTTAACATGTTCTGGTTTAAGCAGGGGAACCTTCCGTGCCATGCATGATTTCAAACCATGATGTCTTAGTGTATTACCAACAGTCACCATGGAAACAGTGGTCCCAGCTCATTTCAGGTCATTGACCAAGTCCTGCCGTGTAGTCCTGGGCTGATTCCTCACCTTTCTTAGCATCATTGAGACCCCACCAGGTGATATCTTGCACGGGGCTCCACTCTGATTGAGATTGAGCGTCATGTTTAGCTTCTTCCATTTTCTAATGATTGCTCCAACAGTGGACCTTTTATCACCAAGCTGCTTGGCAATTTCTCCAGAGCCCTTTCCATCTTTGTGGAGTTGTACACTATTGTGTCTGGTGTCTTTGGACAGCTCTTTGCTCTTAGCCATGCTGAATGTGTGGGTCTTTCTGATCGTATGGGGTGGACAGGTGTCTTTATGCAGCTAACGACATCACACAGGTGCATCTGATTCAGGATAATACAGTGGAGTGGAGGAGGACTTTTAAAGGCGGACTAGCATGTCTTTGAGGGTCAGAATTTTAGCTGATAGACAGGTGTTCAAATACTTATTTTCAGCTGTAATACACAAATAAATTGTTAAAAAATCATAGATTGTGATTTCTGGATTTTTCTTTTTAGGTTATCTGTCATACAGTGGACATGCAACTACCATGAACATTTTAGACCCCTCAATGATTTCTAAGTGGAGGAACTTGCAAAATAGCAGGGTGTTCAAATACTTATTTTCTTGACTGTATGTTCTGGTTCACATCTGAAACATCTTCTGGACCACTTCAGGAAGCATATTATTATTTACTTTATACATCATTTGAACAGTTGTCTTTTATTCACTTTTAAAATGTGTGATTTTATGAATCATTTGATGGGTCTCTATAATGTATTTTGTTAATTATCGTTATTACTCTGAATCATGATGGTTGTGTCGTGATTATTTTATATGTATGTCCCCAGACCTTTATGCAGTATAAAAGTGAGAGAAAACAGCATATGTTTTTTTGTGGAAAGATGGCTTTGTTTTAAAAATCTTACATTTGTGGATACATCAAATAAATCCAGTATTGTGTTTAAAAATGTGTTTTTTGTTTTTTCTCTTTTTTAACATCCCCAAAACAACATCAATATCAGTCAAAGTTTGGAGTGTCAGGCAAAAGCCAATATTGTACATCATCCCACAGAGATTTACTTTGCATACATTCTTAAAATGAACTGTTTATTGTGTTTCCCTATCACAGAACGAACAAGTGTTGTATCCAATTGCAAAACAACATCTTAAAAATTAAATGAAGTTATGAGTATTGTTTTGTTCCAGAGAAAATACAGTAAAGAATTAATAGTAAATTGTTGAAAAAATGACATACTGTAATTCAAATATTTTGAATGAAAGCCTTCTTAATTTTTGTAATTATTTTTATTTGCAGGTCGTACTTAATGAAATCTTCAAATAATAAAACACTTTTATCAGTCAATAATTGCATCAGTGACCAAATACCTTTTTCAAACCATTGCTGTTCAAAGATGGATTTGTTTCTCATTTTAATGTACGAACAATTCCATAGTGGAGTATTGTGTGTGATGAAGTTGTGTTTGTAAATTAGTTTCCAGTACAACAACACTTGCTGGTAGGGATGGGTACTGTTCACTTCTAATTCCATGTTTTATGTGTTATATATGTCAATATATTGTGTGTTTGTATTTTGCCAACATGGTAGAATCACATGATAGGCAGGTTGTATCATGTTTTTCTGTCACCTTGAGGAAATGGCATAAAGAGGAAGATGACAATATAATGTCACTTGGACAATGATGTACAGAACAGAGGAGATTTAGTTCATTTTTATTTTTGCTTTTAGGTGATTCTTTTTTTAATTATTATTTCACAAAACCTCTCCATTATCCAGCGATGGATTTCTGGTAGCTGCTTAAAAAGAGATGGAAGGAGATAGTGAGCTGATGTATGAGGAAGGTATGGACATGGATAGGACTAGAGGGGAGAGAGGAAAGAAGGGGAGAGGAGGTCATGAAGGAAAGTAGAGCGCTAAGAGAGTAGAAAGGAGGAAACAGATTATGTAGATAATTGCAAGATTATATATACATTGAAGTCAGATCAAGACATGAAGAATATTAGTTTGATGACACTGGTTAAGAGATGAAAGAAGGACATTGGAGAGGTGGAGATGGCCAAAGTGCTAAAGGACGGAAGTAGTTTGATTAAATGTAAAAATGGAGAGTAAAAGAACAAAAGCAATGCGATTGCAAAAGCTGTGCAATAAGATACTAAAGGAAATAATGGAAGTGGGAGAATGAAAGGGGGCAAGAGGAGTCGTGACAGGAATCCCAAGAGGAGAACATTTAGAAGATTTGAAAAGAGAAATGAAAGGGGGAACTGTCACAATGATGAAGACATTGATGGCATTTGGAAATAGGGCAAAGACGGAGAGTGAATCTGTGCTAGTGCAGTTTGTCCAGGAAGTCCTCCCGGAAAGAATCATGGTAGGGTTTTTAAGCTTTTAGGTTAGAACTTACGTGCCACCCCCAGTACCTTGTTTCAAGTGCCAACACTCTGGGCACATAGTAGTGTGTGTCATGCCAAGATGAGATGTGGACGGTGTGGAGGGGAGCAGGAATATGGACAATGTGGAAGTCATGAACAGATGAAGTGTTGTAACTGTGGGGGAATCACACAGCAGCTTATGTGGGCTGTGTCATTAGGAAACAAATTACAGCAAATGAGAGGAGTGTATGTAATAAACTGTACAGGATATATGAAGAGGAAAATGAGCAGCTGAGTGGAAAGAAGCTGTAATAATTCCAATATGCAAACCAGGAAAAGACCCGAAAGTGGCAGGTAATTATAGGCCGATAACTTGTATAAAATAAAATATTATAGAGTAGGGTTCAATCTCGGTCCACACTCCATATCAGAAGGTGGCACTCTTAAAGCAGAAAAGAAGAAGAAGCAGAGCAGTAATGCCTTGTAATGTCAAGTGTGCTAACTGTCGTGAAAGCACATCGACGCAGAAAGCCGCGAGCAGGACGCTAATAAGTCAGTCTTATTATTTGTTCTCCCGTTTGAAATATTTATGGCCTATAAAATACATATTTGATTCTTTAGTTAAGGATAAAGTCGTCTGGATGCGCTAGAAGCACTGTGCCGCTTCTCGTGCTATCTTTGCTTGTTAGTTAGCTTAGCTCGCTAGTTAGCTTAGCTTGTTAGCTGCTAACAGAAGACACAGAAGTTATCAACACATCGCTAAGTAGAGATCAAGTGTGAGAGTAAAGTGTTGTGTTTGTGTGAAAATGTCTACATTACAAATGTTGAGAGCGTTGGTGGATCAGCGACTAACTGCTGCCGTTGAAGAAATATTTGTAGTGTTAGAAAGAACGATAGCAGAATACGAGGCGGAACTTTCTAGAACAAAAGAGGAGAACAATCAACTACTGGACGCTGTTTTCACGAAACATCAAGTTGTGTTACACAAAACAGGTTTGTTTACTTATTGCTTTCAAATGTTTACTCATTTGATATTTGACTAATAAGAAGAAAATGATATTTGGAATATTTAATAGATGGCGGAGTAGAGCAAGTTGAAAACTGAAGCTCCCCTGTGCATGCTCTAAAAAAACTCTAAGCTACTTGGATTTCTGCCATAACTTTTTTTTTTTCTTTTATGAACAACACTTTCCTCATTTTTCGCACACATGCTACAAATTTCAATGAAAAAGGCAACAATGGAATCAGGATCGTCCTCGTCTCAAACATCCGTCGTCACTGAGGCCTACCTTGAGACTCTACTCAGGAAATGTTTCAATGAGGCTGAGGTTAGATCCCAAAAGCGATTCCAGCGATTGGAGGATCAACTTGGGTCAATTCAAGATACTTTATCCAAGCACACTGCCGACATAGAAACTGTCCGCAATGAAGTGTCTTCTATTGAAACACCAGTCCATAGCAATGAAGACACTATGCTCAAGTTCACCAGAAGGCTCACACACATTGAGAAAAAAATGACAGATCTGGAGGACAGAAGCATTAGAATAATTGACATGAAGGAAGGCGAAGAAGGAAATAACACGCTGTCTTACCTGCCCGCCAACATCCCCAAGTGGTTCCCTGCCTTGGCTGCTCGTCCTCCGGAGCTCATGAGGGCCCATCGCTCCAATCTGCCCGTCCCAGGACCATGATTGTCAGGTGTCTACGGTACATGGATAAGGACCGCATCCTCAACCAGGCTAGAAAAACATCCTCTTCAGCTCTCCGGGAACTCCGTTGGCTTTGCCCCGGACTACAGTGACTACAGTGACTACAGTGACTACAGTGACTACAGTGACTACAGTGACTACAGTGACTACAGTGATTACAGTGACTACAATGACTACAGTGATTACAGTGACTACAACGACTACAGTGACTACAGTGACTACAGTGTTTACAGTGACTACAGTGATTACAGTGACTACAGTGACTACAGTGACTACAGTGATTACAGTGACTACAGTGACTACAGTGATTACAGTGACTACAGTGACCACAGTGATTACAGTGACTACAACGACTACAGTGACTACAGTGACTACAGTGTTTACAGTGACTACAGTGATTACAGTGACTACAGTGATTACAGTGACTACAGTGACTACAGTGATTACAGTGACTACAATGACTACAGTGATTACAGTGACTACAACGACTACAGTGACTACAGTGACTACAGTGTTTACAGTGACTACAGTGATTACAGTGACTACAGTGACTACAGTGATTACAGTGACTACAGTGACTACAGTGATTACAGTGACTACAGTGACTACAGTGATTACAGTGACTACAGTGACTACAGTGTTTACAGTAACTACAATGACTACAGTGATTACAGTGACTACAACGACTACAGTGACTACAGTGTTTACAGTGACTACAGTGATTACAGTGACTACAGTGACTACAGTGATTGCAGTGATTACAGTGACTACAGTGACTACAGTGTTTACAGTGACTACAGTGATTACAGTGACTACAGTGACTACAGTGATTGCAGTGATTACAGTGACTACAGCGATTGCAGTGACTACAGTGATTAAAGTGATTTCAGTGACTACAGTGACTACAGTGATTACAGTGACTACAGTGATTAAAGTGATTACAGTGACTACAGTGACTACAGTGACTACAGTGATTACAGTGACTACAGGGACTACAGTGACTACAGTGACTACAGTGACTACAGTGACTACAGTGACGCGACGGCCAAGCTGAGACGACCCTGCTCTCCACGATGTACAGTGCTCGAAAAGCTGTCTTTGAAGCCTTTCTCATCTATTGAGCAACTATCAAACTCTCCAAAGGCTCCCAACAACACTTTTTTGACAATCCAGCAGATTGGGGAATTAGTTAGGAAACTATTTTTGCATTTTGAAGTTGTTCTATATTTAATATGTGATACTTACTATGCCTCATACATATGTTATATATATATACATATAAATATATATATATATATATATATATATATATATATATATATATATATATATATATGATATGTGTGTATATGTATGTTTATATATATAGATGATATGTGTGTATATGTATGTTTATATATATATATATATGATATGTGTGTATATGTATGTTTATATATATATATATATATATGATATGTGTGTATATGTATGTTTATATAAATATATATATATATATATATATATATATATATATATATATATATATATATATATATATATATATATATATATATATATATATCTATCTTGATTGGATTATCCAGAGGATAGTGCTCGATACCGTGATAGAGCGCAATAATAATAAGTTAATAATCAGGTTTCTTGCAACAGTTACATTCCTAGGAATGTAACTGTCGCAAGAAACCTGATTGCCCTCTCAACGGAGGGTGCTTACAAACATCAGTGGTTTACCAAGCAAAGGTAACACGCAAGGACATTAACACATCCGACACGTACGTAGGATTAACCGAAGGAGCGTTTAAAACCAGATGGAATATTCACAAGGCCTCCTTTAGAAACCAGACTTTGCGGAATTCTACAGAACTCAGCAAGCACATTTGGAACCTCAAAGACAATAATGTTGAATATTCAACAACATGGCAAATTCTTGCATCCAGCACACCTTACAACAGTGGTAATAAAAGATGCAACCTATGCTTAAAAGAGAAACTGTTTATTATATATCATCCAGATCTGTCATCCCTCAACAAGCGCAGTGAAATCATTTCAACGTGCCGCCCCAGACGGAAACACCTCCTAGGTAACACATGAGCCAATCACCACGCCCCTACGCCTGCCTGTACCCACCCACTCTGTGCCTTATATAAACCATTGTATGTGAATGCTTCCATTAAAATCTCCTGATGATTGAGGGAACCCCTCATGAAGCACTTCTGTAGAGATGAAGTAGTCTTGTGATTTTTCCCACACCTACATATATATAGAGCCAAGAGTCATATATTTTTCCGTGTTTATGTATTGCCTGCAATGTGTGAGTGTATTTTTCTCTGTGTGTGGATGAGATTTTGTTTATGTTTTTGTTTGAATGGTCCAGTTGTTGTGTACATGTTTGTGTTGTGTGTCTGTGGCCCACAGTCCTTGACCACATGCCCTCTTCTCTTGTTCATGTTTCATGAACAAAGGAATCATTTATCTGACCTTGATCACACACCCTCTTCCTTTTTTCATGTTCCTGAAATAACTCGATATGTATAGTTCTGATAGTGAATTCCCTCTGAAATAGAGGAGAATGACGATTTGATAAACTACCAAAATTTGGAATCAATCCATTTCTCAAATACAAATCACAAAGATTTATGAGCGAAATGGACAATGCTCATCAAAAGACCATCAATGATTGTTTATATTATACTGATGTCACATTTGATAAAACATTTATGCAAGATGATAACATATCTCTAGTACATTTTAATAGCAGGAGTCTATACTCTCATTTTGATGATATCCAGGACTACTTGAGTCAATTCAAATCTCCATTTAATATTATAGGTATTTCAGAGACGTGGATGAATGAGAAGACATGTAATGAGTTTGAATTAAATGGGTATGAAATGTTTTGCACCAACCGTAAAACTAAGAGAGGAGGAGGTGTGGCTCTGTATGTGGACAAAAATATCAACTGTAGTATTGTAAATGATATGTGTTTAGCTGTTGAGGAACTCTTTGAATGCGTCACTGTGGAATTATCATTTTCAAATAGGAAACACATTATTGTAAGCTGCGTTTATAGAACACCAGAATCCGACTTGAAAATATTTAATGAATGGATGGAAAAATTATTAAAAAGGAACAAAAAATATATAGTATGCGGTGACTTAAATATTAACCTTTTGAATCCTAATAAACACAAACACAGCGCAGAATTTATTGACAGCATGTTCTGCATGGGCTTATTCCCACTGATTACACCAGCCACAGGAATCCCAACACACAGCACCACACTTATTGACAACATATTCTGTAACATTGTGGATCAGACTGTAACTGGAGGCTTGTTAGTGAGTGACCTCAGTCATCATTTACCAGTGTTCATGGTGTACAATAATAACTGCAAAACATCCAAACCTGGAATTAGTGAATATTATCAAAGAGCCACAACTGAACGATCACTACCAGCACTTAAAAATGATTTAGCGAAACAAAACTTGGATTCTGTTTTTCAAACGTCAGATATAAATGCAGCTTGTAATTTATTTCATGACATTTTTTTCTGACTTTATGATACACACTGCCCCATCAAAAAATGCACTATAACTAACTCCAAAAAAACTCCATGGATAACCAAAGGGCTTGCGAACGCTTGCAAAAGGAAAAATTATTTATATAGGACTTTTCTATAGGCATCAAACCATAGAAACTGAAGAAAAGTACAAAACATATAAAAATAAATTAACTAGCATATTAAGAGCAAGCAGGAAAGAATACACCAGCAAACTATTAATCCAAAAGAAAAATGATATAAAGGGAATTTGGAAGGTATTAAATACAATTATTGGGCATGGTTCAAACAGTCCTTGTTATCCCGAGTTTTTTGTTGAGAACGACCAAATCATAAGTGACAAGAAGATGATTGCTGACGGCTTCAATATGTTTTTTGTTAATATTGGACCTAAGCTGGCAAAAAAAATCCCAATTAATGATGAACAGCCCATGGAATTTATTGAAAAAAATCCTTATTCGATGTTCCTTACTGCGACTGTCGAAAAGGAAGTCTTGGAGGTTATTCAGAAAAACAAGAACAAAACATCACGTGACATCTATGACCTCGACATGAGGACGGTCTGGAACGTAGCAGAAGAAATCATCAAACCATTCACACACATCTGCAATTCATCTTTTCGACTTGGACAATTTCCTTCACAAATGAAACTCTGAAA